>NC_092046.1:40333368-40650803 GCF_003086295.3 Arachis hypogaea | reverse complement strand
GAGAGAGAGAGAAGATAGGAAAGAGAAAGAGAGGAGGAGGATAGAAAAAAAAGGGAGAGAGAGGAGGAGAGAGAGAGAAAGAAGGGAGAGAGGGACAGAGAGATAAGGGAAAAGAGGGAGAAAAGGAGAGGGAGATAGAGAGAGAGAGAGGGAGAGAGAAAGAAAGATAAAGAAAGAGAGAAAGAGAAAAAGAAAGGAGAGAGAGAAAGAAGGGAGGGGGAGAGGCACAGAGAGAAGGGGAGAGAGAGACAAAGTGAGAGAGGGAAGGAAGGGAGAAAATATGGGTAAAAAGAGGAGAAGGAAAGAGAGAAAGGATGTAAAAAACTAGTTTTTTTATATGTTAAAACTTGTTTTAGCCTATAAACTAGTTTAAACTAGTTTTTTTAATTAAAACTGGCTTTATTTTTATGAACTGGTTTAAACTGGTGCACTGTATTGTAAACTGGTTTAAAATCAATTTCTTATGTGACAAAACAGTTTGGTTCATTTTCTAAACAATTTAAAATGGTTTAGTACAGTTTCAGTTCAGTTTGTGAAAAAACTAAACTATGAATACCCCTACTTCCACCTAACCTACAACAACTTATTCAATTCTAATGTGAAACCTGGCTACCTATTATTCAATTTTTCACACACTCATACATTCTTTCAATTTATATCATATATGCATTTATTTTTCATACTTTCCTTTTTGGAGTGACATTTGTTCCCTTTTTATTGCTTTCTCATTTTTTTTTCTTTTTTCTTTTCCTTTTTTTTTTCAATACATAATATATACAAAAAAGATTAATGCATATGATTCAACATTCAATGCATGAGTATGTAACCAATTCCTAAAATTTCAACAAAAAATGTAAAATACGTATTTTTCTCAACTAATGTTTCCAAATTTCATTTTTTTTCACACTTAGATAATGCACACTCTCACTAGCCTAAACTAACTAAAGATCTAAATTAAGGACATTTATTATTTTTCACTTAGGGTAGTGTTGTGCTAAATTTAAGAACAAAAAGGGGATTAAATAGGCTTAATATTGGCTAACAATGGTAGATAAAATGGTAAGGTCATTTAGGTAAGTGAGCTCAAACAAAATAAAAGTCTCAATCATGTAAATGCATTCATATACAAAATATTGAACAGAAAGAATTAAACAAATCAAAGATCACAATTATAAAGAGAGAATAACACACACAAGAATAAAAATAGTGGATATTATAATGCAACCACACATTAAAGCTCAAATCTCACTTGGTTGTGTGTTTTAACTCTAATCTATGTTCCACAAATAATTTTCAAGCATGTTCAATAAAATTTTTTTTAACTCAAATCAATGGGATGCCCTTAAAAAAAGTAATTATTTTGACTAAGCTTATTTTATATGTATGTATGTATGTATGTATATATGTATGTATGTATGTATGTATGATGCGATTGGATGAAAAATAAAAAATCCTAAGTTATTTTTTCTAATCTCATATCATTCCAAATCATCATCTGTATATAGAAAATTGAACTAGGTTCTACTATCCATATCATCCAATCACAACCAAAAGCTTAAGATATACAAAACATATTAAAAAAAAAGAAAAATATGCAAAAACTAGAATAAGTATCTAAGTTATGTACAAACCAAAATAAAAAGTGCAATAAACTAAAAGATACTCAAAGTATCAAAATACTAACAAAATATCCAAAAAGCGTAATAAAAATGAAAATAAAAGTGTTTGGAAGGAAAAATTGTCACCCAACAGCCGATCTGGTCGCTCGACTAACCTCCCCACACTTAAAAATAAGCACGATCCTCCGTGCAATTAAGACAATGTTGGAGCTCTACTCGTCTCTACCTTCATCTGGTGAATTTGCAGGCAGGTGAGAATGGGGTGCCTCTACGTCCACTACCTGGTCATCATCTTCGCTCCCCTCCGAGGGAGTCTATCCAGCCAGAAAGCTTCTTCAATTAAGTGACACTCCATCCGAGTAATCTCCTCGAAGAGCCTTTGGACAATGTGGTGGATTGACTGTGATGATGGTGGTGATGTTGCTGCTAAGGAGGAGTTTTCTCCCTTCTCTATCCATTGCGCTATGTTCCTTCTTCTGCTTTCCTTGTTGCTTATGATTACTCATTCTAAAAAATATAAAATATAATATACTAAGACAAGTAAATTCTAAGACAAGAAAGCATAGATTGCCGGAATGAGGTAATAATCACTAAAGTAAAGAGTTAATCAATTTATGACATTGATAAAAGCAAGTGTGTGAATTCTAACTTTGTGCGTGGTTTAGAACTCGTACACCAGCACTTGAGAGCTGTGTCACAACTACACAAAGTACGCATATACTTACTTATTTTAATGTGCCTAAGATCTTTTATAGATAAATATGCAAGTTAAAGCAACAAGCAATCAACAAGAAGCATAAGAACTTAGGCGAATAACCAAGTATTTGTGAAGTGAAAAGAGGAAAGAAAATTGATTGAAAGCCTATTTATCCAAAAAGTATGGGAACATGGTTACTATGTACTTAGTGAAAAGAAAAGAGGTTAGTTGAAAAATAGTTAGTTATCACGTACATAGCAAACATGGTCCTTAGAACTTGAAAATTTTCTAAAAGATAAAAATAGGCAAGCTCACAATCCAACCTCACAAATCATGCATTATGCCAAAATGAATGATTTAAATTAGGTGTAGTGCACATAGTTAAGAAAATAAGAGTCAAGTTATCATCAAGGCATAAGCATAGGCAATTGATGTAAGAAACAAGCAAAAATAATGTTCAACAAAGCAAGCATAGCAAGTTCAAACACCAATATGCTTTCCAACACTAAAATCACAAGATTGATATACAAATTGGAATGTTCACGCCTAACGTAACCCAAACCAAATAAGCAGAAAGAAAGTGAATTCAAAAGGGTTACATAGGTTAAGAGTGTGTCAATCTTGCAAAATTAGGCAAAAGAAACCTCAATTAAGCAAAATGCACATGTTTTGGTCACCATAGAAACTTAAAGCAGTCACTTCAATGCATTTAAGTAAAATAAGAAGAAAGAAAACATTGTAGTAAGAAATTGACCAAAAAAATGTTCAATACAAAACTTTTTGAGGCAAGATTACAAATATTTGGTGTGTAAGGTCATATTGATACAGAATATCATCAATAAGGACCTTGTAGTGCCAATTTCCAAATTCAACAGCAATGACGCCAAAATTCAGCAGCGTTTATCCGAAATTCATTAGAACAATAGTCCAATCATTCTAAACAAATGAAATGCAAACTCAGGAAAGCCCAATAACATGATGAATTATCACTAACAGCACAAAACACAAAGCAACAATAAAACAGGAAATTGCCATATAATTAAACAGTTTTCAAATAATCTAGTAGCAATTTCATAGTAATTCAATAATTCACCATAATCCGTTCACAAGCAAGTAAAATCCAATCGTCCCGACAATCAAAATTTAGAAAATTCAAGTATAGCTCAATGGGCAAATAGAATTCAAACAATTGTAAACAAGTTTAGCAACAAAAATTCAAGAAAATAGTAACCACGATTCAAAGTGTTTCAACCATCATTCTCAGCAAAAAAAGCAATTAACATAATTCAGCAACTAGTTTCAAACACTTTCAGCAAAAATTCAAACCTAATATTCCACTATAAGCTAAATTATTCTATCCTATCCACCTAAAAATAAACTAAAACAGGAATCAAACTAACTAGACTAATTACTAAGAGTAAACTAAGAAAGCAAAACTAATCTAACTTCATAAATTAAAAGGAAATTGAAGCAAAACCTAGACCAGGGTAGATAAGAGCAAATAAGAGCAAAGGGAATTGGGGGGGGGGTTGCTGAATTGAGCAGCAACAGCGGCTAACCATTGGAGTGGCACCGACGGCAGCAAACGCACCAAAAACTGAGGCAAATAAGGGTGTCTGACACAACAACGGAAGCGATTAACATGACTAATTAACCTAACTTTACTAAGAACTTTCCAGTTCTTACCCCTTCTTTCCCCCTTCAGATGGAAGTAGGAGTACCCTTCCATAATCAGTTGATGATCATTCTGCAAAAGGATTATGCTCTAGGTAGTCTTCTGAGTCTAGGACAAAATTTGTTTTCTATTTATATGTATATACCGCAAGACCAGTCAACGTCTATACCCCGTCTATCTATGAACTTTAACTTAGATTTTCCGTTAGAGGTTCCTGATATATAGCTATTTGATGGAGTGCCAGTGAGTTGTCCTAGGACGAAGTATGATCGTGCAGGAAAGTATGATGCATGTGCATCTTAGCTTGTTTAGCTAGCTAGTTTAGTTAGTTTATAGTTTATTTTCATGAATTTTAGCTAATACATAAGTAACTTCATCGATTATCTTTGCTTATAGTAAATCATTAAACATGAGTTAAATTTGTGATTGTTTTATGAATCTACAAGTTATGTTTGATGCAATAGGGAATACTAAGTGAATTTGTGATCATGAGAATTATTGTTGCACTTAGTATATTAATTCATCTTGTATTAATTCATGGAATGTTACATCAAACTTTGATGCACTCTATATAATGGTTGATAGGAAATCAATGAAGAAGACATGCATTGAGCAAAGTATTGGCCTATGAATCAGAGGAACAGAGGGAGCATTTCTCAATGTGGCGTTGGCAATGCCCAAATGCAAGGCGCCCCTTCAAATAACACCAACCCTTGAAGCGCCATAATAGAAGGCGCCAGCTCAAACAATGCTACAAGAGGAAGCTAGATATGGCGTTGACAACGCCCAAACCTTGAAGCGCCCCCTTGGAGGGCGCTGGTGACAAAACCAGAGAACCTTGGAGGGTGGCATTGGCAATTCTAGGTTATAAGGCGCCACCTAAAGGGGCGCTGGCTATGGAAGCTAATTCATGTTCATTGCTCATGACACTTCATTATTCATGTTCATGAAGCATGCAAGTAATTCATGCATGGGGTGTTAATATAATGAAGCATGCACTTAACTAATAAAGTCACATCATGCACGAGATAAATCAATGAAGCCGTATGAGCAATGCATGCATAAAGAGCACTAATGCCAATAAAGAAAGGAAGCAATGAAAGAAGACAATTCAGAAAAGCATGGAATTATTAATGTCATAATACAAGGCGTCCTCTCAAACCAACGCTCGCCATCATAAGTTGATCATGGAGGAGTAATTTTAGGCGCTGGCAATGTTAAGAACTACTGGCGCCCTGACGAGAGGCATAAGTTTGACCAATTAAGAAATTATAATATAAGAACAGCGTTGCGAGTATAGCTCTTAATCAGCAAAAATCCGCCTCATCAATTTAGAAAGATTGTCACAAAAATTTAGAATAAAAATACTGGGAGTATGAGTCCCTAGTCGTCTCCTAACAAGTTGCTAGAAAGGGTGCTAAGTTATTAATCAGGAGTTTTCTGGGTAATTTTGAGTTTGGGCAATGAGTAAATAAATAATTGTAAATTAAAGTAATGAAAATTAAAAGAGATTTATAATATTCAAGATAAAAGGCCTTGACTGGGGGAATGATTAATCGGAAGTTCTATCCTTGTTGGAATTCTCTCAAGTGTAGTACAAAGAGGTTGTTATTTTCACTTAGTTAACCCTTACTAAATAAAGGAAAGTCAAGTGATTGAGCTAACTCTTATTCACAAATCCTAGTCCTCTCCCTTAGGAAGGTCTAGCATTAGTAAATACAGAATTAGCCAACAACTTCCAATTTAACTAATCACTTGAGCATTCCAACTCAAGTGTCTCCTTTTAATCAACCCCCATGTCAAGTTGGGAGTCTACTCCATTGACATGAGAACAACTTGCATATAATTAAAAAAAGAATAAAAGAAAGACATGATAGACAATAACTGCAATTTAATTAAAAGTAAAAGTAATCCTTTGCATTAACAATCCATGAAAATAACTCAATTGTAACTCTAAACAAGAATTAAGAATATGGAATAAATAAAAGAGTAAGGAAACAAACTAGAATAGTATCTTCAACGGAGGTGATGACTCTTCAATATCCAAAAGCAAAAGCATGAAACTATAAAACTATGAGTGCAAAGAAAACCTAGAGGAAGAGTAATTTTCTCTCTAGATTCAGATCTAAAAACCTAAAACTATGCTAATGAGAATGTGTGTTGAGTCTCTGCATATTCCTTGGCTCTAGTCTGTGTTTTTGGGCCAAAAACTGGGTCAAAACTCGGCCCGAAATCGCCCCCAGCATTTTCTGTTATTTCTGCAGATCGCGCATGTCATGCGTACGCGTCAGTCATGCGTGCGCGTCGCTGGTCGTTTTGGCGTGTCACACGTACGCGTCATCCACGCGCACGCGTCCTTGTGCAAACTCTAATCCACGCGTACGCGTCAGGTACGCGCAGGTGTCACTGCAAATTTCTCCATTTCGCACGCTCGCGTGAGCCATGCGTGTGCGTCGATGCTCGCTGGTTATCTCCTTGGTTTCTTGTGTTCCTTCCATTTTTGCAAGCTTCCTTTCCATTCTTTAAGCCATTCCTACCCTATAAAGCCTGAAACACTTAACACACGGATCACGGCATCGAATGATATAAAGGAGAATTAAAATATACAAATTAAAGATCTCTAGGAAGCAAGTTTTCAACCAAAGAACAAAACTAGGAAGGGATTTTAAAATCATGCAAATCATATGAATAAGTGGGTAAGAAATTGATAAAAACCACTCAAATGAGCACAAGATAAACCATAAAATAGTAGTTTATCAACCTCCCCACACTTAAACATTAGCATGTCCTCATGCTTAGCTCAAGGAGATTGAAAGACTAAATAAGGGAAAGTAAGACTCATGCAATGCAATGCAACCTATGAATGCAACTATATGCTAAAATGATTTTGCCTACTTGGTTAAAAGTAAATAAGTTCTTTAAGACAAATATAAACCAAATATCACTAATTAAAATCATACAGTAAAAATAAGTAAACTTGTAAGAAGACAGCTCATGAAAGCAGGGAACATAGAATCAAGCCTTGAACCCTCACTGATGGTGTATATGCTCTAATCACTCAAGTGTATATGGTAATCACTCTACTCTTCCCTAGTCATGCTTTCTAAACTTTGTTCTTCACCTAACCAATCAACAAGTATTTAATGTACCAATGCAAACATCATGAGGTCTTTTCAAGGTTGTAATGGGGCCAAGGTAAGGATGAGGGTATATATATGGCTAAGTGAGCTATAAATTGAATCCTTGATCAACCTAAGCTTTCACCTATACATACTCTATATACTTTTAAATTCATGCCTAGCTACCCAAAATTCCCACTTTTGCATTTCATACTCATGCATCAACCCTTCTTTTAATTTGTATCACATATGCATTGATCTTTTCATTAACTTAACATTGGAGTAATTTTGTCCCCTTATTTATTTACTTATTTATTGAATATTTTTTTTGAAATTAATTTTTTTTGGAATAGAGAAAATTAAACATAACTTATCAATGCACACGGATTTTTAATTTTTTTTAGTCTTACATGAGTAGGTACCCAAATTTCCAATATTTTATCATGACACATTCCCTATTAACCCATGTTCCCACAATTTTTCCACACTTAATTGACACACAATCTCTATCTTAAGCTAAACAAAGATTCAATTTGGGGTATTTAATTGTTTTTCTGCTTAAGGCTAGTGATGTGATAAAATATAGAACAAATGAGATTAAAAGGCTCAAAATGGCTAACGAAGGTAATTGAAAGGGTATGCTATTTGGGATAAGTGAGTCAATTATCAAATCATGGCCTTAATCATATGCATGCATATAACACATTAAACATTGGACATATAGGATGGAACAAAATATAGATTACAATCACAGAGAAGAAAAACACACAAGAATAAAATATTATGGTTAAATAATGTAACCATGTAATTAAGCTCAAGTCTCACAGGTTGTGTGTTCTTAGCTATCATTTATGTTCCAATTTATAGTCTTCAAACAGGTTTTAACACAAAAGTTTTAATTTAAATTAGTGAAATTTTCAAAATAGAGTCTTTGAAAAGAAACTTATTCTTTTCAACCAATTACTATGCAATCTATCCTATCCTAAAACAAAAGAAAAATAAATAATTTATTGGTGCTAAGAAAGAGAAATTACCTTCGAAAGTCAGGTACTGACCGACCTCCCCACACTTAAAGCTTGGCACCGTCCTCGGTGCCATCAGTCAGGAACAACGGGGGGCTGGTAGCAGCATCTCTACAATCGAGACCGTCATGGCTCCATGTGCTGGTAAATGAAGTGGAGTATGGGGTGTTTGGGTCTTCTTCAGGTGGGTGGTTACCAACAAGTAGCTCCTTGAGGTATGTAAATCGGCGCTTGTTACGGCGCTCTCTTTACTTTCCCTGCCGGTCAAGCCAGTCTAACCTCTGAATTATCTGTAGGAGTAGCTGATTTGTTGAAGGTTCTTGTGATGTGGAAGGAAGAGGGATATCTTCCGCTAGTTTTGTGCTCCGGTTGATAGTGGCTGCTGGAGGTCTGATGTACTTCCCGTTATGGACGTACTAATCATCCCGTGGAATCATGGCCTTGGTGTCCTGATGACATGTCACCATGTCATATTTTTCTACGCTTTTTCATACAAGTAATTGATAATTAGTGCTTAAATATTACATTCTTTTGTGCTTAAATGGTATATTTCCTTGATCTTTTGATTTTATAAATTTTGCAGGAAATAAGTTGAAAAAGAAGCAAAATAGCACAAAATAAGCTTAAAAGAAGAAAAGAGGAATTTTGGGGCACACTTTGAAGTTGGAGCACACTTTGGAGCCTTAGGCCACGCTTTTAAAAGCGTGGCCCATGACCAAATCAAGGAAGCTTCATCAGCACAGCCACCCAGGAGCTTAACGTTTGCACCAACGTTTGCCTCAAACGTGAGGTCAAACGTTGGCTAAGGAATACCTTGGGAAATGTTGCTCCCCACAGCCTGAAGGGGTATACTTCCAACAAGAATAACTTGAGCTACAGAGCTTCAAATGAGGTGATTCAAAAAGCAATGGAAAGTAGGAATCAAGAGATTTCCAAGAATATATGGCACTGCATGGTGGACACTTAAATTGAGGGAGAAAACTGCCCCGAAATGTGCATAAACGAACATGGTGGCAACCTGCAGTGAGGCCAACTGACCTCTGCACCTTCGACGGAGTATAACTCAAGCTGTGGAGCTCCAATTGATGCGCTTCCAATGGCATTGGAAAGTAGACATTCAGGGCTTTCCAACAATGTATAATAGTATGGGGTGGACAGCACGTTCGAGCCTCCAAAACTGGCAATGTTCCCAACGTTTGCGTTCACGTTTGACCTCAAACGTGGGGTCAAACGTGAGTGACAGCAACACTAGCGACCTTGTCCCCTTCAAAGGAGCATAACTTGAGTTGTAAATGTCCAATTAAGATGATTCTAGTTGGGTTAGAAAGCTGACATTTAGAGCTTTCCAACGATATATGGAAATCCATATTTGGCACGAAATTGAGGCATGAGTGAAAGGCATCTTTAAGGACCAAATGTTGCTAGATGGATGCCCTGGAGGGGAGCCCACGTTTGCGCCAACGTTTGCCTCAAACGTGAGGTCAAACGTTGGCCAAAGAATGCCTTGGAGGAGATCACGTTTGAGCTCACGTTTGACCTCAAACGTGAACCCAAACGTGAGTGACAGCAAAATGGCCATTCTGCATAATGCCTTCACGAAGACGTTTGAGCCAACGTTTGCCTCAAACGTTGACTCAAACGTGAATGTTCCAAAGTCCAAATTGCAAGCGGATTTCTTCTCAAGACCAATGCCATCCGGATCCATCTTCAACCCAATTCCACTCCAAATCAAGGCCAAAAGCCCAATTGACATCACTCAAAGTTACTAGAAACAATTTGATTAGGAATTTCATTTTCTTTGTAATTTGCTTTTCAATTTTATTTTCATTTGTCATGTTTGTAAAAGCCTATAAAAAGGCATCATTTTCATTTTAGAAAGAGAGCTCCATTAGAGAGTATGCAGGCTGGCTCCACGAGGGAGTAATAGGATTAGAGAGCTCTCTCTTTTAGTTTTTCCTTTTTGTTTTGAATCTTGGGTTGAAGAATTGAGGAAATTCTGTCTCAATCTCACCTTGAGATCTCTCTGTCTCACTTTACTGCAACTTTTGGAAATTGAATTTGGTTTTGCTTCTTCTACTGCTTGATCTTTACTTTTCTTGCAATTGAATTCTAAATTTGGATCAAGGAAGGGATTGAGATCTAGACTTGTTTTCTAGTCTCATTGAGCTCCTGAGATCTTCAACCTCTCATTTAGATTTTGCAATTGAGCCAAGCTGCTTTCTGTTTTGACTTTTCAAGTGATTTTCTAAATTTGTTTGAATCTGCTGCATCTTTTACTTCTCTGTTTGATTGCTATTTACACTTTCCTGTTGAATTTTACATTTCCAGCACCCACTCCCCTTTATATTTTATGCAATTTACATTTCTTGTCATTTAAGATTCTTGCAATTTACATTTTTTGTCATTTAAGATTTTGCCAATTTACATTCCTTGCCCTTTACGTTTATGCTCATTTACTTTCTGCAACTTTTAATTCACTGCCATTTACTTTCTGTTGGCTACATTCCATCAAATTTCACTTCAATGTTAGCTTGACTAAACTAATCACCCACTAAAGTTGCTTGATCCATCAATCCCTGTGGGATCGACCTCACTCTCGTGAGTTTTACTACTTGATGCGACCCGGTATACTTGCCGGTTAGTTTTGGATGTTTTGGAAAATTCAGTTTTCCACAAATTTTCCCATCATGTCCCCAGCTCTGTAGGAGACTCCGGTTGCTGGGATTAGATCTGAAACCAAGGCGGGAAAAGGTAGGTTTCCCACAATTTGTACGTGTCCGAAAGCATGCCAAAGGTGTCTTAGTAAATTTAGAGGCTGGTCTGTAAGGATACACCAGAGGAGAACAGCTATATCCGCAGTGAAAGAGGACTCGTGAGTGCTCGGAAAGACGTAATGGGACATAATCTGTGCCCACACTCGAGCCTCCAAGGTGAGTACTGAAGCCAATATTCCCTTAGGGAGGGATCGATGGTATCCATAGATCCATCTGTTGCTAGGTTGTGTTATAACTCTGAAAACGGCGTCCCAGTCAAATTGGTATGTCTGGCATTTGAAGAAGGCTTCTTGAAATGCATCCAATCCTTCTGGAGCAAGGGGAAGATCTAATGCTCGCTGAATGGCTTCTTCAGTTATGGGGACTTGCTTCTGACGGATATAGACAGACTGCAGGGTTGGCATGTGAAAATTTGAGTAGAATTCAACTACCCATGAAAGATTGACCTGTCGTGGCTGTCTCCGTAAGAATCCCCATTTTCTTCGTTCAATTCGGGGCTCAATAAATTCAACAATGTGGGTCGGGAGGATGAGTAGGTGCTCATTGTTGTAGTTTCTCTCAGCCAGAATGGGGAACATCTGCTCACAGTAGCGGTTAGTAAACCACGCAGTGTCCTTTGCTGGAAAGGCTTTCTCTATTTTATCAACCTTGATGATCCTCTTGACTCGCTTTGTTGAGGGCTTTACTGCTGTTGAAGGTGGTTCCACAGCTAGTGCTCGTTTTGTTCCTTTCCTTGCCGGTGGTTTGGGAGTAGCTTTCTTTTTACCCTTCTTGGTGGCCATCCTGAAAAGAAAAAAAGCAAGTAAGATTTAAAGCTAAGGGTTAGAGCAAGGAAGAGGATGGTACAAGTGATAATCATTGCACGGTAAAGAAGGATGTCGTTAACACATGGTCGCGACTACATGTGAAAAGTTCATCAATGGAAATATAGCAAGTGCATATAATGGCAAGTAGATGTAAGATGTTTATTGGCATGCTGGCAAAGGCAAGAGTAGCATAGATCAAGCATTAATTGCCCAAATTGATTATCAAGTATTTCAAACTAACAATCTGTTTGTATTGACAATTATATTCAGTCAATAATATATGAAAAGGGGTTTTGTGAAAAACAGGCATTAGAGTAGAAGAATAGAATAATTCAAAAAAAAAATGCACAATGCCATACGGGCTTTTTCACAAACATTTAGCATGCGTGGTAAATATGGTATTGAAAGTATTGAATTCGAACATGCAAACAACCCTAAAATAATTATTGAGAATTGTCAAACAACTCCTTACTAATCCACAAGCAAAATATAGAAGAAAATAATTACCCAATTAAATTTTCAACACCAATTAAAAGAATGTAAAAAGAAAAAGAAAGACTAAGAAAACATAGATAATGAAATTAAAAGGAAAAAGAAGAAGAAAACATAAATAAAAGTAATAATGGAGAAGTAAAAAGGGAAAGAAGCAAAGAACCTTGATGAAGGGGATGAAGAAGGAGGAGGAAAATAGTGGAAAGTAAGAGAGAATAAAGAAGAAAGAAGGAAGAGGAAAGAAATAAGAAAGAGGAAGAAAGAATTAGGATTAGGGAAGAAAAGATAGGAATTCTGGCGTTGATCTGGATAAACTGTGCGGCGCAGGCGACGCGGACGCGTGTATCACGCGTTCGAGTGGGTTGTAATATTTTTAAGTGATGCGGACGCGTCAGGGACGCGAACGCATGACCTGAATTGTGCTATTGGCGCGACAGCAGCCTCGCGCACGCACAACTCTCTGTTTTAATACGCACATTGCCAAAATTTAGGGTGACGCGTGTGCGTGAGGGACGCGCACGCGTGAGGGACGCGCACGCGTGAATGGCCTTATTTGGAAAAATGACACGGACGTGTGAGGGACGCGTACGCGTGATAGGGCTTGTGCTTCCAGCACAGTTCCAGCCCCACACCATCATAACTCTCTCCCATACACCCATTTACGTCGATTTTGCAGGGTCACGCGTGCGCATGGGTGACGCGCACGCGTGGATGGCTGATTTCGCAAGTGACGTGGATGCGTCAGGGACGCGTTCGTGTGGGAGTGATTGTGCCTAAGGCACGCCTCCAACCATGCTCCCGCGCAACTCTCTGTTTCTTTTCTTCTTGTTTCGAATGCACATATGACGCGGACGCGTCAGCGACGCTCGCGCGTCGCGTGCATTTTTTTTGATATGCAGAATGCAAATGCAAATGTAGACTATATGCAGAGATTATGAGAAGAGTCACTAAGAAAAATAAAGCAGAATAAAATAAAACCAAACTAAGACGAAAACTGAACGATCATACCGTGGTGGGTTGTCTCCCACCTAGCACTTTGCTTTTACATCCTTAAGTTGGATGGTCTTCAAGCTCATTCTTCTTCTGTTGGTGGGTCTTCTAAGAGGAAGACCTCTAGTTCTTTGTGTTCCTTCATCTTCTCACCATGATAGAGCTTTAGGCGATGTCCATTGACCTTAATGAATTTGGAGCTAGAAGGATGACATAGGTGAAAAACTCCGTATGGCTCTGCCTTTGCTACTCTGTAGGGGCCTTCCCATCTTGATCTCAGCTTGCCTGACATGAGCCTCAGTCTGGAGTTATAAAGAAGAACCAACTCCCCTGGTCTGAACTCTCTCCTTTTTATGTGCTTGTCATGGATAGCCTTCATCTTCTCTTTGTATCGCCTGGAGTTGTCATATGCTTCTAGGCGAAGGTTCTCTAATTTTGCTAGTTGCAGCTTCCTTTCAGCACTAGCTTCCTCAAAATTCATGTTGCACTCCCTCACGGCCCAGAAAGTCTTGTGTTCCACCTCTACTGGAAGGTGGCAAGTCTTTCCGTACACTAAGATGAAGGGGCTCATCCCAATGGGTGTCTTGTATGCTGTTCGATATGCCCAGAGCGCATCTTGTAGCCTGGCACTCTAGTCTTTCCTATGAGTCTTTACTATCTTCTCCAGAATATGCTTTATTTCTCTATTAGATACTTCTGCTTGCCCATTGGTCTGGGAATGGTATGTTGTTGCTACTTTGTGAACAATCCCATGCTTCTTCAGTAATCCTGCTAATCTCCTGTTACATAAGTGAGTGCCTTGATCACTCACGATTGCTCGTGGTGATCGAAAGCGACAGATAATATGGTTTCTAACAAAGGAAACAACAGTGTTAGCATAATCTGTGCGGGTAGGAATTGCTTTCACCCATTTAGAAACATAATCTACAGCTAACAATATATAAAGGTAACAACTAGAGTTTGGAAATGGACCCATGAAGTCAATGCCCCAAACATAAAAAATTTCACAGAAACGCATAATCTGTTGAGGCATCTCATTCCTTTTGGATATATTACCAAACCTTTGGCATGGGAACAAGATTTACAAAAGGCAACATCATCTTTAAAAAGAGTAGGCAACAGAATCCACAGTCTAAGATTTTTCTAGCTGTTCTTTGAGTGCCAAAATGTCCTCCACTCTCAGAAGAGTGGCAGGCCTCTAAAATGGAATGAAATTCTGATTGAGGCACACACCTTCTAATTACCTGGTCAGCACCACACCTCCATAAGTACGGGTAATCCCATATATAATATTTAGACTCGCTTTTCAGCTTGTCTCTTTAATGCTTAGTAAAATTAGGAGGGAAAGTATGGCTGACTAGATAATTAGCTACAGGTGCATACCAAGGAACTACTTCAGATACTGTATGCAAGCTATCAAATGGAAAAGCATCATTGATAAGAGTGTAGTCATCCTTAATGTGCTCAAGGCGACTCAAGTGGTCTGCCACTAAATTCTGGTTACCACTCCTATCCTTAATTTCTAAGTCAAATTCTTGTAGCAACAGTATCCAACGTATCAACCTTGGTTTTGACTCTTTTTTAGCTAATAAATACTTTAGAGCTGCATGGTCTGAATACACTACCACCTTAGTACCAAGTAAATAGGCTCAAAATTTATCCAGAGCAACAACAATAGCTAAAAGCTCTTTTTCAGTGGTGGTGTAATTAGACTGAGCAGTGTCTAAGGTCTTAGACGCATAAGTAATGACAAAAGGATCCTTACCTTCGCGCTGAGCCAGCGCCGCTCCTACTGAATGGTTGGAGGCATCACACATAATCTCAAATGGCTGGCTCCAGTCTGATCCTCTCACAATTGGAGCTTGAGTCAGGGCGATATTTAGCTTATCAAATGCTTGCATGCAATCCTCACTGAACTCGAACTTAATATCTTTCTGCAGTAGTCTGGATAAAGGTAATGCTACCTTACTAAAGTCCTTGATGAATCTCCTGTAGAAACCTTCATGGCCAAGGAACGTGTGGACTTCCCTTATGGAGGAGGGGTAAGGTAAATTAGAAATGACATCTACCTTTGCTGGATCTACAGAAATACCAGTATTAGACACAATATGCCCTAGAACAATCCCTTGTTTTACCATAAAGTGACATTTTTCAAAATTCAAAACAAGGTTTGAACTGACACACCTGTCTTATACGCTAGCTAAACTATCCAAGCAAAGGTTAAAGGAATCGCCATAAACACTAAAATCATCCATAAATACTTCCATACAGTTCTCAATAAGGTCTGAAAAGATACTCATCATACATCTTTGGAAAGTAGCCGGTGCAATACATAAGCCAAAAGGCATCCTCTTATATGCATACGTTCCAAAGGGACATGTAAAAGTAGTCTTCTCCTAATCTTCAGGAGCTATATGAATTTGGAAATAGCCTGTATAACCATCTAAAAAGCAGTAATGGGATTTACCTGACAGGCGATCAAGCATCTGATCAATAAATGGCAAGGGGTAATGATCCTTGCGAGTAGCTTGGTTGAGACGCTTGTAATCAATGCAAACTCTCCATGAATTCTGTACTCTAGTTGTCAAAGTTCTTCATGCTCATTCTTTACTGTTGTGACTTCAGACTTCTTGGGCACCACTTGTACTGGACTGACCCATTCGCTATTTGAGATAGGGTAGATAATATCTGCTTCAAGTAGCTTGGTCACTTCTTTCTTGACAACTTCTAAGATGGTGGGATTTAATCTTCTCTGGGGTTGACGGACAGGCTTTGCTCCCTCTTCTAAGAATATCCTGTGCTCACAAACCTGAGGGCTGATGCCTACCATATCCGCCAAGCTCCACCCAATTGCTTTCTTGTGTCTTCTCAGCACACTAAGCAGCTGTTCTTCCTGTTGGGAAGTGAGTTCCCTTGCAATGATAACTGGGAACTTCTGATTATCCTCAAGATAAGCATACTTGAGTTATGGAGGAAGGGGTTTCAATTCCAATTCCTGCTCATGGCTAGGCTCTGGATTATCTTGAGCTAATGATAATGGCAAAGTGTCTTCATTATGTTCAGAGGGTGTCCCCACACTTGGACCTTGCTCCATGTGCTTCTCTTCTACTTCTTCTTGGTGAACTTCAGCTACAGTTTCATCAATAATGTCGCACTGGAAGATAGAATGATCTTCCGGAGGGTGCTTCATAGCTTTATTTAAACTGAAACTCACTGCTCTGCCATCTATCTCAAAGGAGTAAGTTCTTGAGAATGCATCCAGCTTGAACTTTGAAGTCTTCAGAAATGGTCTTCCAAGCAGGATTGATGATGGTCTTCCTGAGTCATTAGGGGGCATTTCTAAGATATAGAAGTCAATGAGAAATGTGAACCTCTTAATGCTCACTAATACATCTTCAGCAATTCCAACCACTGTAATAATGCTTTTATCTGCTAACACAAAACGAGATGCCGACCTTTTTAAGGGAGGGAGCCTCAAAGCATCATATATAGACAATGGCATTATATTGACACACGCTCCTAAATCACACATGCAGTTAGAAAATATTACACCTCTAATGGTACAGTTAACCATGCATGGACCTGGATCACTACATTTTTTAGGTATACCCCCCCATTAAAGCAGATATAAAACTACCTAAAGGAATAGTTTCTAATTCATTAATTTTATCTTTATGTATGCATAAATCCTTTAGAAACTTTACATATTTAGGTACTTATTGAATAACATCAAAAAGAGGAACAGTTACCTCAACCATTTTGAAAATTTCTACTATTTTGGGATCAAGTTCCATCTGCTTCCTGGAATTCCTTGCAAGGTGTGGAAATGGGATAGGAATGGCGCCATTTGTAGCTTCTGCATCCATTGGTTCTCCATTCCTTGTTGAGCTACATCTTCTTCAGCCTTGTCCTGTACTCCTTCTTCCTCTTCAGCATCTTTCACTTCAACTATGTCTTCAACTGGGGTGTGTTCTTATGAGCTTGGCTCTTCTAGGTTCCTCTCTTGCAGTGTGGTTCCGGACCTCCAAGGGTGGCATCAGGTAAGGGTTGAGAAGGAATTTCACTAGAGCTTGAAGGCTAGTTGGTGGGAGTAGGTAATGAATCTATCCAAGAGACGAGAGCTTGTAAAGTGGTATTCAGACCATTTAAAGTAGAGTTCAGTATAGTCTGCATGTCTTGTTGTCCTTGTGCAAGAGAACGAAGCATTTTTTCATTTGATGAGGAAGGAGGATAAGTGATCTGAAGGGCTTGTTGTTGGTTGTGCTGGGGTCTTTGGGACTGCCTTAGGTGGGGTACTCTATAAGGTTGGTTCTGATTCTGCTGTTTGTTGTTGTTATTCCACCTTTGATTTTCATTGTTGTCTTTGCCTCCTCTGTTATAGTTGTCCCTCCAGCCAGGGTTGGAATTATCTCTCCAACCCTGGTTGGAGTTGTCCTGCCATCTTTGGTTATTGTTCCCACCTTGGTTGTAGTTGCCGCCTTGTTGATTGTATCCTTGATTTGGGCGGTCATAGAAGTTATGAGTAGCTACCACAGTGTTATCTTCTTGTTGGAGTTGCGGACACTCTTCAGTATAATGACTATAATCAGCACAGATTCTGCATACTCTTTGGGAAACTAACTGTTGGCTTTGTTGTGGTGGGGGAGACTATTGTTGTTGTTGATTCAATTGCATCTGCTTCAGTAGGTTGGTCTTTTCACATATAGCTTGTGTAATGGTAGTAGTCTCACTACTAGAGGAAACCTCTGCAACAGTCTTTGAGTGGCTGTTCCTGTGCCTGTGATTTCTAGTGGACTCAGCTAAGTCGCTGATCAGTTACCATGCTTCATCTGCGGTCTTGTACTTTTTCAGAGAACCATTACTAGCACCATCTAGTGTAGTTTTATCCCGAGGCTTCATGCCTTGAGTGAAGTAGCTGATCAACACCAGCTTGTCAATCATGTGATGGGGGCATACGTCTAGAAGGTTTTTAAAGCGCTCCCAGTACTCATAGAGAGTTTCTGATTCACCCTGAACAATGTAGGAGATCTCTTTCCTCAATCTGTTTGTAATTTCAGCTGGAAAGTATTTTTCCAAGAATTCTCTCCTGAGTGTATCCCAGTTGGTAACAGTTGCTTCAGGTTGGGAGTAGTACCACTCCCTCTCCTTTCCCTCAAGAGAAAATGGGAAGGCGATTAACAGAATAGAAGTTTTATTTGCACCATGACGCCTAACAGTAGAACAGGCTGTCTGAAAATCCCTGAGGTGCTTGATGGGCTCCTGAGCAAGTAAGTCATGAAACTTGGGTATCAAATTGATTAGTGCAATTTTCAGTTCAAAATCTGCAGCCAGAGTTGTATGATGCACTTGATACGGCTGCAGTGTAAAATATGGGGCTCCAGCTTTCTGGAGAGTAATCCTCCTAGGTGCTGCCATGTTATCTGCACGTGAATCAACTGAATCAGTAGTAAAGGAGCTTGTTTCTCCCTCAGATGACGGTTCAGATTTACCCTCAGATGAGACTGGTGAATCGATAACAATCACTTCACCACCCTCAGAGGCTAGCCTACGTCGAGCTCGCCTAATACGTGAAATAGTTCTTTCAATTTCAGGGTCAAATGAAGCTAAGCTCAGCTCAAGCAGTAAATGCGTCATTCAATGAAAGAAACATACAGTTCATGATAATAAAATAAAATAAAATATGCAAATAAAATAAAAATATGTACACTAATTAATAATTTAGCACACAATTACAACTTCCCGGCAATGGCACCAAAAATTGACGAGAGGCGTAAGTTTGACCAATTGAGAAATTATAATATAAGAATAGCGTTGCGAGTATAGCTCTTAATCAGCAAAAATCCGCTTCATCAATTTAGAAAGGTTGTCACAAAAGTTTAGAATAAAAATACTAGGAGTATGAGTCCCAGGTCGTCTCCCAACGAGTTACTAGAAAGGGTGCTAAGTTATTAATCAGGAGTTTTCTGGGTAATTTTGAGTTTGGGCAATGAGTAAATAAATAATTATAAATTATAGCAATGAAAATTAAAAGAGATTTATAATATTCAAGATAAAAGGCCTTGACTGGGGGAATGATTAATCGGAAGTTCTATCCTTGTTGGAATTCTCTCAAGTGTAGTGTAAAGAGGTTGTTATTTTCACTTAGTTAACCATTACTAAATAAAGGAAAGTCAAGTGATTGAGCTAACTCTTATTCGCAAATCCTAGTCCTCTCCCTTGGGAAGGTCTAGCGTTAGTAAATACAGAATTAGCCAACAACTTCCAATTTAACTAATCACTTGAGCATTCCAACTCAAGTGTCTCTTTTTAAGCAACCCCATGTCAAGTTGGGAGTCTACTCCGTTGACATGAGAACTACTTGCATATAATTAAAAAGGGAATAAAAGAAAGACATGATAGACAATAACTGTAATTTAATTAAAAGTAAAAGTAATCCTTTGCATTAACAATCCATGAAAATAATCCAATTGTAACTCTAAAGAAGAATTAAGAATATGGAATAAATAAAAGAGTAAGGAAACAAACTAGAATAGCATCTTCAACGGAGGTGATGACTCTTCAATATCCAAAAGCAAAAGCATAAAACTATAAAACTATGAGTGTAAAGAAAACCTAGAGGAAGAGTAATTTTCTCTCTAGATTCAGATCTAAAAACCTAAAACTATGCTAATGAGAATGTGTGTTGAGTCTCTACATGTTCCCTGGCTCTAGTCTGTGTTTCTGGGCCAAAAACTAGGTCAAAACTCGGCCCGAAATCGTCCCCAGCATTTTCTGTTATTTCTACAGATCGCGCATGTCACGCGTACGTGTCTGTCACGCGTGCACGTCGCTTGTCGTTTTGGCGTGTCACGCATACGCATCATCCACGCGCACGTTTCCTTGTGCAAACTCCAATCCAAGCGTACGCGTCAGGTATGCGCACGCGTCACTGCAAATTTCTCCATTTCGCACGCTCGCATGAGCCATGCGTGCGCGTTGATGCTCGCTGGTTATCTCCTTGGTTTCTTGTGTTCCTTCCATTTTTGCAAGCTTCCTTTCCATTTTTTAAGCCATTCCTGCCCTATAAAGCCTGAAACACTTAACACACAGATCACGACATCGAATGGTATAAAGGAGAATTAAAATATACAAATTAAAGATCTCTAGGAAGCAAGTTTTCAACCATAGAACAAAACTAGGAAGGGATTTTAAAATCATGTAAATCATATGAATAAGTGGGTAAGGACTTGATAAAAACCACTCAAATGAGCACAAGATAAACCATAAAATAGTGGTTTATCACGCCCCCTGAAGATAACACCTGCGATGGAGGTCACGTGTACGCGTGAGGTTGAAATCTGCCTTGGAAGTATTGCTGGGCATTGTTAATGCCAAGAACTACTGGCGCCCATTACAAGTAACACCTGCGATAGTTGGGGTGCAAATTTTAGCATTCATGTGTACGCATTCTCTGCACGTCCTCATGAATCGGTGTTTGTGTGTACGCGTGTGTTGAGCGTACGCGTGACCAGCGCTAGTAACGCCCATGATAGAGAGCGCCTGATTCAAACAACACATTCACTTGGATTATTGGAGTTGGTAACGCCACTACTAAAGGGCATAAGATTTTAATAATGCCAAAGTGTGCTTCTGATTCAAGCCAAGTTAGACCCAAAAGCCCAACAAGATCCAACTTGGAAGCAAACTTCAAAAGGGAATGAAAGCATAAGTAGCATAAATTGGGAGGATTGGAACTTGTAAAAGGGGACTTTTAATTGGGCAATTTACTCCACATTGAGATTTTATTTTTTTATACTTTTCTCTTGAGTCATAAGTCACTAAACTCTTTCATTGGGGCAAGGAGCTCTGCTGTAATTAGATGGATCAATGTGAATTTTATCTTCTTCTTCTCTTCATCTTTTATTTGATTATCTAGAGAGAATCTTCGTTCTTAATTTCAAGGATTCAAATATCTTGGGAAAGAATTTGAATCTAACTTGGATTCTATGTGAACTTTGGGAAAGGAATCATAGAATCATGCTTGAGGTTCTTTCTCACAATTGTGTAGATCTGGGTTTGGGATTGATATTGTGATATTTAATCAACCCATAATTTGGGTTTATGAAATTGTGTGGCTCTAAATCAGAGACCAATCTTCATCTCTTCTCATGAGCAATTAGATCAAGGAATTGACAATTGATCAAGTTAAGAGAGATTGATTCACCAAGAAATTGGGTTTCAATCACTTATGATTTGTCAAGAGATTGATGAATTGCATGATTGAAGATGAGAGGAAAAGAAATTTGATCAAGAGAATTCAATATCTCTGTACCCCAATAACACTCCCTTATTCTATCTCTTCCCTTCCTGATTACTTGCTTTTCCTTTAATACTCATTTTCATTAATTCCTTTACATTCCAGCAATTTAGTTTCCTTGTCATTTACTCTTCCCACATTTAAATTTTTGTAATTTAATTTTTTGCACTATAAATTTCCAGCTTTTTACTTTTTCGCTCTTTACTTTCAGTCATTTATTCTTTTGTTATTTACATTTCAGTCATTTACCTTACTGCCAAGTTATCTAAAATTGAATCAAACTTCATCAAATTAATTATTTAACTAGAATAGCTGGTTGATTAAAGTTGCTTGATCTATCAATCCTCGTGGGATCGACCTCACTCATAGTGAGTTATTACTTGATTACGACCTAGTGCACTTGTTGGTGAAATTCTTTTATCAAATCTGTATCAAGTTTTTTGCGTCGTTGCCGGGGATGGATTAAGATTGACATTGATTAAGTTAATTGGCTACCTAGATTAAACGTTTTCTTTTATTATGTTACTCTGGTTACTCTTTGTTTACTTATTTTACTTTTACAGTCGATACCATTTACTTGTTCATTGTATATACATCCTTTTTACTTAGCATATTAATTGTTTGATATTTTACATCACTTGGCTCTAGCCATACTCTGTGACAGAGTGAGCCTTATTTCTTGGTTTTGGTTATTTGTGTGTATGGAAGGTGGTTGTAGAGGTGAATCAACATCTTATGATCCAGATCTAGAAAGAACTCTTTGGAGATTAAGAAGAGAAGCAAGAGTGATGAGCGGATATTTTATATGCTTTTTGGCATCATTTTCATATAGTTTTCATTATGTTTTGTTTAAGTTTTAGTATGTTTTCATAAGTTTTAGTGCAAAATTCACATTTTTGGATTCTATTTTGAGTTTGTGTGTTTTATGGTGATTTCAGGTATTTTCTGGCTGAAATTGAGGAGCTTGAGCAGAAGTCTGATTCAGAGACAGAGAAAAGACTGCAGATGCTGTCAAAATCTGACCTCTGTGCACTCGAAGGCGTTTTTCTAGAGCTACAGAAGTCCAAATGCCCCCCTCTCAATGGATATGGAAAGGTAACATCCAGGGATTTCCAAAAATATATAATAGTTCATACTTTGCTTTGGAAATAAAGGCCCAAAACTGGCGTTCAACGCTAGCCACCAGCCCCATTCCTGGCGTCCAGCGCCCACAGGGGAGCAGCTGGCGTCCAACGCCCAAGAGGGAGTCCCAAGCCAGCGTTCAACGCCCCTAAGGGGTACTAGCTCGTGGGAGACACTCAAGCTTAACCCAAACACTCACCAAGTGGGCTCTAGAAGTGGATTTTTGCACTACAAGACTAGTTTATCTTATTTGCTGTAATCCTTAGTTAATAGACTAGTATATATAGAACAAAGATCACCCTTGTTAGAGATCTTTTCCCATTCGAACTTTTCATTATTATTTTCTGTACAGTATTTGTCACTAACTTAAGGTTAGGAGCTCTGCTGAGTTTCGTGGATCAATAATATTACTGTTTTAATTCAATATGTCTGATTCTATTCTCTTATGCAACCTTGTTCTTCATCTTATGAATTGAGGGTGACCCATGACAATCACCCTTGTTCTACATGGGTTCCGTGAAATTCCTGACCCGGATAGCGTTGAACTAAAGTTAAAGATTGCATTGCGGATTCCAATAGAGCATCTGAGAAACTTTGGATATGTGACATATAATCCCATTGACCATGGGTGCGTGAGGTCTCTATGGTGTTAAGACTAGAGTCAGAGAAGCAGCACTTTCTGATCTGGAAGATCTGCCTTGTCTGTGGCACCTTGAGTAGGATCGTGAAGGGAAGTGGATTGCTTAGAGCTTCATCTTCTACTATAGTGAGAAACCTAGAGGTGGCTTGATAAGAGGACATGAGTCATCTCAACGTGGTGGATTGCTGCAGTAGAGGAGGTTAACTTGATAAGAGGACATGAGTTCATCACTTACGGCTGTCATTGAAGGAATCAGAAGGATATTGAAGTAGACAGTAAGAAAAGTTAATCTGAAAACACAAAGCATCTCCGAAGCCTTAACCGTTCTATCACCATTGATTTCTCATCTATCTAGTAACATTTTTTTATTTATCTGTTTCATATGTTTTCCGTGACAAACTATAATTTCTATCCGCCAAACTAAGATCTGCAAGGTAACCACTGCTTGCTCAAACCAACAATCTCCGTGGGATCGACCCTCACTCACCTGAGGTATTACTTGGACGACCCAGTATACTTGTCGGCTATCTGTGCGAATTCTGTGGAGCCAGTTTCGTGCACCAAGTTTTTGGCGCCGTTGCTGGGGATTGTTCGGATTTGAAAAACTAACAGATTATCTTGTTACTTAGATTAGGTACTTTTTAATTTTGTTTTGAGTCTTTTGTTTTCTTTAGTGATCTTTATTTTTTGTTTGAGTCTTTTGTTCTTGTTCTTGTTAAAGTTTCGAACTTTCTTGTTTTCTTTTCAAAAAATTTTCAAAAATAGTGTCTTTTGTTTGAGTTTAGTGTCAGTTCTTTAGTTTGGTGTCATTTGTGTGTTCTTTGTTTGCTTTGAATTTTTGAAAATTTTCTTAGTGTTCTTTGTTAGTATTCAAGTTGTTCTTGTTTTTTTTCTTGTTTGATTTTAAAATTTTTATGTTTGGTGTCTTTCAGTATTTTTCTTTTCTAATTTTCGAAAATTAGTGTCTTTTGATCTAAAAATTTTAAGTTTGGTGTCTTTTGGTTGTTTTTCTCTTTCTTCATTAATTCAAAAACCAAAAAAAAATCTTTTCTATCTTTATTCAAAATATTTTCGAAAATTTCAAAAAAATTTTCAAATTTTAATTTCAAATTATTATCTTATCTTAGTTTCAAAATTCAAATTTCAAAATCTTATCTTTTCAAATCTTTGTCTTATCTTTTTATCTTTCTTTTTTTAAAAAAATTCTTATCTTATCTTATTTCAAATTCAAATTTTAAAACTCAATTTCAAAATATAAAATTTAAAAATTCAAATTTCAAATTTCAAAATCAAATCTTTTTCAAAAATCAAATCTTCATCATATTTTATCTTTTTCAACTTATTTTCAAATCTTTATCTTATCTTGTTTCAATTTCAAAATTCAAAATCAAATCTTTTTCAAATCCTTTCAATTTCTTATCTTATCTTTTCTAATTTTAAATTTCAAAATTAAATCTTTTCAAATCTCTTATCTTATCCTATTTTCAAATCTTTCTTAATTAGTTACTTGTTTTCTCTTTCTTTTTTTTTTCAAAACTTCCTAACTAATTCTTCTCTCTTCTATTTTCGAAAACTTCCCTTCTATTTTTCTCTCTTCTTTTTTGAAAATCATCATCTAATTTTCAAATCTTTTTAGTTAATTAGCTTTTATTTTTGAATTCAATTAATAAATAAAATAAAAACAAAAATATTTTAATTTTAGTTTCCCTTCTTACTTTTAAATTTTTGAATTCTTCTATCCTTTCATTCGAATTCTTCTTCTCTTCTCTCTATCTTCATTCTTCTTCCTTCTTCACATTTCACAGGGATTCCTATATTCTTTGACATAGAGCTGCCATTCTTCTTCTTTCTTGTTTATGAGCAGGAACAGAGATAAAGAAACTCTCTTTGATATTGATCCTGAACCTGAGAGGACCCTAAGGAGGCGTTTACATCAAGTTAAAGCACAACACTCCGGAGGAAACCTCACAGAACTTTTCAAACAAGAAACAGAAAATACAAGCATGGCAGCCGAACAGAACAATGGAGGAGATGCAAGGAAGGTTTTTGGTGACTTCATTGCACCAACTTCTGACCTCTATGGCAGAAGTATCTCTATACCTGCCATTAGAGCCAATAACTTTGAGCTTAAGCCTCAGTTAGTCTCTCTAATGTAACAGAATTGCAAGTTTCATAGACTTCCACTAGAAGATCCACATCAGTTCTTATCTGAATTCTTACAAATTTGTGATACTGTTAAGACTAATGGAGTGGATCTTGAGGTCTACAGACTTATGCTTTTCCCCTTTGTTGTTAGAGACAAAGCTAGGATGTGGTTGGATTCTCAACCTAAGAAAAGCCTAGACTCTTTGGAAAAATTGGTCAATACTTTCTTGGCCAAGTTCTTTCCATCTCAAAAACTGAACAAGCTCAGGGTGAAAGTTCAAACCTTCAGACAAAGAGAGGGTGAATCCCTCTATGAAGCTTGGAAAAGATACAAGCAACTGATCAGGAGGTGTCCTCTTGACATGGTCTTAGAATGGTCTATCCTAGAAATCTTCTATGATGGTCTATCTGAGATATCCAAAATGTCTTTGGATCATTCTGCTGGTGGATCACTCCACTTGAAGAAAACGCCTGAAGAGGCATAGAAACTCATTGAAATTGTTGCAAACAACCAATTCATGTACACTTCTGAGAGGAACCCTGTGAATAATGGGATAGCTCAGAAGAAAGGTGTCTTGGAAGTTGACACTCTGAATGCCATATTGACTCAGAATAAGATACTGACTCAACAAGTCAATATAATCTCTCAGCACTTGACTGGAGTGCAAGCTGCAACTAGCAGCACTCATGACACCTCATATGATGGAGATGCCTATGATCCAAATCAACCCATGATGGAAGAGGTGAATTACATGGGAGAAACCTATGGAAACACCTACAACTCCTCATGGAGAAATCATCCTAACCTCTCATGGAAGGATCAACAGAAGCCTCAGCAAGGCTTCAACAATAATCAAGGTGGAAGAATCCAGAATAAGTTCAACAACAGACCACTATTCCCATCTTCTCAGCAGCAGATAGAGACTTCTAAGCAGAGCCTTTCTGACTTAACAACCATAGTCTCTGAACTGTCTAAGACCACTCACAGTTTTATAACAGAAACTAGGTCCCCCATTAGAAATCTAGAGGTACAAGTTGGTCAATTGAGCAAGAGAATCCTTGAGAACCCTCCTAACACTCTTCCTAGTAATACTAAAGTGAACCCAAGAGAAGAGTGCAAGGCTATTGATGAGTGGAAAAATGCCGGTTAAGGATTTCTAATGAAAGCAACGTTGTTAGTACAGTCTTAACCGACAAAATTACCACTATCAATTTAGTTTGTGTCATAATTGAAATTAAATAACTGGGAGTAGAATTTCCAGGTCATTTCCCAAAGAGTTGACACAGCGGTGTAAATTATTGATCAGAAATTTTCTGAGTATTTTTAAGGTTGAGAACGAAAAAATTAAATAAGCAGAAATTAAAGCAATGTATAATGACAAGAGGTGTTATGTATTTGAAATAAAAGATCTTGGCTAAGAGAAGATTAATTGGAGTTTCTATCCTTGTTAACCTTCCCAGGTATAATAGTAAAAGGTTGTTGCTTCAACTTAGTGATCCTCTAACTAATAAAGGAAAGTCAAGTAGGTAACACTAAATCTGATTCACAAGTCTTAATCACTTCACAGGGAAGGATTAGAGTTAGTGAAAATTGAGTTAGCCAGCAATTTCCAATTACAAATCAATACTTGAGTATTTCGACTCAAGGGCTTCAATTAATCAACTCCAAAGCCAAGTTGGGAGCTCTACTCCATTAATATGAATGCCATTTTCACAAACATGTAAAGGGAGTAGATAAGAGACATGGTAATTAAAATTAAATTAATAAAAGCAAATTTGGAGCTGATAATTAATTGAAAGAAATCAAACAAATTAAATATAAAAATAGTGCATTGCATTAATAAATTCAAAATTAATAATATCCAAATATGACCACATGTAATTAAATGGCAAACAAAAGAGTAGAGTGAAAGAAAGGCAAACTATAACGATGAAGACTTGAATCTAAGGTAGTAGCAGCTCTCTTAATATCCAATCCAAAAGCAAAAAACTAAAAATTTTAAGAACCCTAGGAGAAGTAGTGTTTTTCTTCTCTAAAATTCAAAACTAAAACTAAAACTAAGTGAAAGTGAATGTCTCTTGAGTCTCCCCTTGCCCCTGCCTCTAGTTTGTGTTTTTGGGCTGAAAACTGGGTCTAAATCAGCCCAGAAATTGCCCCCAGCATTTTCTGTAATTGCAGCACATGATGCTCGTCATGCGTACGCGTTGGCCACGCGTACGCGTCGCTGTATGATGCGCCAATTCACGCGCACGCGTTAGCCATGCGTGCACGTTGATCCTCGCTGCTCAGCTCCTTAGTTTCTTGTGTTCCTTCCACTTTTGCATGCTTTCTTTCCATCCTCTAAGCCATTCATGCTCTATAGAACCTGAAAACACTTAATACACAGATCACGGTATCGAATGGTAATAAAGGAGAATTAAAAATTGACAATTTAAAGACCTAGGATGCAAGTTTTCAATAATAACACAAAATTAGGAAGGAAATTAAAAACATGCAATTTCAATGAATAAGTGTGAGATTAATTGACACAAACCACTCAATTCAGTCTAAAATATATCATAAAATAGTGGTGTATCAAATCTCCCCACACTTAAATATTAGCATGTCCTCATGCTAAGCTCAAGGAGACCAAAAGAATGAAGGGGGAAAAATAAGACTCATGTAATGCAACCTATCTATATAAATACATCTATATGCTAAGATGCTTCTACCTACTTGGTTAAAAGTAAACAAGTTCTCCAAGACAAACATAAATCAGATTCCACTAATTCAAATCACATAATAAAGTACAAGTAAACTTGTGAGAAGAAAGCTCATGATGAAAGCCGGGAACACAGAAAAGAGCATCGAACCCTCACTGGAAGTGTATATGCACTATAATCGCTCAAGTGTTTAGGGTTAATTCGCTCGAATATCCTCTAGTCATGCTTTCTAAAAATTTGTTCTTCATCTAACTAATCAACAAATATTTAGTGTACAAATGCAAACATCATGAGAGCTTTTCAAGGTTGTAATGGGGCTAAGATAAGGGTGAGGATATATGTATGGCCAAGTAAGCTATCATTTGAATCTTTGACTAACCTAAGTTCTCACCTAACACATACACACACTCTATACAATTCTAAAATCAAGCTTAGCCACCCAAAATCTCACTTTTGCATATTTCACACACTCATGTATCAAGTCTAATTCCATCACATATGCATTGATCTTTTTATTGAACTTAACATTGGAGTAATTTTATCCTCTATTCATTTATTTCTTCTCTTTATATATATGAGAGCATAGTAAATCAATGCATATGGTTTTTATAATTTAACACGAGTAAGCATCTAAATTCTCAATATTTGTCAATAAAAATAAAACACATTCTCATCAACCAAAGTTTCCATATTTCCCCACACTTAGTTGACACACTCTCACTATCTTAAGCTAACCAAAGATTCAAATAGGACAATTAATTGTTTTTCTACCTAAGGCTAGTGATGTGATAATATAAAGAACAAAAAGGGGTTAAAAAGGCTCAATATGGCAAACAAAGGCAAATGAAATGGTAGGCTATTTGGGATAAGTGAGCTATAATCAAATAATGGCCTCAATCACATAAATGCATGAATATACACTAAATAATGGACATATAGAATGGAACAAACCAAAGATTGCAATCATAGAGAAGAAAACACACAAGAATCAAAATCATGGTTAAATAATATAACCATATAATTAGGCTCAAAATCTCATAGGTTGTGTGTTCTTAGCTCTAAAACCATGTTCCAAATTAAAATCTTCAAACAAGTTTAACAAAAACTTTAATTCAAATTAGTGAAATGCTATAAAATAGTGTCTTGAAAAGAAAATCATTACTTCAACTAAGTAGTACATACATGCAAGCAACTACTACCATGCAATCTATCTATCTAACAAAAGAAAAATAAAATATTAGTGTTGAGAGAGAGAGATGTTACCTTCGGAAGTCAGGTACTGACCTTCCCACACTTAAGGCTTGGCACGGTCCTCCGTGCCATCAGTGATGAGCAAAGTGGGGTTGGGAGCATCACTTCCACTGTCTGGCTTATCATGGCTCTCCATGCTAACATGTGAAGTGGAGTCTGGGGTATCGGTCACTTCTAGAGGTAGGTGAGTACTAACATTGAGCTCCTTTAGATAAGTGTATCAGCACTTGTTGCGGCGCTCTATTTGCTCGATTCGTCGGCCTTGCCGGTCTAGCCTCTCAAAGATCTCAAGTAGTAACTGATTGCTGGAAGGTGGTGGTGCTTGAGGTGTGGATGATGGTGGAGCAGAAGAAGAAGGAGTGTCTAAGGATGGGCCTGCATACCGGCTCGCAGAAGGTGCTGGAGGTCTGATATACTTCCCATTCAGGACAAACTGATCATCCCTAGGGATCATGGCCTTGGTATCCCCAGCCCAATAGTAGACTCCCGCTGTAGATACCAAATCTATAACCAATGCAGGAAAAGGTAGGTTGTCCGCGATCTGCACGTGTCCCATAGCCTGCCGGATGAGTCGGGGCAAGTTGAGAGGTTGCTCTGTAAGAATGCACCAGACGAGAACAGCCATGTCAATAGTGAATGTGGACTCATGAGTACTCGAAAAGATATAGTGGGACATGATCTGTGCCCACACGCGAGCCTCCAAGGTAAGTGCTTGGGCGATGACTCCAAGGACACTGCCACAGTTAAACTGATATGTCTGGCACTTAAGTTGGGCCTCTTGATAGGCATCCAACCTCTCTGGGCTAGGTGGAAGATCCAGTACTCTCTGAATGGAACCTTCAGAGACAGGGACTTGCTTTTGGCGAACATAGAATGACTGCAAGGTAGGCAAGTGAAAGTTGGAGTAGAATTCAACTACCCAAGAGAGACTAGCCTCCTGCGGCTGCCTCGTTAAGAATCCCCACTGTCTCCTTTCAATGCGGGGCACCACAATGTCAACAAAATGTGTTGGAAGGATGAGGAGGTGCTCATTATTGTAGTTTCTCTCTGCTAAGATGGAGAACATCCGCTCACAGTAACGGTTAGTGAATCGTCCGAAATCCCGTGCAGGAAATGCCTTTTCCGCTTCATCAACTTTGATGGTCCTCTTCACCCACTTAGTAGGTGGCTTGATGCTGGTAGATGGTTGCGCCTTGGCCAGTGCTCTTTTAGTTCCTCTATTCACTGGTGTCTTGTCAGAAGCCTTCTCTTTCCCTCTCTTGGTGGCCATCTTAAAGAAGAAAGAGAAATAATGTCAAATATATATAGCTAAGAACTGGGAGAAAGAAATTCCAAGTGATAATAAATGCCAAGGGAAAAGAGGATGTCTTAAATACATAGTAGCTACAACATGCATGGAAGACATCAATTAAAATCATGAAGGCATATCATAATAACTAGATGCAAGAGGGTTAAAAGCATGCAAGTAACAAGCATGAGAAGCATAGCTCAAGCATCAATAGCAACATCAATAGTCACATGCAATAAAACAATGAGTACTTTTATGATAACAATTAATGAATAATATACTCAATACGCATGGAATGCAAGGATTGTGAAAAGAGGCATTAAAGTGTAAGAATATAATAGAAAGGAAATCAAAATGCCATGAGAGCTTTTTCACAAACACTTGGTGTGCAATTTAAAAATAGGAATTATGGTAATTAATCCAAGTGTATATGAGACCCAAAATAAAATGTTAATTATCAAAGCATTCCTCATAATATCCACAAGCTAAAATATAGCAAAATAATCACCCAAATAAAGCTCCAACACCAACATAAAAATTCAAGATAAAAGAATGAAAAAGAAATTATAAATAACTAAGCTAATATAAAATTAAAAATAAAGAAAATAATCAAAGAAGAATGAAAGAGTAGAAGAGAGGAAGAAAAGAAACCTTAAGAAGAAGATGAAAATGGAAGATGAATGGGAGGAAAAATGAGAGAGGAGTAAGAAGGGAGGAATAAAAGAAAAGGAAATTGTAGATGCCGGAGTTGGTGGTCTCCGGTGGTAGTTCGCCGGTGGTGGTGAGAGAAGGGAAGCAGAAAGAAGGAAGAAGTAGGAAGAAGGGAAGAGGAAAGAAGAAGAATTAGGATTAGAGAAAGAAGAGAGGGGTGAGAGAAAAGAAATCTAGGTGGCGCGCTGAGTAAGTGACGCGGCGCTTATGACGCGGACGCGTCGCCCACGCGTACACGTGGGTGGGCAAAAATGCAGGCGACGCGTAAGCGTCGGTCACGCGTACGCGTGACCTTTCGTCGTGCCAGACGCACGGTTCCAACCTTATGCCCGCACAATTCTCTGTTCAAATCACCATTTTACGCCAATTCTCATCCCACGTGTACGCGTCGCTGACGCTTACGCGTGGATTGACGAAATTGCAGGTGACACGTATGCGTGGGGTGGCTTGTGCGCCAGGCACCCCTCCCGCACGTTTCCTGCGTAGCTCTCTGTTCATTTTGTTAATATTGCGCACTTACACATGACGCGTGCGCGTCATAGACGCTTGTGCGTCATAAGCCCCCTTTTTTATATTAAAATAATGCAAATTTGAAGTAAGTATGCAGAATTGGAAATTAACACTGATAGAAATAAAATAGAACTAATAAAAAGGGAAGATCATACCATGGTGGGTTATCTCCCACTTAGCACTTTTCTTTAACGTCCTTAAGTTGGACGGTCCACAAGCTCAGTCCTCTTCCTGTGCTGGATCCGCCAAGAGGAAGATCTCCAGCTTCTTGTTATTCTTTATCCTCTCACCATGATATAGCTTCAAGCGGTGGCTATTGACTTTGAAGAAGGTGGGGCTTGAGGGGTGACTCAGGTGGAAGACCTCACATGGCTCAGCTTTTTCCACCCTATAAGGTCCTTCCCACCTTGATCTCAACTTGCCTGGCATGAGTCTCAACCTTGAGTTATAGAGGAGGACTAAATCCCCAGCTCTAAACTCTCTTCTCTTGATGTTCTTGTCATGCACAGCCTTCACCTTCTCTTTGTAGAGCCTTGAGTTCTCATATGCTTCTAGTCGAAGGCACTCCAATTCCTGTAGTTGCAGCTTTCTTTCAATCCTGGCTCCCCCTAATCCTAAGTTGCATTCCTTCACTTCTCAGTAAGCTTTGTGTTCCACCTCCACCGGAAGGTGACAAGTCTTTTCGTAGACTAGGCGGAATGGACTCATTCTGATGGGTGTCTTGTAAGCTGTCCGCTAAGCCCAAAGCACATCTGCAAGTCTAGTACTCCAGTCTCTTCTATGAGGCTTGACAATCTTCTCCAATATACGCTTTATCTCTCTGTTAGACACCTCGGCTTGGCCATTCATTTGGGGATGGTAAGCCGTCGCCACCTTGTGAATAATCCCATGTTTCTTCAGCAGATCTGTCATTCTCTTGTTACAGAAATGAGAGTCTTGATCAGTCACGATTGCTCGTGGTGATCCAAAGTGACAAATAATATTATTTCGAACAAAAGAGACAATACCGTTAGCATCATCAGTACAGGTAGGAATTGCTTGCACCCATTTAGAAACATAATCAACAGCTAACAAGATGTATAAGAAACCATTAGAGTTTGGAAATGGACTCATGAAGTTAATACCCCAAACATAAAAAATTTCACAAAACAACATAAGTTGTTGGGCCATCTCATCGCTTTTGGATATATTTCCAAACCTTTGGCATTGGGGACAAGTGTCACAGAAAATAGTAGCATCCTTAAAAAGTGTGGGCCACCAAAATCCATAGTCTAAAATTTTTCTAGCAGTTCTTTGAGGACTAAAGTGTCCACCACTTTCAGAAGAGTGACAGGCCTCTAAAATTGACTGAAATTCGGATTGTGGCACACACCTTCTAATTATTTGGTTAGCACCACATCTCCACAAATATGGGTCATCCCATATGTAATACTTGGACTCGCTTTTAAGCTTGTCCTTTTGATGCTTAGAAAAATTAGGAGGAAAGGTACGACTAACCAAATAATCAGCTATAGGTGCATACCAAGGAACCACCTCAGATATTGCTTGCAAGCTATCAAGTGGAAATGCATCATTGATAGGAGTGAAGTCACTTTTAATATGCTCTAGGTGACTCAATTGGTCCGCCACTAAGTTTTGGGAACCACTCCTATCTTTGATCTCTAAATCGAATTCTTGCAACAATAATATCCAACAGATTAACGTTGGTTTTGACTCTTTTTTAGCTAACAAATACTTCAGAGCTACATGGTCTGAATATACTACCACCTTAATACCATGTAAATAAGCTCGGAATTTATCCAAAGCAAAAATAATAGCTAAAAGCTCTTTTTTAGTGGTAGTATAATTAGACTGGGTACCATCTAAAGTCTTAGAAGCATAAGCAATAATGTATGGATCCTTACCTTCGCGCTGAGTCAGCGCCGCTCCTACCGCGTAGTTTGATGTGTCGCACATGATCTCGAATGGCCTACTCCAGGAGGCCCTTTTACAATAGGAGCTTGGGTCAAGGCAATCTTCATCTTATCAAATGCTTCCATGCAGTCCTCACCCAAGTCAAACTCTACGTCCTTCTGCAGTAGTCGGGACAAAGGTAGTGCAACCTTACTGAAATCCTTGATAAAATGCCAGTAAAAACCTGCATGACCAAGAAAATAACGAACTTCCCTCACAGAGGAGGGGTAAGGTAAACCAGAAATAACATCTACCTTTGCAAGATCAACAGATATAACAGTATTAGAAATAACATATCTTAGAACAATACCTTGTTTTACCATAAAATGACATTTTTCAAAATTAAGCACAAGGTTTGAACTAACACACTTTTTCTAATACCATTGCTAGACTATCCAAACAAAGGTCAAACGAATCACCATAAACACTAAAGTCATCTAAGAAAACTTCCATATAACGCTCAAGAAGATTTGAGAAGATACTCATCATGCACTGATGAGAGAACTTTTGCATGGTCTAGAAAATTGCGGATAAATCCTCGTTGCAAGTATAGTTTCTAAACCTTCAAAAGTCCTTTCATACAAACATTTTGGTTATCACAAGTAACAAATCCCTTAAATAAATTGTTAACCAAAGTATTCAAACCTCGGGTCGTCTTCTCAAGGAACTGCAGGGAAGTACATTCTTATTATTGGTTATGGGGATTGTAAATTTGGGGTTTCAAGAATGAGGAACAAATATGACAATTAATTTAAATGGCAATTAAAAATAAATAAATAACTGTAAAATAAACTTTTGGCAAGGTAGGAGAAATTAAAGGTCCTATCCTAGCTATCCTTATCAATGATTATTAGAATTGAATCTTAATTCCACTTTGTTAACCTTTACTGAGATAAAGGAAGGTCAAGGGATTAATTGGTTTGATCTTCGAATCCTATTTATTTCCTAAAAAAAGATTGGGATTATGGAAGTTCAATTCAATTAACAAAGATAACAATTATTAATCATGTTGAGTTTGATAACTCCTGAGTTACTGAATTCTCAACCAAGACCAAAAGGAGAAAAGTAAATCTACTGGAATAAAAATGCCTTCAGATGTGATGTAACAGTAACATAAATAAAAGAGAGCAATAATAAACTGAAATACCTCAAATAGCATTAATTCAAATAATCTGGAACATAGGAGAATTCATAAATTGACTTGAAAAAGAAAATAAAAGGAATATTGAACCTGATCAAAGAGATAATCCTGAAAGCGAATAAAAAATCCTAAATCTAAATCCTAATCCTAAACAGAGAGGAGAGAACCTCTCTCAAAACTAAATCTAAATCATGGAAAGTAAAAATTGGCAAGCTCTCTCTGAACGGATGCATTCCCTCACTTCATAACCTCTGGTCTATGCCTTCTGGACTTGGATTTGGGCCAAAAAGGGCCTCAGAATTCGCTATGAGCGTTTTCTACAATTTCTGGTGCGTGGCCTCTGTCACGCGTCTGCGTGGGTCACGCGGTCACGTCAGTTCGGAGCTTTTCTTGTCACGCGGTCGCGTCAGTCATGCGGCCGTGTCATATGTGTTTTGCTTAAGGCGCGCGGTCGCGTCAGTCATGCGGCCGCGTCGCTGTTGATTCGCGCTTGGCATGCGTCCGCGTCGCCCATGCGATCGCGTGGATGCCAGTTTCTTCAAGAACTCCGTTTTGTGCTTTCTTTCTATTTTTGTATGTTTCTTTTCCATCCTTTGAGTCATTCCTGCCTTAGAAGTTCTGAAACTACTCAACACACTAATCACGGCATCGAATGGAAATAAAGGTAATTAAAATAATTAATTTTAAAGCATAGGAAACATGTTTTTCACATACATAACATAATAAGGAAGGAGAAGTAAAACCATGCAATTAATATGAATAAGTGGGTGAAGGATTGAATAAATCACTCAAATTAAGCACAAAATGTATCATAAAATATGGGTTTATCATGCACCTTTGAAACGTAGCCAGTGCATTACATAAGCCAAAAGGCATTCTCTTATATGAACACGTTCTAAACGGGCATGTAAAAGTTGTTTTCTCTTGATCTTTTGGATCAATATGGATTTGAAAATAACCAGTGTAACCATCTAGAAAACAGTAGTGTGATTTACCTAACAGGCGATCAAGCATTTGATCGATGAAAGGTAACGAGTAGTGATCCTTGCGAGTGGCCTGGTTCAGACGCCTATAGTCAATGCACACCCTCCAGGAATTCTGCACTCTTGTAGCCATGAGTTCCCCATGCTCATTCTTCACTGTTGTGATACCGGACTTCTTCGGAACCACCTGTACTGGGCTAACCCATTCGCTATCCGAGATTGGATAGATGATGTCGGCTTCAAGCAGTTGGGTCACTTCCTTCTTCACAATTTCTAAAATAGTGGGGTTCAACCGCCTTTGAGGTTGACGGATAGGCCTTGCTCCCTCCTCTAGAAATATGCTGTGCTCATAGACTTGAGGGCTTATACCTACTATGTCCGCCAAACTCCACCCAATAGCTTTCTTGTGTCTTCTAAGCACACTAAGCAACCGTTCCTCTCGTTGGGAAGTAAGTTTCTTGGAAACGATAACTGGGAGCTTTTGATTGTCCTCAAGATAAGCATACTTGGGGTGAGGTGGAAGGGGCTTCAACTCCATTTTCAGCTCATGACTTGGCACTTGATCATCCGGAACCATTGGAGGTGGCAAGGTCTCTTCAGTATACTCAGAGGGTTTCCCCACACTTGCACCTTGCTCCATGTTCTTCTCTTCTACTGCCTCTTGGTGAATTTCAGCCACAGTCTCATCAATAATGTCACACTGGAAGATGGAGTGGTCTTCTGGTGCGTGCTTCATAGTTTCATCAAGGTTGAAGCTCATTGCTCTGCCATCTATCTCAAAAGAATAGGTACCTGGGAAGGCATCTAATTTAAACTGTGAAGTCTTCAAAAATGGCCTTCCAAGCAAGATGGATGAAGGTCTTCCTGAGTCATTAGGGGGCATCTCTAGAATGTAGAAGTCGATAGGGAATATCAACCCCTTAATGCTCACCAAGACGTCTTCCGCAATGCCAACCACTGAGATTATGCTCTTATCTGCCAAAAGAAAACATGCTGCCGACCTTTTTAAGGGTGGGAGCCTCAAAGCATCATATACAGATAATGGCATAATACTAACACATGCACCTAAATCACACATGCAGTCAAAAAATTGTACACCCCCTATAGTACAAGTAACCATACAAGGACCGGGATCACGACATTTCTCCAGTATAGCACCCATTAAAGTAGAAATAGAGCTACCTAAAGGAATAGTTTCTAAATCATGTATCTTATCCTTATTCATGCACAAATCTTTTAGAAACTTAGCATACATAGGAACCTAGCGAAGAGCATCCAAAAGGGGAATATTTACCTCAACCTTTTTGAAGATCTCCACCATCTTGCGGTCTAGCTCCACTTGCTTCTTAGTACTCCTAGCAAGGTGTGGAAAAGGAATGGGAATGGCTTCTCTCACAACATCATCTTCATTAGATACTCCATTCCGTGGTTGAGCAACTTCTTCTTCAGCTGCATCCTGTACCTCATCCTCTTCTTCAACGTCTTCTACCTCAACAATGTCTTCAACTTGAATGTCTTCTTTTGAGCTTGGCATCTCGGGACTCCTCTTTTGCAATGTAGTGCCATACCTCAAAGTGATGGCATTGATTTCACCCTTGGGGTTAGGTAAAGGTTGAGAAGGAAGTGCACTAGAGCTTGAAGGTTGATTGTTGGGGGGTAGAGGGTGGTTCCATACGGGTTATGAGAGCTTGTAGAGTAGGTGGTAAGATCGATGAGGCTAGAGGTAAGTGAATTTTGAAGCTCTTTTTGTCCTTGAAGGATAGAACAGAGTGTTTTATCTTGGTTGGAGGAAGAAGGAGAGTAGGTAATTTGAGGGGCTTGTGGTTGATTGTGTTGAGGTGCTTGAGCTTGCCTTTGGTGAAGTGTCCGGTAACTCTGGCCTTGGTTTTGCTGTTGGTATGGAGGGTTTTGTTGATACTGGTTCTGTTGATAGTTATTGTTCCACCTTTGATTTCCACCATTGACTCTGCCTCCTTGGTTGTAGTTGTCCCTCCATCCTTGGTTGGAATTTTCTCTCCATCCTTGGTTAGAATTGCCTCTCTATCCTTGGTTGGAATTATCTTGCCAACCTTGATTGTAATTACCACCTTGGTTATAATTACTGCCTTGTTGATAGTACCCTTGATTCGGATGGTTGTAATAAACATTAGTAGCTGCCAAGGTGTTGTCCTCTTAGAGTTGTGGACATTCATCAGTGTAGTGAGAATAGTAAGCGCATATTCCACACACTCTCTGAGGAACCAACTATTGACAATGTTGTTGTAGAGGAGGCTAAGGTTGTTGTTGATTAAGCTGGCGCTGCTTCAGTATATTGGTCATCTCTCCCAGAGTCTTGGTGAGAGCAGCGGTGACGGGCGAAAAATTGCCGATTAAGAATTTATAATGGAAATAACGTGGCAAGTACAGTTCTTAACCGACGAAAATTTTTCTTATCAATTTAAAAAGAGTTGTCACAATTTAAGAATAAAATACTGGGAGTAGAATTCCCAGGTCGTCTCCCAACGAGTTGACAAAAGAGTGCAATTTATTGGTTAGGAATCTTCTGAGAAAATTTAGAGTTGGAGGATGGAAGAATAAAATGATTATTAATTGAAGCTATGAAAATTAACAAGAGGTTTATATATTTGAAATAAAAAGCCTTGACTGGGAGAAGATTAATTAGTAGTTCTATCCTTGTTGAATTTTCCAAGTGTAATGGTAAGAGGTTGTTGTTTCTACTTAGTTATCCCTTACCGAATAAAGAAAAGTCAAGTAACTGAACTAACTCTGATTCACAAGTCCTAATCTTCTCCTATGGAAGGATTAGCGTTAGTGACTAGAGAGTCAGCCAACAACTTCCAATTACTAATTAACACTTGAGTATTCCAACTCAAGGGTCTCCTATTAATCAACTCCCAAGTCAAGTTGGGAGTCTACCCCATTGACATGAGTGCCATTTTCATAAACATATAAAGGGAATGGAAAGAAGACATGGTAATTCAAACAAAGTAATAACAGAAAATTAATTAGAGGTAAAAGTAATTCTTTGTATTAATAAATTCCAAAATCAAAGATATCCATATGTGACTCTGAACAAATTGAATGAAAAATAAAAGAGTAAGGAAATAAGAAAGCAAATTGTAATAATAGAGACTTCAGATGGAGGTAGTAACTCTTCTCAATATCCAAATCGAAAGCATGAAACTAGAAATCTATGAATGTGAAGAACCCTAGAGGAAGTAGTGGTTTTCTCTCTAAGATTCAAAACTAAAACTAAAATTAAGTGAATGTGAATGTGTGTTAAGTCTCTACTTGTCCCCTAGCTCTAGTCTGTGTTTCTAGACCGAAAACTGGGTCCAAAACTAGCCCAAAATCACCCCCAGTGTCTTCTGTAATTTCTGCACGTGGCGCATGTCACGCATACGCGTAAGTCACGCATACGCGTCGATGGTCTTTTGCGCGTGTCACGCATGCGCACTAGTTCTGCACACGCGTCGCTGTGCAATTTCGCCTGTCACGCGTACGCGTCAGGTATGCATACGCATCGCTGTGAAAAGCTCCAAGTCATGTGCACGCGTGAGCCATGTGTCCGCGTCGATCCTCGCTGGTCATCTCCTTGATTTCATGTGTTCCTTCCATTTTTGTAAGCTTTCCCTCCATCCTCTAAGCCATTCCTGCCCTATATAGCATGAAAATACTTAACACACAAATCACGGCATCGAATGGTATAAAGGAGAATTAAAAATACACAATTTAAAGGCTTAGGAAGCAAGTTTTCAATCATAGAACAAAATTGGGAAGGATTTGTAAAACCATGCAAATTGTGTGAATAAGTATGCAAAGAGTTGATAAAAACCACTCAATTTAGCACAAGATAAACCATAAAATAGTGGTTTATCAATCTTCCCACACTTAAACATTAGCATGTCCTCATGCTAAGCTCAAGGAGACCAAAAGAATGAACGGGGAAAAGTAAGACTCATGCAATGCAGCCTATGTACATGAATGCAACTATATGTTAAGATGTTTTTGCCTACTTAGTTAAAAGTAAACAAGTTCTCCAAGACAAACATAAATTAGATTTTACTAATTCAAATCACACAATAAAAGACAAGTAAACTTGTAAGAAGATAGCTCATGAAAGCAGGGAACATAGAATCAAGCATTGAACCCTCACTGGAAGTGTATGTGCACTCTAATCGCTCAAGTGTCTAGGGTTAATCCACTCTACTTTCTCTAGTTATGCTTTCTAAAATTTGTTCTTCATCTAACCAATCAACAAATATTTAGTGTACGAATGCAAACATCATGAGGTCTTTTCAAGGTTGTAATGGGGCTAAGGTAAGGGTGAGGATATATGTATGGCCAAGTGAGCTATAATATGAATCTTTGACTAACCTAGATTCTCACCTAACACACACACACACACTCTATATAATTCTGAAATCATGCCTAGCTATCCAAAATTCCATTTTTTCATCACATACTCATGTATCAATTTTTTATTCCACCACATATGCATTGATCATTTTATTGGACTTAATATTGGGGTAATTTTGTCCCCTATTCATAAGTGTTTTTGGTTTTTTTTAAATGAAAGCATAATATATCAATGCATATGGTTTTTCAGATTTCACATGAGTAAGCACCCAAATTCTCAATATTTTTGTCAATAAAACACAACACATTGTCATCAACCCAAGTTTCTACAATTCCCCACACTTTGTTGACACACAATCTCTATCTTAAGCTAACCAAAGATTCAAATGGGATAATTAATTATTTTTCTACTTAAGGCTAGTGATGTGGTAATATAAAGAATAAATGGGGATTAAAAGGCTCAAAGTGGAAATCAAAGGTGAATGAAATAGTAGGCTATTTGGGATAAGTGAGCTAATAATAAATGATGGCCTCAATCATATGCATGCATGCAGATACACTAAATAATGGACATATAGAATGGAACAAACTATAGATTGCAATCATAGAGAAGAAAACACACAGGAATAAATATCATGGTTAAATAATGTAACCATATAATTAAGCTCAAAATCTCATAGGTTGTGTGTTCTTAGCTATAAACCATGTTCCAAATTACAATCTTCAAACAAGTTTAACACAAATTTTTTTATTTGAATTAGTGAAATACTATAAAATAGTGTCTTGAAGAGAAACTCATTACTTTAACCAAGCAAAACATACATGCAAACAATTATTATCATGCAATCTAACCTATCTAACAACAGAAAAATTAGCATATTGGTGTTAAGAGAGAGAGAGAGAGATTACCTTCGAAAGTCAAGGACTGACCTCCCCACACTTAAGACTTGGCACGGTCCTCGGTGCCATCAATAAGGAGCAAGGTAGGACTGGAAGCATCACCTCCACGGTCTGGATCGTCATGGTTCCCAGTGCTACTAGGTGAAGGAGAGTCCGGGGTGTCCTTTTGTTCTGGAGGTGGGTGAGTACCAACAACGAGCTCCTTCAGGTAGTTGTATTGGCGCTTGTTGCGGCGCTCCATTCGCTCCATCCGCCGGTCTTGCCGGTCGAACCTCTGAAGGGTCTGAAGGAACATCTGATGGGTAGATGGTGCTTGTGGTGTGGATGATGGTGGAGTAGAAGAAGGAGGAGTGTCCAAAGATGGGTCTAGATGCCGGCTCGCAGAGGGAACTAGGGGTCTGATGTACTTCCCATTCGGGACATACTGATCGGTCCTAGGGATCATGACCTTCATGTCCCCAGTCCGATAGGAAACACCTGCTGCAGAGGCTAAATCTGAAACCAATGCGGGGAAAGGCAGGTTATCCGCAATATGCACGTGTCTCATTGCCTGCCGGATGAGTCGTGGCAGGTTGAGAGGCTGCTCTGTCAGGATGCACCAGATGAGAACAGCCATGTCCGCTGTGAAGGTGGACTCGTGAGTGCTTGGGAAGATATAGTGGGACATAATCTGTGCCCACACGCGAGCCTCCAAGGTAAGTGATTGGGCTGAGATGCTCTTGGGTTTTGACCGATGCTGCCCATAGATCCAAGTACTGCCCGGTTGGGCTATAACTCCAAGGACGCTATCCCAGTCAAACTGATACATCTGGCACTTAAGCTGGGCCTCTTGATATGCATCCAATCCATCTGGGCTAGGTGGAAGCTCTAGTACTCTCTGTATGTACCCTCGAAGACAGGGACTTGCTGCTGACGAATATAAACAGTCTGGGGAGTAGGCGAGTAGAAGTTGGAGTAAAATTCAACTATCCATGATAGGTTGGCCTCTCACGGTTGCCTCCTCAAAAATCCCCACTGTCTCCTCTCAATGCGGGGCTCCACAAAATCAACAAAGTGGGTTGGGACAATGAGTAGATGCTCATTATTGTAGTTCCTCTCGGCTAGGATGGGGAACATCTGCTCACAATAACGGTTAGTGAACCGTGGGGAGTCCCGTGCGGGAAAGGCTTTCTCTGCTTCATCAACTTTAATGATCCTCTTCACCCGCTTTGTTGGCGGCTTAACGCTGGTAGATGGTGGTGCCTTAGCCGGTGCTCTCTTGGTTCCTCTCCTTGCCGGTGGCTTTTTAGAAGCTGATGAGCGGATATTTTATACGCTTTTTGGGGATAATTTCATATAGTTTTGAGTATGTTTTAGTTAGTTTTTAGTTTATTTCCAGTATTTTTTAGGAAAAATTCATGTTTCTGGACTTTACTATGAGTTGTGTGTTTTTCTGTAATTTCAGGTATTTTTCTGGCTGAAATTGAAGGAGCTGAGCAAAAATCTGATTCAGGCTGAAAAAGGACTGCTGATGCTGTTGGATTCTGACCTCCTTGCACTCAAAGTGGATTTTCTTGAGCTACAGAACTCGAAATGGCGTTCTTCCAATTGCGTTGGAAAGTAGACATCCAGGGCTTTCCAGCAATATATAATAGTCCATACTTTGCAAAAGAATTGACGACGTAAACTGGCGTTCAACGCCAGCTTTCTGCCCAAATCTGGCGTCCAGCGCCAGAAAAGGATAAAAAACTGGAGTTGAACGCCCAAACTGGCACAAAAACTGGCGTTCAACTCCACAAATGGCCTCTGCACGTGAATTGCTTAAAGTCTCAGCCCCAGCACACACCAAGTGGGCCCCAGCACACCAAGTGGGCCCCAGAAGTGGATCTCTGCATCATCCATCATAGTCCACTCATATTTTGTAACCCTAGGCTACTGGTTTAGTATTTAAACAACTTTTAGAGACTTATTTTGTATCTCATGACATTTCAGATCTAAACTTTGTATTCTCTGACGGCATGAGTCTCTAAACCCCATTGTTGGGGGTGAGGAGCTCTGCTGTATCTCAATGAATTAATGCAAGTATTTCTGTTTTCCATTCAAACACGCTTGTTCCTATCTAAGATGTTCATTCGCGCTTAACTGTGATGAAGGTGATGATCCGTGACATTCATCACCTTCCTCAAACCATGAACGTGTGCCTGACAACCACCTCCGTTCTATATCCGACTGAATGGGTATCTCTTAGATTCCTTAATCAGAATCTCCGTGGTATAAGCTAGAACTGATGGCAGCATTCATGAGAATCCGGAAAGTCTAAACCTTGTCTGTGGTATTCCGAGTAGGATTCAAGGATTGAATGACTGTGACGAGCTTCAAACTCCTGAAGGCTGGGCGTTAGTGACAGATGCAAAAGGGTAGTAAATCCTATTCCAACCGGATCGAGAACCAACCGGTGATTAGCCGTGCTGTGACAGAGCGCGTGAGCGTAGTTTTCACTGGAAGGATAGAAGGTAGCCATTGACAACGGTGATCCACCAACACACAGCTTGCCATAGGGGGACGTGCGTGCGTGAATCAGAAGACAGAGGAAAGCAGAGATTCAGAGGACAAAGCATCTCCAAAACTCCAACATATTCTCCATTACTGCACAACAAGTAACCTTTAATTTATGCTCTACTGGTTATTCACAATTCAATTGATAAACATAACTGAATTCCTGACTAAGATTTACAAGATAACCATAGATTGCTTCAAACCAACAATCTCCGTGGGATTCGACCCTTACTCACGTAAGGTATTACTTGGACGACCCAGTGCACTTGCTGGTTAGTGGTACGCGTTGTGAAAAGTGTGATTCGCAATTCGTGCTACCAAGTTTTTGGCGCCGTTGCCGGGGATTGTTCGTGTTTGAACAACTGACGGATTATTTTGTTGCTTAGATTAGGAAAAATCTTTCTTTTTTAGTTTAGAGTCTTTTATTATTTATCCCTTGCTAAAATACTTTAAACTTATAGCTCAGTTATTTAGAACGTGGTGTTTATGTTCATGATAATTGGCTATCATATTTTTTTAAAAACCTTTTTCAAAAATAATTTTTCTATTAAATCCTGTGCCAAACTTTAAGTTTGGTGTTTTCAAAAATAATCTTTCTTACAATTTTTGAAGGTCCCATAACTCATTTGGCTAAAGCATTAATTTGATTGGGTTAGAATCTTTTATACTCTTTTCAAAACCTTCTTTTTCAAAAATATTTTTTCTATTAAATCTTGTGCCAAACTTTAAGTTTGGTGTTTTCTTGTTGATTCCCCTTTGATTTTCGAAAATTTTGGTTTGGTTTTCTAAAAATTTTAAGTTTGGTGTTCTTCCTTCATGTTCTTGTGTTCTTGTGAGTCTTCAAAGTGTTCTTGAGTTTTCTTGTGTCTTGATCTTAAAATTTTTAAGTTTGGTGTTCCTTGGTGTTTTCCCTCCAAAATTTTCAAAAACAAGGAGCATTAGATTTAAAAATTTTAAATCTTGTACTATCTTATTGTTTTTCTCTCTCCTCACTAAATTCAAAAATATCCTTTTAAAATATCTTTTCTAACTTCCTATCTTTTCAAAATTTGTTTCAACTAACTAACCAACTTTTTGTTTGTTTCTTAACTTTTTCAAAACTACCTAACTAACTCTCTCTCTCTCAAATTTTCGAAAATATCTCCCCTCTTTTTCAAAAATTTCTGTTTTTTTTTTTACTAATTATTTTTAATTTTTTACGGAAAAAAAAATTTATTATTTCAAAATTCAAATTCTTTTTAGTTATTTTATTTTATTTAAGTATTTACTTCTTATAAAATAAAATAAATAAAAAGATAAATCAGTCCAAGTTATATCCATTGATGCACATAAACGTGTTATGCTACGATTTAGGAAATTGCACGATCGGCAAAATTCCTTCCGGCAAGTGCACCGGTTATCGTCGTCAAGTAAAAACTCACAATAGAGTGAGGTCGAATCCCACAAGGATTGGTTGAGTGAGCAATTCGAATTAGAAGTGTGTTCTAGTTGAGCGGAATCAAGATTTGAGATGAGAATTGCGGAATGTAAAATTGGCGGGAAAAGTAAATGACAAGAAAATTAAATGGCTAAATCTTAAATTGCATGAATTAAAGAGCAGAATGTAAATTGCTGAAATTAAAAGGGAATGGGGATGATTGCAAGAATTGAATTGCAGAATGTAAAGAGAAAGTGGAGATCAGAAATGGGGAATTCATTGGGTTTAGGAGATATTGAAATCTCCGAATCAAAACATGTAAATCTCTTCTTCAACCAATGCATTCATTGAATTTTGCTTGGCAATCTTATATGATTGGATCCCAATTCCTTGGCTCACCAATGCTCTCTAAGAACAAACAAATTCCCAATCCCTTGGTTTAAATGTTCATAAGAAGAGATGATGCTTGATCACTGATTATACCACACAATTTCATGAACCACAATTTGGTAGGATTACATGTCACAATATCCATCCAAACCCCAATCCAATCCACTGTGAGAAAGCTTCTCTAGCATGAATCCTCCATTCCTTTCCCAAGGCTCCGAAGGATTCCAAGTATGAGTAGTCTCTTTCCCAAGACAACTACTCAATGGAATTAGATCGAGAAGCTTTCTAACAAAATTCAAGAGAAAAGATTGAAGAAGAAGATAAACTATTATTGATTCATTGAATTACAATAGAGCTCCCTAACCCAATGAAAGGGGGTTTAGTGAATCATAGCTCTGAATTCAATTACAAAGAAAAGGGAAACTAGCTAAAAGTGAAAGTAAAAGTAAAAAAGTCCTTTTCTAACTTAACTTCTATCCTATTTATACACTTTCTATATTGAGCTTCAGTTGTGCTTCTTGGGCTTTGAGGCCTCTCCTTGCTTTCCTTTTGCCTTGGGTTTATGATCCATAATCTTGATGAGGTTGTTGATCCAGATCCTGTAACATTTATTGAGCCAACTTAGTGATAATCAAATAATGACACATGACTCAATAAATTGAGATTTCAAACTCATCAATCCTTCAGGCCCAATCCCATAAACCATGATATTCAATTGGGTTTCATACCAAAGTAAGTTTAAGTTAATACTTGTGCTCAAAGACTAACTTACATCACAATATTTTTGGTCCAGAAACCCTTTTCAAGAGTGGCGTTTAAGTTGTAGTTTAAGCTTAAACTGCAACTTAAACGCCAGACACTTCCAGTGAGGCCATTTGTAGAAGCACGTTTAAGCTTCAGTTAAGGTTAAACTGAAGCTTAAACGTGGAAATGGAAGAAGGTAGCCCTGGAGAGTAATGTAGTCGAACACGTTTAACCTCCAGTTTAAGGTTAAACTGGAGGTTAAACGTGGAAAAGGAATGAGGCATCCTGGAGGTCGAACACGTTTAACCTCCAGTTTGAGGTCAAACTGGAGGTTAAACGTGGAAGCTTGGAATGGTGGCCCTGGAGGTGTCGAACACGTTTAACCTCCAGTTTGGGGTCAAACTGGAGGTTAAACGTGGAGGTGGAGAGAGCAACCCTGGAGTGAAAGAAAACGTCGAACACGTTTAAGCTCCAGTTTGAGTCAAACTGGAGCTTAAACGTGGAATGGCCCCTGGTACTCTTCCTGGTTCTGGCGTTTAACCTCCAGTTTGAGGTCAAACTGGAGGTTAAACGTGGAACTCCTCCCTGGGTGGCATACTCATTCTGGCGTTTAACCTCCAGTTTGAGGTCAAACTGGAGGTTAAACGTGGAATGCTCCTTAAGTGAGGCTTTTCATTCTGGCGTTTAACCTCCAGTTTGAGGTCAAACTGGAGGTTAAACTTCAATCCCAGCATTTCTTATCCTTCATGATTTTGGCGTTTAAGCTCCAGTTTAGGCTTAAACTGGAACTTAAACTCCACATGTGATATACAAGCTTCCTTTATTGATTTTGTTGCTTCCTTGCTTAGCCTCTTCTTCCCTGAAATCATCCAAACAATTGCATCAAAGTCTTGCAAAATTTCATGAGAAATCTTTCATTCATAGCATTTAAGTAATATAACTAAAACTCATGGAATTTGCATCAAAAATCATATTGTTTGGATGGTTCATTACTTTGTTCTTCATTTAACCATTTTTGGTTGCTTTAAGCTCAAGAAAATGCATAAAACAACTAAAACTAACAGAAAAATGCTAGTGAAACTAGCCTATGATGCCTTGGCATCATCCATATATCCATCATGGACATAAGTGGAGATGGACAGTCCAGGAGGACTTTGGGGTTATATTCTAACCCCTCTACTGCTTCGTATGGGAGTAGCATATGCATACCCTCCATTGGAGTTAGTAGCTTTGAGTTGAATCCTCAGCTCATTATCATGGTGCAGCAAAGTTGCCAGTATTCCGGTCTTCCACAGGAAGAACCTACAGAGTTTCTGGCACAATTTTTACAAATTGCTGACACAGTACATGATAAGGAAATAAATCAGGATGTCTACAGACTATTACTGTTTCCATTTGCTGTAAAAGATCAAGCTAAGAGGTGGTTAAATAACCAACCTAAGGCCAGCATAAGAACATGGAAACAGCTGACAGAAAAATTCCTGAATCAATATTTCCCTCCAAAAAGGATGACACAGCTAAGGCTGGACATCCAAGGCTTTAAACAAGGAGATAATGAATCTCTTTATGATGCCTGGGAGAGATACAGAGAGATGCTACGAAAATGCCCCTCTGAAATGTTTTCAGAGTGGGTTCAGTTAGACATCTTCTACTATGGCCTTGCAGAAGGAGCTCAGATGTCTTTAGATTACTCAGCTGGTGGATCTATCCATATGAGAAAGACAATTGAAGAAGCTCAAGAGCTCATTGATACAGTTGCCAGGAATCAGCATCTGTATCTAAGCAGCAACCCTTCCATGAATGAAGAGGTTAAAACAGTAACTGCTGAATTCAGTACTGTAAAACAAGCTGCTGAATTCAATCAGCAATTAGATTTTCTAACAAAACAGCTAGCTGAATTCAAAGACAGGTTACAGGAGACAAGGATAGCTAATATACATATGGACGAACAGTTTAAGCAAACAAAGCAGCAGCTATCAAAGCAAATAGCAGAAGAATGCCAAGCAGTTCAATTAAGAAGTGGGAAAACATTAAATACCCCACCTCAAGGCATCAAAAATTCAAGAAATGAGCGACCCACCAAAGATTCCCCTGAGGACAGTAAGAGCCCAGGGAAAAATAATTCTGGCACTAAAAAGCCAAAAAATGGGTGGAAGGCTGGCGCTGAACGCCCAGACCATGCCCAAAACTGGCGTTCAGCGCCAGAAACAAGGCAGGATTGGCGTTCAACGCCAGAAACAGGCAAGAATCTGGCGATGAACGCCCAACAGGGGCACATTTCTGGCGTTCAGGCACCAGGAACAGACAGTGAGCTGGCGTCTAACGTCACTCCAGCTTCTGACTCTGGCATTCAATTGCCAGTGAGGGATCAGACACACACAAGTGCTGACAACAAACCCTCTAAAAAGGCTTCTTTAACCACTAAGGTTGAGGAATATAAAGCCAAGATACCTTATCCTCAAAAACTCCGGAAAGAGGAGCAGGATAAGCAATTTGCTCGCTTTGCAGATTATCTAAGGACTCTTGAAATAAAGATTCCGTTTGCAGAGGCACTTGAGCAAATACCTTCTTATGCCAAGTTCATGAAAGAGATCTTGAGTCATAAAAAGGAGTGGAGAGAAACAGAAAGAGTTCTCCTCACTGAAGAATGCAGTGCAGTCATTCTGAAAAGCTTTCCTGAAAAGCTTAAAGACCCTGGGAGTTTTCTGATACCATGCATATTAGAAGGTGATTGCACCGAGACAGCTTTATGCGATCTTGGGGCAAGCATCAACCTGATACCTGCATCCACTATCAGGAAGCTTGGCTTAACTGAAGAAGTTAAGCCAACCCGGATATGTCTCCAACTTGCTGATGGTTCCACTAAATACCCATCAGGCGTGATTGAGGACATGATTGTCAGAGTTGGGCCATTCGCCTTTCCCACTGACTTTGTTGTGCTGGAAATGGAGGAGCACAAGAGTGCTACTCTCATTCTAGGAAGACCCTTCCTAGCAACTGAACGATCCCTCATTGACGTCCAGCAGGGGGAAATAACCCTGAGAGTCAACGATGACGAGTTCAAGTTGAACGCTGTCAAAGCCATGCAGCATCCAGACACATCAACAGACTGCATGAAAGTTGACCTTATTGACTCTTTGGTAGAAGAGATCAACATGGCTGAGAGTCTCGAATCAGAGTTGGAAAACATCTTTAAAGATGTTCAGCCTGATTTGGAGGATTCAGGGGACATGAAAGAGCCTCTGAACTTTCTTCTGAAAGAGGAAAAACCTCCTAAACCAGAGCTCAAGCCACTGCCACCATCCTTGAAATATGCATTTCTAGGAGAAGGTGACACTTTTCCAGTGATCATAAGCTCTGCTTTAAATTCACAGGAAGAGGAAGCACTTATTCAAGTGCTAAGGACACACAAGACAGCTCTTGGGTGGTCCATAGGTGATCTTAAGGGCATAAGCCCAGCTAGATGCATGCACAAAATCCTATTGGAGGATAATGCCAAACCAGTGGTTCAACCCCAGAGGCGGCTAAATCCAGCCATGAAGGAAGTGGTGCAGAAAGAGGTCACCAAATTACTGGAGGCTGGGATTATTTATCCTATTTTTGACAGCCCCTGGGTGAGCCCTGTTCAAGTCGTCCCAAAAAAGGGAGGCATGACAGTGATTCATAATGAAAAAAATGAACTGGTTCCTACAAGAACAGTTACAGGGTGGCGCATGTGTATTGACTACAGAAGGCTCAATACAGCCACCAGAAAGGATCATTTTCCTTTACCATTCATAGACCAGATGCTAGAAAGACTAGCAGGTCATGATTATTACTGCTTTTTGGATGGCTACTCAGGCTATAACCAGATTGCAGTAGATCCCCAGGATCAAGAGAAAACAGCATTCACATGTCCATCCGGAGTGTTTGCTTATAGAAGGATGCCCTTTGGGCTATGCAATGCACCTGCAACCTTCCAGAGATGCATGCTCTCTATTTTCTCTGACATGGTGGAAAAATTTCTGGAAGTCTTCATGGATGACTTCTCAGTATATGGAGACTCATTCAGCTCCTGTCTTGATCACCTGAAACTTGTTCTGAAAAGATGCCAAGAAACCAACCTAGTTTTAAACTGGGAAAAGTGTCACTTCATGGTGATTGAAGGAATTGTTCTTGGGCATAAAATCTCAAACAAGGGAATAGAGGTGGATCAAGCAAAAATAGAGGTAATTGAAAAATTACCACCACCTGCCAATGTTAAGGCAATCAGAAGCTTTCTGGGGCATGCAGGATTCTATAGGAGGTTTATAAAGGATTTTTCAAAAATCGCAAAACCTCTAAGCAATCTGCTAGCTGCTGACACACCATTTGTGTTTGACACAGCATGCCTGCAGGCGTTTGAAACGCTGAAAGCTAAGCTGGTCACAGCACCAGTCATTTCTGCACCAGACTGGACATTGCCATTTGAGTTAATGTGTGATGCCAGTGATCATGCCATTGGTGCAGTATTGGGACAGAGGCATGACAAGCTTCTGCATGTTATTTATTATGCCAGTCGCGTTCTAAATGATGCCCAGAAAAATTACACAACCACAGAAAAAGAACTACTTGCAGTGGTTTACGCCATTGACAAGTTCAGATCATACTTAGTAGGATCAAAAGTGATTGTGTATACTGACCATGCTGCTCTTAAATATCTACTCACAAAGCAGGATTCAAAACCCAGGCTCATCAGATGGGTATTGCTTCTGCAAGAGTTTGATATAGAAATAAGAGACAGAAAAGGGACAGAGAACCAAGTGGCTGATCATCTGTCCCGGATAGAGCCAGTGAAAGGGACGTCCCTCCCCTTTCTTGAGATCTCTGAGACGTTCCCTGATGAGCATCTATTTGCCATTCAGGAAGCACCATGGTTTGCTGATATTGCAAACTATAAAGCTGCAAGGTTCATACCCAAGGAGTACAATAGAATACAAAAGAAGAAATTAGTTACTGATGCAAAGTACTACTTGTGGGATGAACCTTATCTCTTTAAGAGATGTGCAGACGGAATTATCGGTAGGTGTGTCCCCAGAGAGGAAGCACAGAGAATCCTATGGCATTGCCACGGATCTCAATATGGAGGCCATTTCGGAGGTGAGCGAACAGCCACCAAGGTCCTCCAATGTGGCTTCTATTGGCCCACACTCTATAAAGATTCCCGAGAGTTTGTACGTAATTGTGACAGTTGCCAAAGAGCTGGTAATCTGCCTCATGGTTACGCCATGCCTCAACAAGGAATCTTGGAAATAGAGTTGTTTGATGTATGGGGAATTGACTTCATGGGACCTTTCCCACCATCATACTCAAACACTTATATTCTGGTGGCAGTTGACTATGTATCAAAATGGGTTGAGGCTATTGCCACACCCACCAATGATACTAAAACAGTGCTGAAGTTCCTCCAGAAACATATCTTTAGCAGGTTTGGTGTCCCTAGAGTGTTAATCAGTGATGGGGGCACTCACTTCTGCAATAAACAGCTTTACTCTGCCATGGTTCGGTATGGAATTCGCCACAAAGTGGCCACACCATATCATCCACAAACTAATGGGCAAGCTGAAGTCTCTAATAGAGAATTAAAGAGAATCCTGGAACGGACAGTAAGTACCCATAGAAAGGATTGGGCAAGGAGCTTGGATGATGCTCTGTGGGCTTACAGAACAGCATTCAAGACCCCTATAGGGACCTCTCCATACCAACTCGTGTATGGTAAGGCATGCCACTTGCCCGTGGAACTGGAACATAAGGCCTACTGGGCAACCAGATTCCTAAACTTAGATGCCAAATTAGCAGGAGAAAAACGATTGCTCCAGCTAAATGAGCTAGAGGAATTCAGATTCACAGCTTTCGAAAATGCCAAGCTTTATAAAGAAAAATAAAAAAAGTGGCATGACAGAAAGCTGTCATCTAGAATCTTTGAACTAGGACAGAAGGTTCTGTTGTTTAACTCTAGACTCAGGCTATTCCCCGGGAAACTGAAATCCCGGTGGAGGGGACCATACGTGATTACAAGTGTATCACCATATGGTTATGTGGAGCTTCAAGATATTGATTCTGATAAGAAGTTCATTGTCAATGGACAGAGAATCAAGCATTATCTTGAGGGCAACATTGAGCAAGAATGCTCAAGGCTGAAGCTAGATTAAAAGCTCAGCAAGGTCCAGCTAAAGACAATAAAGAAGCGCTTGCTGGGAGGCAACCCAGCCATGGGGCAACAATCCTCTAAGCATTTTGCCCTATTTTTATTTTTATTTGTTTATATAAAATTCACTGACACTAAGGTAAAGAATCATTTGCATAAGTTTACAGGGTTACAGAAGGAATCTACACACAAAACAGAGATAGGGAGCTTACTGGCAAGAAAACGCCAGTGAAGGCCATTTTGGGCGTTCAGCGCCCAAAATGGGCATCCAGTGGGCGCTGAACGCCAGTAGGGATAGCTATCTGGCGTTCAACGCCAGAAAAGGGCAACAACTGGGCGTTGAACGCCCAGGATAGCAGCATTTGGGCATTGAACGCCCAAAACAGGCAGTGTTTGGGCGTTCAAACGCCAGGATGGTGGGGAGGAGCTCTCCTTCTACCCATCTCCTTCTTTTTCTTTTGCTTGAGGACAAGCAAAGCTCTAAGTTTGGTGTGCTTATCCGTGATCACTAAGATCATGGCCCCTAAGGGAAAACAACCCACTCCAAGAGGAGCAAGGGCGTGATTTAAAGGAACTGAAGCGCCAGAAATTCTCTCTTGAAGAACCAAGCACCTCACAGACTAGAGGAACATCCACTTCCCAAACCTCAAGGTTGTTGAGTTCTAATCTTAGCCTTAACTCTGTGATAACTGTTCTTATTTTAATTTTACCTTAGGAGTCATATAGTAGTAATTAGTCTATTTTGATTTTATCTCCAATTAAGCTATAGTTTATTTTTCTCATCATCAGCAAACATGAATAAAATAGTAGATCTTTTAAATAAGAAGCAATAAAATTTCGAGTTTTAATAAGAGAAATTCTAATTAGTTAAATGTGGTGGCAATGCTTTCTGTCTTCTAAATGAATGCTTGAACAGTGCATATATCTTTTGAATTTGTTGTTTAAGACTGTTAAATATGTTGGCTCTTGAAAGAATCATGAACATGAGACATGTTATTGAGAATCTGAAAAATCATAAAAATGATTTTTGAAGCAAGAAAAAGCAGCAAAGAACAAAGCTTGCAGAAAAAAAAAAGAGAGAAAGAAAAAAGAGAAAGCAAGCAGAAAAAGCCAAAGCCCTTAAAACCAAAAGGCAAGGGTAATAAAAAGGATCCCAAGGTTTTGAGCATCAGTGGATAGGAGGGCCAAAAAGGAATAAAATCCTGGCCTAAGCGGCTAAATCAAGCTGTCCTTAACCATGTGCTTGTGGCGTGAAGGTGTCAAGTGAAAACTTGAGACTGAGCGGTTAAAGTCAAGGTCCAAAGCAAAAAGAAGAGTGTGCTTAAGAACTCTGGACACCTCTAATTGGGGACTTTAGCAAAGCTGAGTCACAATCTGAAAAGGTTCACCCAGTTATGTGTCTGTGGCATTTATGTATCCGGTAGTAATACTGGAAAACAAAGTGCTTAGGGCCACGGCCAAGACTCATAAAGAAGCTGTGTTCAAGAATCATCACACTGAACTAAGAGAATCAATAACACTATCTGAATTCTGAGTTCCTATAGATGCCAATCACTCTGAGCTTCAATGGATAAAGTGAGATGCCAAAACTGTTCAGAAGCAAAAAGCTACTAGTCCCGCTCATCTAATTAGGATCTGAGCTTCAATCAAAAACTCTGAGATATTATTGCTTCTCAACCTATTAGTCTTCTATTTTATTTGTCTAGTTGCTTGAGGACAAGCAACAGTTTAAGTTTGGTGTTGTGATGAGCGGATATTTTATACGCTTTTTGGGGATAATTTCATATAGTTTTGAGTATGTTTTAGTTAGTTTTTAGTTTATTTCCAGTATTTTTTAGGAAAAATTCATGTTTCTGGACTTTACTATGAGTTTTGTGTTTTTCTGTAATTTCAGGTATTTTTCTGGCTGAAATTGAAGGAGCTGAGCAAAAATCTAATTCAGGCTGAAAAAGGACTGCTGATGCTGTTGGATTCTGACCTCCTTGCACTCAAAGTGGATTTTCTGGAGCTACAGAACTCGAAATGGCGTGCTTCCAATTGCGTTGGAAAGTAGACATCCAGGGATTTCCAGCAATATATAATAGTCCATACTTTGCACAGGAATTGACGACGTAAAATGGCGTTCAACGCCAGCCTTCTGCCCAAATCTGGCGTCCAGCGCCAGAAAAGGATAAAAAACTGGAGTTGAACGCCCAAACTGGCACAAAAACTGGCGTTCAACTCCACAAATGGCCTCTGCACGTGAATTGCTTAAAGTCTCAGCCCCAGCACACACCAAGTGGGCCCCAGCACACCAAGTGGGCCCCAGAAGTGGATCTCTGCATCATCCATCATAGTCCACTCATATTTTGTAGCCCTAGGCTACTGGTTTAGTATTTAAACAACTTTTAGAGACTTATTTTGTATCTCATGACATTTCAGATCTAAACTTTGTATTCTCTGACGGCATGAGTCTCTAAACCCCATTGTTGGGGGTGAGGAGCTCTACTGTATCTCAATGAATTAATGCAAGTATTTCTGTTTTCCATTCAAACACGCTTGTTCCTATCTAAGATGTTCATTCGCGCTTAACTGTGATGAAGGTGATGATCCGTGACATTCATCACCTTCCTCAAACCATGAACGTGTGCCTGACAACCACCTCCGTTCTATATCCGACTGAATGAGTATCTCTTAGATTCCTTAATCAGAATCTCCGTGGTATAAGCTAGAACTGATGGCAGCATTCATGAGAATCCGGAAAGTCTAAACCTTGTCTGTGGTATTCCGAGTAGGATTCAAGGATTGAATGACTGTGACGAGCTTCAAACTCCTGAAGGCTGGGCGTTAGTGACAGATGCAAAAGGGTAGTAAATCCTATTCCAACCGGATCGAGAACCAACCGGTGATTAGCCGTGCTGTGACAGAGCGCGTGAGCGTAGTTTTCACTGGAAGGATGAAAGGTAGCCATTGACAACGGTGATCCACCAACACACAGCTTGCCATAGGGGGACGTGCGTGCATGAATCAGAAGACAGAGGAAAGCAGAGATTCAGAGGACAAAGCATCTCCAAAACTCCAACATATTCTCCATTACTGCACAACAAGTAACCTTTAATTTATGCTCTACTGGTTATTCACAATTCAATTGATAAACATAACTGAATTCCTGACTAAGATTTACAAGATAACCATAGATTGCTTCAAACCAATAATCTCCGTGGGATTCGACCCTTACTCACGTAAGGTATTACTTGGACGACCCAGTGCACTTGCTGGTTAGTGGTACGCGTTGTGAAAAGTGTGATTCACAATTCGTGCTACCAGAAGCCTTCTCCTTTCCTCTTTTAGTGGCCATCCTAAAGAAGGAAGAAAGAGAATTAATTTCATGTATAGATAACTAACCATTGGAAGGAAGGAAGTCCAAGTAATAAAGAATGCCAAAGGAAAAGGGATGTCCTATACATGGTAGCTACAACATGCATGGAAGACATTAAGTAAAATCATGAAGGCAATTTATAACAATTAGATGCAAGAGGCTTAAAAGCATGCAAGTAATAGGCATGAGAAGCATAACTCAAGCATCAATTATTAAATATACCAAATTAGAGAGCACTTGTATGATGACAATTGTGAATGATAATCCCAATACATGTGGATTGCAAGTGTTGTGAAAAAGAGAGACATTAAAGTGTGAGAGTAAAATAAAATAGAATTCAGAATGCCATAAGAGATTTTTCACAAACACTTGGTGTGCAAGTTAAAATAAGAATGAAAATAATCAATCCATGTGTATATGAGACCCAAAATTAAATGGTGATTGTCAAGTCACTCCTCATGATATCCACAAACTCAATTATAATAAAGTAATACCCAAATAAAGATCCAACACCAACATAAAAAGGGATGAAAAAGAAACCATAAATAACTAAGGTAATATAAAATTGAGAAGAAAGAAAAATAATTAAATAGAATAAATGAAAGAAGACGAAGAGAGTAGAGGAGAGGAAGAAAAGAAACCTGAGGAGGAAGATGAAAAAGGGAAGAAGAAAGGAGTAGGAAGTGAGAAGTAAGAAGAGGGAAAGAAGGAAGAAGAAAGAAGGAAGAATGAGGGTTGAAAGAGAATTAGGATTTGGGAGGGGGAAAGTTGAAATCTGGGCGGCGTACTAGTTTAATGATGCGGCGCACGCGTACCCCACGCGTACGCATGGGTTGCTCAAAAATGAAGGTGACGCGTAAGCGTCTGGCACGCGTATGCGTGCCCTTGGTTATGCCAATTGTGCGAAGCCAGCCGCACGCACGGACAACTCTCAGGTTGAAACACACTAGGGCCAAAATGACATATGACGCGTGCGCATCAGGCACGCGCACGCGTGAATGGCCATTAGGTGAAAATGACGCGCACGCGTCCAGGATGCGTACGCATGATTGATTTTGTGCCTCTAGCACAGTGGCAGCCCCAGACCATCACAACTCTCTGTTCAGCACGCTATTTACGCTGATTTCCCTATCCACGCGTGCGCGTCTTAGACGCGTACGCATGGGATGCCTAAACTGCAGGTGACGCGTACACGTGAGGTACGCGTACGCGTGGGCTTGCTTGCGTGCAAAGCATGGTTCCTGCGCCACTCCCGCGTAACTCTTTATTCAATTTCTAAATTTTTCGCATTCACATATGACGCGTGCGCGTCCTAGACGCTTGCGCGTCGAATGCATTTTTTTTATATAGAATGCAGGTAATTATGCAGAATTTATGAATTAACACTGATAAAAAACAGAAAATAAAACTAAGAATAAAAAGAAAAGGGACGATCATACCATGGTGGGTTGCCTCCCACCTAGCACTTTTCTTTAATGTCCTTAAGTTGGACGGTCCACAAGCTCAGTCTTCTTCTATTGGTGGATCCTCCAAGAGGAAGACCTTTAGCTCCTTGTTTTGCTTCATCTTCTCACCATGATACAGCTTCAAGCGGTGGCCATTGACTTTGATGAATTTGGAACTTGAAGGATGACTCAGGTGAAAGACGCCATATGGCTCAGCTTTTTCCACCCGGTAGGGGCCTTCCCATCTTGATCTCAACTTTCCTGGCATGAGCCTCAACCTTGAGTTATAAAGGAGAACCAGCTCCTCAGGTCTGAACTCTCTTCTCTTGATATGTTTGTCATGCACAGCCTTCACCCTCTCTTTGTATAGCCTGGATTTGTCATATGCTTCGAGTCGAAGGTTCTCTAGTTTTGCTAGTTGTAGCTTCCTTTCAGCATCGGCTTTCTCAAATCCCATGTTGCATTCCCTTACAGCCCAAAAAGCTTTGTGCTCCACCTCCACTGGGAGGTGACAAGCCTTGCAATAGACTAGGCAGAATGGATTCATTCCGATGGGTGTCTTGTAAGCTGTCCGATAAGCCCAAAGCGCATCTACAAGCCTGGTGCTCCAGTCTTTTCTATGAGGCTTGACAATCTTCTTTAGTTTGAGCTTTATCTCTCTATTAGACACCTCGGCTTGCTCAATAGTATGGGGATGGTAAGCCGTTGCTACCTTGTGAACAATGCCATATTTCTTCAGTAGACCTGTCAATCTCCTGTTACAAAAATGAGTGCCTTGATCACTCACGATTGCTCGTGGTGATCCAAAGCGACAGATAATATTATTTCGAACAAAAGAGAAAACAACGTTAGCATCATCAGTACGGGTAGGAATTGCTTCCATCCATTTAGAAACGTAATCAACAGCTAACAATATGTATAAGAAACCACTAGAGTTTGGAAATGGACCTAGGAAGTAAATGCCCCAAACATAAAAAATTTCACAGAATAACATAAGCTGTTGGGGAATCTCATCCCTCTTGGATATATTCCCAAACCGTTGGCATGGGGAGCAAGATTTACAGAAGGCAGTAGCATCTTTAAAAAGAGTGGGCCACCAGAATCCACAGTCCAAAATTTTTCTAGCTGTTCTTTGAGGACCAAAATGTCCACCACTCTTAGAAGAGTGGCAGGCCTCTAAAATTGACTTGAATTTTGATTATGGCACACACCTTCTAATTATTTGGTCAGCATCACACCTTCATAAATATGGGTCATCCCATATTTAATATTTGAACTCGCTTTTAAGCTTGTCCCTTTGATGCTTAGTAAAATTAAGAGGGAAGCTATGACTAACCAAATAATTAGCTATAGGTGCATACCAAGGAACTACCTCAGATATTGCGTGCAAGCTATCAACTGGAAAAACATCATTGATCGGAGTGGGGTCACTCTTAATGTGCTCTAGGCGACTCAAGTGATCTGCCACTAAATTCTGGGAACCACTCCTATCTTTGATTTCTAAATCAAATTCTTGCAGCAACAATATCCAACATATTAACCTTGGTGTGGACTCTTTTTTAGCTAACAAATATTTTAGATCTACGTGGACTGAGTATACTACCACCTTAGTACCAAGTAAGTAGGCTCAGAATTTATCCAGAGCAAAAACAATAGCCAGAAGCTCTTTTTCAGTGGTAGTATAATTAGACTGAGTAGCGTCTAAGGTCTTAGAAGCATAAGCAATTATATAAGGGTCCTTACCTTCGCGCTGAGCCAGCGCCGCTCCTACTGTGTGGTTGGAGGTGTCATACATAATCTTAAATGGCTGACTCCAGTCGGGCCCTCTCACAATCAGAGCTTGAGTCAAGGGAATCTTCAGCTTATCAAATGCTTCCATGCAGTCCTCACTTAGCTCGAACTCAACATCCTTCTGCAGTAGTCGGGATAAAGGCAATGCTACCTTACTGAAGTCCTTGATAAATCTCTGGTAGAAACCTGCATGACCAAGGAACGAACGGACTTCCCTCACGGAGGAGGGGTAAGGCAAACCAGAAATAACATCTACCTTTGCTGGATCTACAGAAATACCAGTAATAGAAACAACATGTCGTAGATCAATACCTTGTTTTACCATAAAATGACATTTTTCAAAATTTAATACAAGGTTTGAACTGACACACCTGTCTAATACTCTAGCTAAACTATCCAAGCAAAGGTTAAACGAATCAGGATACACACTAAAGTCATCCATGAAAACTTCCATACATTTCTCAAGAAGATCTGAGAAAATGCTCATCATGCATCTTTGGAACGTAGCCGGTGCATTACATAAGCCAAAAGGCATCCTCTTGTTTGCATACGTTCCAAAGGGACATGTAAAAGTAGTTTTCTCCTGATCTTCAGGAGCTATATGAATTTAAAAATAGCCAGTGTAACCATCTAGAAAACAGTAGTGTGATTTACCTGACAGGCGATCAAGCATTTGATCAATGAAGGGCAGTGGGTAGTGATCCTTGCGAGTAGCCTGGTTGAGGCGCCTATAATCAATGCACACCCTCCAGGAGTTCTGCACTCTAGTTGCCATGAGTTTCCCATGCTCATTCTTCACTGTTGTGACTCCAGACTTCTTTGGTACCACCTGTACTGGGCTAATCCATTCGCTATCCGAGATTGGATAGATGATGTCAGCTTCGAGCAATCTGGTCACTTCCTTCTTGACAACTTCCAAGATGGTGGGGTTCAACCGCCTTTGAGGTTGATGGATAGGCCTTGCTCTCTCTTCTAAAAATATACGGTGCTCCCAGACTTGAGGGCTGATGCCTACTATATCCGCCAAACTCCACCCAATAGCTCTCTTGTGTCTTCTCAGCACACTAAGCAACTTCTCTTCTTGTTGGGAAGTGAGTTCCCTTGCAATGATAACTGGGAGCTTCTGATGATCCTCAAGGTAAGCATACTTGAGGTGGGGTGGAAGGGGCTTCAACTCCACCTTTAGCTCATGGCTGGGCACTTGATCATCTGGAGCCATTGATGGTGGCAAGGTATCTTCAGTAAGCTCAGAGGGTTTCCCCACACTTGCACCTTTCTCCATGTGCATCTCTTCTAATTTTTCTTGGTGAACTGCAGCTACTGTCTCATCAATGATGTCACACTGGAAGATGGAATGATCTTCCGGAGGATGCTTCATAGCTTCATCCAGGTTGAAGCTCACTACTCTGCCATCTATCTCAAAAGAGTAAGTTCCTGAGAAGGCATCTAATTTGAACCTTGAAGTCTTCAGAAATGGCCTTCCAAGCAGGATGGATGATGGTCTTCCTGAGTCATTAGGGGGTATCTCCAAAATATAGAAGTCGATAGGAAATGTCAACCCCTTAATGCTCACCAGCACATCTTCAGCAATCCCAACCACTGAGATTATGCTCTTATCTACCAAAACAAAACGTGCTGCCGACCTTTTTAAGGGAGGGAACCTCAAGGCATCATATACAGATAATGGCATAATACTAACGCATTGATGAGCGGATAATTTATACGCTTTTTGGCATTATTTTTAGGTAGTTTTTAGTATGTTTTAGTTACTTTTTATTATATTTTTATTAGTTTTTATGCAAAAATCACATTTCTGGAATTTACTATGAGTTTGTATTTTTTTTCTATAATTTCAGGTATTTTCTGGCTGAAATTGAGGGACCTGAGCAAAAATATGATTTAGAGGCTGAGAAAGGACTACAGATGATGTTGGATTCTGACCTCCCTGCACTCAAATGCATTTTTCTGGAACTACAGAAGTCCAATTGGCACGTTCTCAATTGGGCTGGAAAGCTAACATCTTGGGCTTTCCAGCAATGTATAATAGTTTATACGTTTCCTGAGATTTGATGGCCAAAACTGGCATTCAACGCCAGCTAGAGACCCTTTTTTGGCATAAAACGCCGAAACTGGCACCAGAACTGGAGTTAAATGCCCAAACTGGCATCCAAGCTGGAGTTTAACTCTAGAAAAGGCCTATGCACGTGTAAAACTCAATTCTCAGCCCAAGCACACACCAAGTGGGCCCTGGAAGTGGATTTCTGCACTATCTGCACTTAGTTACTTATTTTCTGTAATCCTTAGTAACTAATTTAGTATAAATAGCACTTTTTACTATTGTATTCATATCATCTTATGCCATTTTTCACATTGGGAGGCTGGCCACACGGCCATGCCAAGACATTTTTCTCTTATGTATTTTCTACGGTGGAGTTTCTACACCTCATAGATTAAGGTGCGGAGCTCTGCTGTTTTTCATGAATTAATGAAAGTACTATTGTTTCTCTTTCAATTCATGTATGTCTCTTCTCCAAGATATACTCTCGTTCTTAATTCAGTTAAGTCAGAATGAAGAGGTGACCCTTGACAATCACCCACTATCTTCATTACTCACTTAGCCAAGATCCGCGTGCCTGACAACCTCAAGCGGTCTACATGATGTTCAACATAGTCATTGGACGACAGCTAGAGTATAATCTCTTACACCTCTGGTTCGTGACTTTGACTTGCATCTCCTGACAACAGAGCAGTCAAACTCACAAAGATCAGAACCTTCATGGTAAAGGCTAGAACAAACGAGCTTCAAACTCACGAATGTTGGGCGCAGTGACAGTGTGCAAAAGGATAGAGAGATCCTATTCCGACATAAGTGAGAACTGACAGATGATTAGCTGTACGGTAGCTGTGCCTGGTATTTTTCATCCGAGACAAGAGATCCGACAGATGATTAACCGTACAGAAGCCGTGCCTGGACCATTTTCACTGAGAGGACGGATGGTAGCCATTGACAATGGTGATCCACCAACATACAGCTTGCCATGGAAGGGAGCACGCATGATTGGATGAAGACAATAGGAGAGCAGAGGTTCAGAAGCAACAAAGCATCTTCAAACGCTTATCTGAAATTCCCACCAATGAATTACATAAGTATCTTTATTTTAATTTACATTTTATTTATCTTTCAATTATCAAAACTCATAATCAATTGAATCCGCCTGACTAAGATTTACAAGATGACCATAGCTTGCTTCAAGCCGACAATCTCCGTGGGATCAACCCTTACTCGCGTAAGGTTTTATTACTTGGACGACCCAGTGCACTTGCTGGTTAGTTGTACCAGAGTTGTGAAAAGTGTGATCACAATTCCGTGCACCAAGTTTTTGGTACCGTTGCCGGGGATTGTTCAAGTTTGGACAACTGACGGTTCATCTTGTTGCTTAATTAGGTAACCTTATTTCTTGTTTCAACCTTTATTTTCTTTTTAAAAAATTTTTAAAAATATTTCAAAAAAAAATTTGAAAAAAAATGTTCTTAAAAAATTTTAAGAATGAATTCCACCTTAGAGCTCCATGATGATATGTTGAAGCTTGGCTGGCTATTAAGTCATGTCTAATTCTTTTGGACCGAAGCTTCCACTTATCATTGCAGCTATTGGAGGAGCCTTTGGATTCTCATTTATAATTCTGTGCTAAAGCTTGGCTGGCCATTTGGCCATGTCTAATTTTTTTGGACCGAAGCCGTAGACTAACATTGCATGAATCCTGGAATTCTTATTAAAAATTTTGAATTTCTTTATTTTCTTTTTCTAAAATAATTTCGAAAAAATACAAAAAGTTTAATAAAATCATAAAAACCAAAAAAAATTTTGTGTTTCTTGTTTAAGTCTTGTGTCAAATTTTAAGTTTGGTGTCAACTGTATTTTTTTTATTTTTTTTTAAATTTTCGAAAATTCATGCATTATGTTCTTCATGATCTTCAAGTTATTCTTGATGATTTTCTTTGTTTGATCTTTACATTTTCTTGTTTTGTGTCTTTTCTTATTTTTCATATGCATTTTCAAATTGTTAGTGCCCTAGTACAAAAGTTCTTAAGTTTGGTGTCTTGCATGTCTTTCTTTTCTTAAAAATTTTCAAAAATATGTTCTTGATGTTCATCATGATCTTCAAAGTGTTCTTGGTGTTCATCTTGACATTCAAAATATTCTTGCATGCATTATTTGTTTTGATCTTAAATTTTTATGTTTTGTTTTATTTTGTTGTTTTTCTCTCTCCTCATTAAAAATTCAAAAGTAAAAAAAATATCTTTTCCTTATTCTTCTCATAATTTTCGAAATTTTGAGTTGACTTGGTCAATAATTTTTAAAATTTAGTTGTTTCTTGTTAGTCAAGTCAAAAATTTCAATTTAAAAACTTTATCTTTTCAAATCTTTTTCAAAATCAATTCTTTTTCATTTTTTTTATGATTTTCGAATTTCATTCTTAAAATTTTTCAAAATCTTTTTTATTTTTTTAATGTTTTCAAAAATTTTAAAACTAATTTTTCAAAATCTTTTTCTTAATTTTATTTCATATTTTTGAAAATCCTTGCTAACAATTAATATTTTGATTCAAAAATTTCAGGTTTTTTACTTTCTTGTTAAGAAATGTTCAATCTCTAAATTCTAGAATCATATCTTTTAGTTTCTTGTTAGTCAAGTCATCAACTTTAATATTAAAAATCAAATCTTTTTTATTTCTTTTTCAATTCTTTTTCAAAATAAATTTCAATCATATCTTTTTAAAATTTTAATTTCAAAATATTTTTCTAACTTCTTATCTTTTCAAAATTTATTTTCAAATCTTTTTCAACTAACTACTTGACTTGTTTGTTTTAATTTTAAAAAGTTTATTATTTCTTATCTTTTTCAAAACCACCTAACTACTTTTCTACTTCTAATTTTCGAAAATCACTAACTACTTTTTCAAAAATCTTTTTAATTAACTAATTGTTTTAGTTTTTAATTTTCTTGTATTTATTTTTCAAATTTTCGAAAATAACTTAATTAATTAAATAAAAATAAAAAGATTTTCTTTTTCCTCTTCTTAAAATTCGAATACTCTCTCTCTCTCATCTCTTTCTATTTATTTTATTTATTTACTAATATTTCTCTTCTACTCATCTAATAATTCGAATCCTCTCCCTCTCTCTGTGTTTGAATTCTTCTTATTCTTTCTACCTCATTCTTCTATTTTTCTTTTCCTCTGACACATAAAAGAATCTCTATACTATGACATAGAGGATTTCTCTTCTCTCTTTGTTCTCTTCTTTTTCATATAAGCAGGAACAGGGATAAAGATATTCTTGTTGAAGCTTATCCTGAACCTGAAAGGACTCTGAAGAGGTAGCTAAGAGAAGCTAAAGTACAACACTCCGGAGAGGACCTTACAGTAAATTTCAAAAAAGAGGCAGACATGGCAGCCGAACCTGAGAACAGTGGTGGAGATGCAAGGAAGATGCTTGGTGACTTTACTGCACCAACTTCCAACTTCTATGGAAGAAGCATCTCAATTCCTGCAATTGGAGCAAACAACTTTGAGCTTAAGCCTCAATTAGTTTCTCTAATGCAGCAGAATTGCAAGTTTCATGGACTTCCATTGGAAGATCCTCATCAGTTCTTAGCTGAATTCTTGCAAATCTGTAACACTGTTAAGACCAATGGGGTTGATCCCGAGGTCTACAGACTTATGCTTTTCCCCTTTGCTGTAAGAGACAGAGCTATGATATGGTTGGACTCACAACCTAGAGAAAGCCTGAACTCTTGGGAAAAGTTGGTCAATGCTTTCTTGGCTAAATTCTTTCCACCTCAAAAGATGAGCAAGCTTAGAGTGAAAGTCCAAACCTTCAGACAGAAGGAAGGTGAGTCCCTCTATGAAGCTTGGGAAAGATACAAGCAATTGATTAGAAGGTATCCTTCTAACATGCTTTCAGAATGGAGCATCTTAGGTATATTCTATGATGGTCTGTCTGAATTGTCCAAGATGTCATTGGACCACTCTGCTGGTGTATCTTTTCATCTGAAGAAAACACCTGCAGAATCTCAAAAACTCATTGAAATAGTTGCATATAACCAGTTCATATATACTTCTAAAAGAAATCCTGTGAATAATGGGATGACTCAGAAGAAAGGAGTTCTTGAGATTGATACTCTGAATGCCATATTGGCTCAGAATAAAATATTGACTCAGCAAGTCAATATGATTTCTCAGAATATGACTGGAATATAAGCTGCATCCGGCAGTACTAAAGAAGCTTCCTCTGAAGGAGAATCTTATGACCTTGAGAATCCTGCAATGGAAGAGGTGAATTACATGGGAAAATTCCATGGAAATACCTATAATCCTTCATAGAGAAATCATCCAAAATTCTCATGGAAGGATCAACAGAAGCCTCAACAAGGCTTCAATAATAATAATGGTAGGAGAAATAGGTTTGGCAATAGCAAGCCTTTTCCATCATTTTCTCAGCAACAGATAGAGAATTCTAAGCAGAGCCTCTCTAACTTAGCAACCATAGTCTCTGATCTATCTAAGACCACTCTCAGTTTCATGACTGAAACAAGGTCTTCCATCAGAAATTTGGAGGCACTAGTGGGTCAGCTGAGTAAAAGAGTTACTAAAATCTCTCATAGTACTCTCCCAAGCAATACAGAAGAGAATCCAAAGAGAGAGTGCAAGGCCATCAATATATCCAAAGTGACCGAACCTATAGAGGAGGAAGAGGCAGTGATTTACAGTGAGGAAGACTTTAATGGACGTCCACTGACCACTAAAGAGTTCCCTAATGAGGAACCAAAGGAATCTGAGGCTCATACAGAGACCATAGAGATTCCACTGAACTTACTGTTGCCATTCATGGGCTCTGACGAGTATTCTTCCTCTAAAGAGGATGAAGATATTGTTGAAGAGCAAGTTGCTCAGTATCTAGGAGCAATCATGAAGCTGAATGCCAAGTTTTTTGGTAATGAGACTTGGGAGGATGAACCTCCATTGCTTATCAATGAACTGAATGCCTTGGTTCAGCAGAAATTACCTTAGAAGAAACCGGATCCCGGAAGGTTCTTAATACCTTGTACCATAAGCACCATGACCTTTGAGAAGGCTCTGTGTGACCTGGGGTCAGGTATAAACCTCATGCCACTCTCTGTAATGGAGAAACTAGGGATCTTTGTGGTACATGCTGCAAGAATCTCACTATAGATGGGAGACAAATCAATGAAACATGCTTATGGACTTTTAGAGGATGTCTTAGTGAAGGTTGAAGGCCTTTACATCCCTGCTGACTTCATAATCCTAGACACTGGGAAGGATGAGGATGAATCCATCATCCTTGAAAGACCCTTCCTAGCCACAGCAAGGGCTGTGATTGATGTGGATAGAGGAGAGTTAGTCCTTCAATTGAATGAGGACTACCTTGTGTTTAAGGCTCAAGGATCTTCTTCTGTAAACATAGAGAAGAAGCATGAAAAGCTTCATCCAATTCTCTCCATACAGAGTCAAGTAGAGCCCTCATATTCAAACTCTAAGTTTAGTGTTGGGAGGCCACAATCATGCTCTGAGTATCTGTGAAGCTCTGTAAGAGCTTACTGTCAAGCTATTGACATTAAAGAAGCGCTTATTGGGAGGCAACCCAATCTTATTTATCTATGTTAATTACTTTTTCATTTCATTTTCCATTATTAGTTTATGTTTTCTTTAGGTTGATGATCATGTGGAGTCACAAAAATAGCTGCAAAATTAAAGCAGAATAAAAAATAGCATCAAAAATAGCACACCCTGGAGGACAGGCTTACTGGCATTTAAATGCCAGTAAGGATAGCAGAATGGGCATTTAACGCCCAGTCTGGCAGCATTCTGGGTGTTAAACGCCAGAATTGGTAGACAGACTGGCGTTTAACGCTAGAAAAGGGTGTCTGGCTGGTGTTAAAAGCCAAAAAGGGGGCATCAGCCTAGCATTTAACGCCAGAAAGGTGCAGGGACCAGAATTTCTTGACACCTCAGGATCTGTAGACCCCACAGGATCTCCACCTACCTTAACTCACTCTCTCTCCTCTTCACACCTTTTCATAACACTCTTCCCCAAATACCCTTGACCAATCACATCAATACCTATTCCCCAAACACCATTCACCTATCAAGTCCTACCCTCTTCCCCATAATCTCTTCACCACTCACATCCATCCACTATTCCCCAAAAACCCATCATAAAACCCCACCTACCTCACCATTCAAATTCAAAATATTTTCCTCCCAAAACTAACCCCTTCTTACACGAATTCCCTCTCTCTCTTACCCTATAAATACCCCTCCTTACCACCTTTAATTTCACACATCATAAACACTTAAACCCCACCTTGGCCAAACTCAAAACACCCTTCTATCTCCTCTATTTCTTCTTCTTCTCCTCCTTTCTTTCTTCTTTTGCTCGAGGATGAGCAAACCTTTTAAGTTTGGTGTGGGAAAAAGCTCTGCTTTTTTTTTCCATAACCATTAATGGCACCTAAGGCTGGAGAAACCTCTAGAAAGAGGAAAGGGAAGGCAGTTGCTTCTACCTCCGAGTCATGGGAGATGGAAAGATTCATCTCAAAGGTCCATCAAGACTACTTATATGAAGTTGTGGCCAAGAAAAGGGTGATCCCCGAGGTCCCCTTCATGCTCAAAAAGAGTGAATATCCGGAGATCCGATGTGAGGTTCGGAGAAGAGGTTGGGAAGCTCTCACCAACCCCATCCAACAAGTCGAAATTTTAATGGTTCAAGAGTTCTATGCTAATTCATGGATCACTAAGAACCATAATCAAAGTATGAACCCAAACCCAAAGAAATGGCTCACAATGGTTTGAGGGAAATACTTGGATTTTAGTCCGGAAACCGTGAGGTTGGCATTCAACTTGCCAATGATGCAAGGAGATCCTCATCCTTTCACTAGAAGGGTCAACCTTGATCAAAGGTTGGACCAAGTCCTCACAAACATTTGTGTGGAAGGAGCACAATGGAAGAGAGACTCAAAAGGCAAGCCGGTTCAATTGAGAAGGCTTGACCTCAAACCTGTGGCTAGAGGATGGTTGGAGTTCATCCAACGCTCTATCATTCCTACTAGCAACCGGTCCGAAGTAACTGTGGATCGGGCTATCATGATCCATAGTATCATGATTGGAGAGGAAGTGAAAGTTCATGAGATCGTACCTCTAGAACTATACAAGGTGGCTGACAAGCCCTCCACTTTGGCAAGGTTAGCCTTTCCTCATCTCATCTGTCACCTATGCAATTCAGCCGAAATTGTCATAGAGGAAGACATCCTCATTGAAGAGGACAAGCCCATCACTAAAAAGAGGATGGAGCAAACAAGAGAGCCCGCTCATGGACCTCAACAAGAGCATGAGGAAATTCCTTATGAAGAAATTCCTGAGATGCCTCAAGGGATACACTTTCCTCCACAAAGCTATTGAGAGCAACTCAACACCTCTTTAGGAGATTTGAGTTCCAACATGGAGCAACTAAGGATGGAGCACCAAGAGCACTCCATTATCCTCCATGAAATCAGAGAGGACCAAAGAGCCATGAGGGAAGAGCAACAAAGGCAAGGAAGGGATATTGAGGAGCTCAAGCACTCCATAGGATCTTCAAGAGGAAGAACTAGCTGCCGTCACTAAGGTAGACCCGTTCTTTAATTTTCTTGTTATTATTTTTCTATTTTTCGTTTCTATGCTTTATGTTTTGTCTATGTTTGTGTCTTTATTACATGATCATTAGTGTCTAGTGTCTATGTCTTAAAGCTATAAATGATTCCATGAATCGCTCACCTCTCTTAAATGAAAAAAATGCTTTTATTTGCAAAAGAACAAAAAGTATATGAATTTCGAATTTTATCTTGAAATTAGTTTAATTATTTTGATGTGGTGGCAATACTTTCTGTTTTCTGAATGTTTGCATAAACTGTGCATGTTTGAAGTTGGAATTAAGAAAAGTTGGCTCTTGAAAGAATAATGAAAAAAGAGACATGTTATCGGTAATCTGAAAAATCATAAAATTGATTCTTGAAGCAAGAAAAAGCAGTGAAAAACAAAAGCTTGCGGAAAAAAAAAAAGAAAAAGAAAAAGCAAGCAGAAAAAGCCAATAGCTCTTTAAACCAAAAGGCAAGAGCAAATAGCCAATAACCCTTTAACTAAAAGGCAGGGGTAAAATGGATCCAAGGCTTTGAGCATCAATGGATAGGAGGGCTCAAAGGAATAAAATCCTGGCCTAAGCGGCTAAATCAAGCTGTCCCTAACCATGTGCTTGTGTCATGAAGGTCCAAGTGAAAAGCTTGGGACTGAGTGGTAAAAGTCATGATCCAAAGAAAAAGAGTGTGCTTAAGAACTCTGGGCACCTCTAACTGGGGACTCTAGCAAAGCTGAGTCACAATCTGAAAAGGTTCACCCAGTTATGTGTCCGTGGCATTTATGTATCCGGTGGTAATACTGAAAAACAAAATGCTAAGGGTCACGGCCAAGACTCATAAAGTAGCTGTGTTCAAAAATAAAAAAGAACTTAACTAGGAAAATCAATAACATTATCTGTATTTCTGAGTTCCTAAAGAGGCCAACAATTCTAAACTCCAATGGATAGAGAGATACCAAAACTATTCAGAGGCAAAAAGCTACTAGTCCTGCTCATCTAATTAAAACTAATTTTTATTGATATTTTTGAAATTTATTGTATTTTCTCTTCTTTTTATGTTATTTTGTTTTTGGTTGCTTGGGGACAAGTAAAAATTTAAGTTTGGTGTTGTGATGAGCGGATAATTTATACGCTTTTTGCCATTGTTTTTAGGTAGTTTTTAGTATGTTTTAGTTACTTTTTGTTATATTTTTATTAGTTTTTATGCAAAAATCACATTTCTGGACTTTACTATGAGTTTGTGTGCTTTTCTATAATTTCAGGTATTTTCTGGCTGAAATTGAGGGAACTGAGCAAAAATCTAATTCAGAGGCTGAGAAAGGGCTGCAGATGCTGCTGGATTTTGACCTCTCTGCACTCAAACACGTTTTTCTGGAGCTACAGAAAATCAATTGGCACGATCTTAATTGGGCTGAAAAGCTAACATCTTGGGCTTTCCAGCAATGTATAATAGTTCATACTTTTCCTGAGATTTGATGGCCAAAATTGGCGTTCAACGCCAGCCAGAGACCCCTTTTTGGCAAAAAATGCCAGAACTAGCACCAGAACTGGAGTTAAATGCCCAAACTGGCATCCAAGCAGGCCTTTAACTCTAGAAAAGGCCTATGCACGTGTAAAGCTCAATGCTCAGCCTAAGCACACACCAAGTAGGCCCCGGAAGTGGATTTCTGCACTATCTGCACTTAGTTACTTATTTTCTGTAATCCTTAGTAACTAGTTTAGTATAAATAGCCCTTTTTACTATTGTATTCGTATCATCTTATGCCATTTTTCACATTGGGAGGCTGGCCACACGGTCATGCCAAGACATTTTTCTCTTATGTATTTTCTACGGTGGAGTTTCTACACCTCATAGATTAAGGTGCGGAGCTCTGCTGTTCTTCATGAATTAATGAAAGTACTATTGTTTCTCTTTCAATTCACGCATGTCTCTTCTCCAAGATATACTCTCGTTCTTAATTCAGTTAAGTCAGAATGAAGGGGTGACCCGTGCAATCACTCACTATCTTCATTCCTCGCTTGGCCAAGATCTGCGTGCCTGATAACCACAAGCGGTCTACATGATGTTTAACGTAGTTATTGGACGATAGCTGGAGTATAATCTCTTAGGCCTCTAGTTTGTGACTTTGACTTGCATCTCCTGACAATAGAGTAGTCAAACTCACAAAGATCAGAACCTTCGTGGTAAAGGCTAGAACAAACGAGCTTCAAACTCACGAATGTTGGGCGTAGTGACAGTGTGCAAAAGGATAGAGAGATCCTATTCCGACACAAGTGAAAACTGACAGATGATTAGCCGTGCGGTAGCTATGCCTGGTATTTTTCATCTGAGATGAGAGATCCGACAGATGATTAGCCGTACAGAAGCCATGCCTTGATCATTTTCACTGAGAGGACGGATGGTAGCCATTGACAATGGTGATCTACCAACATATAGCTTGCCATGGAAGGGAGCACGCATGATTGGATGAAGACAATAGGAAGGTAGAGGTTCAGAAGCAACAAAGCATCTCCAAATGCTTATCTGAAATTTCCACCAATGAATTACATAAGTATCTTTATTTTAACTTACATTTTATTTATCTTTCAATTATCAAAACTCATAACCAATTGAATCCGCCAGACTAAGATTTACAGGATGACCATAGCTTGCTTCAAGAGGGCAATCTCCGCGGGATCGACCCTTACTCGCGTAAGGTTTTATTACTTGGACGACCCGGGGCACTTGCTGGTTAGTTGTACCGGAGTTGTGAAAAGTGTGATCACAATTTCGTGCACCACACATGCAGTCAAAAAATTGTACACCCTCTATAGTAATAGTAACCATGCATGGACCTGGATCACCACATTTTTCCGGTATAGCACCCATTAAAGCAGAAATAGAGCTACCTAGAGGAATAGTTTCTAAATCATGTATTTTATCTTTATTCATGCATAAAGCTTTTAGAAACTTAGCATACTTAGGTACCTAGCGAATGGCATCAAAAAGGGGAATAGTTACCTCAACCTTTTTGAAGATCTCCACCATCTTGGGGTCTAGCTCTATCTGCTTTCTGGATTTACTAGCAAGGTGTGGAAAAGGAATGGGGCTTCTCTTGTAACCTCATCTTCCCTTGGTACTCCATTCCTTGGTTGAGCTACTTCTTCTTCAACTATGTCTCGTACTTCATCATCTTCTTCAGCATCTTCTACCTCAACAATGTCTTCAACATGAATGTCTTCTTTTGAGCTCAGCTCCTCATGACTCCTCTTTTGCAGTGTGGTTTCGAACCTCAAAGTAATGGCATTGATTCCACCCTTTGGGTTAGGTAAGGGTTGAAAGGGAAGTGTACTTGAGCTTGAAGACTGATTGTTAGGGGTAGAAGATGGTTCTAACCGGGAGATGAGAGCTTGTAGAGTAGAGCTAAGACCGTTTATGGTAGAGTTAAGTGTATTTTAAATGTCTTTTTGTCCTTGCACAATAGAACGAAGCATCTCATCATTGGAAGAGGAAGGGGTAAGTAATTTGAGGGGCTTGCTGTTGGTTGTTTTGAGGTGCCTGGGCTTGCCTTTGGTGAGGTGCTCGGTAAGGCTGGCTGATAAAAAGGTGAATTTTTGCCGGTTTAGAATCGAAAATCAACTCATTAGTAGCATAGTCCAAACCAACAAAGAATTCCCTTAACCAAATAATAAATTCAATACAAAATATAAACCGAGATCAAGAGTATTTCAACCTTGGGTCGTTCTCCCTAGGATGCAAATGAAATGTTATGCTTTTGGTTGTTAAAGAGAACAAAAGGGGGTTTTGTGCAAGTCGAAGAACAAAATATTAAAAGAACTAAGAAATAAAAGAACTAAGGAATGCTCAAAATTGGAAATTAATGCAAGCAAAGGTGAATATGGTCAAAACAAGTGAAAATGCTATAAATGCAATAAAAAGCCTTGACATGGGAATGAGTATCCAAGGAATCCTATCATCGCCATAACCACAACTATGGTAATTATCATGAGTCAATCTCGCCTAGTTAACCCCAATCATCGAGGAGTAAGTCAAGCAAGCATAATTGACCTTAATCCATAAGTCCTAACCAACTTACCAAACTAGTTGATAAAAGGCTAGCGTCAATGGAAACAAGAGTCAACTAACTACCCAAGAATTACCACTAAATGTCAGACATTATGACTCCAATATCCTAGGGACTCAAACCACAAGCCAAGGTGGGAAAATCTACTCAAAATCTAGAGTTGGCATTTTCACAAACACCTTGTGTGCACAAAAGTAAAACATGAAAAATTGCAAAGTAAAATGGAAAACTATGACCAACTATCAACAAAACCAAACATAAACAAGCAATCAAACATAAAGGAAGCATGAAACAATAAATTCATCAATCAAAACTTCAAGAACTCAAAATTGCATATATAAACAAAGTGCTTGAACCATAAGAAAATAAAGACAAAGGTAATGTAATTAAGGAGAAGATCAAGAGTACTTACAAGTAAAGAAGCAAAAATCCAAAATCAAAGCTTGCTATAAAATGCTATAATGGAAATTGATAAACCCTAGGAGAGCTTGCTACTCTACACTACTCCTACTCCTATGGAAGCTTCCTAATACTAAGAAAAACTATATCTAAAACCTAATTTAAGCTAATATGTTGATATATGTTGATTCTCCCCTTATATAGCACTTCAAAATCAGCATCCAAGGCTTCCAAAATGGCCCAAAAGGCCTCAGAATTCGAGAAGCACGTGCATCAATAATGAAATCACGTGTTGGGACCTGTGCGTATGCACAGGTGCCTGCATACGCACACATGGAAATTCCCGCTTGTGCGCGTGCACGCAGGGCTGTGCGCACGCACACTTCGTTGTGTGTGCTTTTCCTTGTTTTCTTCATGTTTTCTCCCTTGTACATGCTTTCTTCCACTTTTGGCTATCCATTTTTGCCTCCAAGGCCTGAAATCACTCACAAACCACATCACGGCATCGAATGGCATAAAAGTGGAATTAAAAATCACTAATCTAAGTATTAAAACGCATGTTTTCACATTTAAGATCAAATCAGGGATCAAACACAATAGTATGCTATTTGAGTGCTTAAGTGTGAGTTCATGTGCTAGAATCCATCCAAATCAAGCCAAAAATACATCGAAAAATATAGACTCATCAATGGCCTTGGTTCTGCTGTCTGTTGTTGTTCCACCTCTGATTTCCACCGTTATCTCTGCCTCCTTGATTGTAGTTGTCCCTCCATCCTTGGTTGGAATTATCTCTCCACCCTTGGTTGGAATTATCTCTCCATCCCTGGTTGGAGTTGTCTTGCCAACCTTGATTGTAGTTCGCACCTTGGTTATAATTACCACCTTGTTGATAATTCCCTTGATTCGGGTGGTTATAGTAGTTGCTAGTAGTTGCCAAGGTGTTGTCTTCTTGTTGGAATTGGGGACATTCATCAGTGTAATGAGAATAGCAAGCACATATTTCACACACTCTCTGAGGAACCAACTATTGACACTATTGTTGTGGAGGAGGCTGAGGTTGCTGTTGATTCAGTTGGAGCTGCTTCAGTATGTTGGTCATCTCTCCCGGAGTCTGTGTGAGAGCAACAATCTCACTACTAGAGGAAACCTCCACAATAGCCTTGGGATCGTTGATCAGTTGTCACGCTTTTATCGCCGTCTTGTACTTAGTCAGAGAGCCATTACTCGCAGCATCTAATATAGTCTTGTCTTGAGGCTTCATGCCCTGTGTGAAATAGCTAATCAACACCAACTGGTCAATCTTGTGGTGGGGACATGAATCTAGGAGATTCCTGAAGCGTTCCCAATACTCGTAAAGAGTCTCTGATTCGCCTTGGATAATGCAGAAAATTTCTTTCCTCAGTCTATCTGTAACTTCAGCCGAAAAGTATTTTTCCAGGAATTCCCTTCTGAGCAGATCCCAATTACTAACAACTTCTTTAGGTTGAGTGTAGAACCACTCCCTTGCCTTTCCCTCAAGAGAGAACGGGAAGGCATATAGCCAAATAGTAGTCTCATCTGCACCACGACTCCTAGTAGTTGAGCAGGCTGTCTGAAAATCTCTGAGGTGCTTGATAGGCTCTTGAGCAGGTAAGCCATGAAATTTAGGCAGTAGATTGATTAGCACAGTCTTCAGTTCAAAATCTGTAGCCAAATTTAGGTGACGTGCTTGATACGGTTGTAGTGTAAAGTCCGGAGCTCCTGCTTCCTGGAGAGTAATCCTTCTGAGCTCCGCCATATTACCTGCGCATAAATCAACAGAATCAGTAGAAGAGGAGCTTGTTTCTTCCTCAAATGGCACTTCAGATTCGCCCTCAGATAAGACTGGTGAATCGGTAGTAACCACTTCACCATCTTCAGAGGCTAACCGACGTTGAGCTCGCCTAATACATGAAATAGTTCTTTCAATTTCAGGATCAAACGCGGCTAAACTCGGATCAGGTAGTGAACGCGTCATTCAATGAAAAAAACATACAGCTCATGGTAATAAAATAAAATAAAATATGCAAATATGTAAATTTAAAAATATTTACACCAACCAATACACTGTTGCAACTCCCCGGCAACGACACCAAAAATTAACGCGCGGAAAATTGCCGATTAAGAATTTATAATGGAAATAACGTTGCAAGTACAGTTCTTAACCGACGAAAATTCCGCTTATTAATTTAAAACGAGTTGTCACAATTTAAGAATAAAATACTGGGTGTAGAATTCCCAGGTCATCTCGCAACGAGTTGACAAAAGAGTGCAATTTATTGGTCAGGAATCTTCTAAGAAATTTTAGAGTTGGAGGATGGAAGAATAAAATGATTATTAATTGAAGCTATGAAAATTAACAAGAGGTTTTTATATTTGAAATAAAAATCCTTGACTGGAGAAGATTAATTGGAAGTTCTATCCTTGTTCAATTTTCCCAAGTGTAATGGTAAGAGGTTGTTGTTTCTACTTAGTTATCCCTTACCGAATAAAAGAAAGTCAAGTAACTGAACCAACTCCGATTCATAAGTCCTAATCCTCTCCTATGGAAGTATTAGCGTTAGTGACTAGAGAGTCAGCCAACAACTTCCAATTACCAATTAACACTTGAGTATTCCAACTCAAGGGTCTCTATTAATCAACTCACGAATCAAGTTCGGAGTCTACCCGATTGACATGAATGCCATTTTCATAAACATATAAAGGGAATGGAAAGAAGACATGGTAATTTAAACAAAGTAATAACAGAAAATTAATTAGAGGTAAAAATAATTCTTCGCATTAATAAATTCCAAAATCAAAGATATCCATATGTGACTCTGAACAAATTGAATGAAAAATAAAAGAGTAAGCAAATAAGAAAGCAAACTGTAATAATAGAGATTTCAGACGGAGGTAGTAACTCTTCTCAATATTCAAATCAAAAGCATAAAACTAGAAATCTATGAATGTGAAGAACCATAGATGAAGTAGTGGTTTTCTCTCTAAGATTCAAAACCAACTAAAATTAAGTGAATGTCAATGTGTGTTGAGTCTCTGCTTGTCCCCTGGCTCTAGTCTGTGTTTCTAGGCCGAAAACTGGGTCCAAAATCAGCCCAAAATCGCCCCTAGCTTCTTCTGCAATTTCTGCACGTGGCGCACGTCACGCGTACGCGTAAGTCACGTGTACGCGTCGATGGTCTTCTGCGCGTGTCACGCGTGCACACTAGTCACGCGCACGCGTCGCTGTGCAATTTCGCCTCTCACGCAAACGCGTCAGGTACGCGTACGCGTCGCTGTGAAAAGCTCCAAGTCACGCGCACGTGTGAGTGATGAGCGGATAATTTATACGCTTTTTGGCATTGTTTTTAGTAGAATCTAGTTACTTTTAGGGATGTTTTCATTAGTTTTTATGTTAAATTCACATTTCTAGACTTTACTATGAGTTTGTGTGTTTTTCTGTGATTTCAAGTATTTTCTGGCTGAAATTGAGGGACTTGAGCAAAAATCAGATTCAGAGGTTGAAGAAGGATTGCTGATGCTGTTGGATTCTGACCTCCCTGCACTCAAAGTGGATTTTCTGGAGCTACAGAACTCAAATGGCACGCTTCCAATTGCGTTGGAAAGTAGACATCCAGGGCTTTCCAGCAATATATAACAGTCCTTACTTTGGCCATGTTTAGACGACGCAAAAGGGCGTTGAACGCCAGTTCTACGCTGCAGTCTGGAGTTAAACGCCAGAAACACGTCACGAACCAAAGTTGAACGCCAAAAACACGTTACAACCTGGCGTTCAACTCCAGAAAGAGCCTCTGCACGTGTAACATTCAAGCTCAGCCCAAGCACACACCAAGTGGGCCCCGGAAGTGGATTTATGCATCAATTACTTACTTCTGTAAACCCTAGTAACTAGTTTAGTATAAACAGGACTTTTTACTATTGTATTAGACATCTTGGGACGTCTGGTTCTTAGATCATGGGGGCTGGCCATTCGGCCATGCCTGAACCTTTCACTTATGTATTTTTAACGGTAGAGTTTCTACACTCCATAGATTAAGGTGTGGAGCTCTGCTGTTCCTCATGAATTAATGCAAAGTACTACTGTTTTTCTATTCAATTCAACTTATTCCGCTTCTAAGATATTCATTCGCACTTCAACATGAATGTGATAAACGTGACAATCATCATCATTCCCCCACGAACGCGTGCCTGACAACCACTTTCGTTCCACCTTAGATTGGATGATTATCTCTTGGATCTCTTAATCAGAATCTTCGTGGTATAAGCTAGATTGATGGTGGCATTCATGAGAATCCGAAAAGTCTAAACCTTGTCTGTGGTATTCCGAGTAGGATTCTGGGATTGAATGACTGTGACAAACTTCAAACTCGCGAGTGCTGGGCGTAGTGACAGACGCAAAAGGAGGGTGAATCCTATTCCAGTATGATCGAGAACTTCAGATGATTAGCCGTGCCGTGACAGAGCATTTGGACCATTTTTACAAGAGGATGGGATGCAGCCATTGACCACGGTGATGCCTCCAGATGATTAGCCATGCAGTGACAGCGCATCGGACCATTTTCACAGAGAGGATGAAAAGTAGCCATTGACAATGGTGATGTCCTTACATAAAGCCATCCATGGAAAGGAGTAAGATTGATTGGATGAAGACAGCAGAAAAGCAGAAGTTCAGAAGAACGAACGCATCTCCATACACTTATCTGAAATTCTCACCAATGAAATACATAAGTATTTCTATCTTTATTTTCTGTCTATTTATTATTTATTTTCGAAAACTCCATAATCAATTATTATCCGCCTGACTTAGATTTACAAGGTGACCATAGCTTGCTTCATACCAACAATCTCTGTGGGATCGACCCTTACTCACGTAAGGTTTATTACTTGGATGACCTAGTGCACTTGCTGGTTAGTTGTATCAAAGTTGTGAATGAAAAACGATTTATTAAGACGTGCGTACAGAGTTTTTTGGCGCCGTTGCCTGAGATCACAATTTCGTGCACCAAGTTTTTGGCGCCGTTGCCGGGGATTGTTTGAATTTGGACAACTGACGGTTCATCGTGTTGCTTAGATTAGGTAATTTTCTTCTTATTTTGTTTTCAAAAAGTTTTCAAAAATTTTTCAAAAATATTTTCTTCTTTTTCGTTTTTCCTAATTAATATTCGAAAAAAAAATTTTTTTTTTCAAAAATCTTTCAAAAATTTCTCATCTATTTTCGAAAATTATTTCAGAATTTTTAAGAATGAATTCTAGAGTTTCATAGAGCATGTTGAAGCCTGACTGGCTGTAAAGCCATGTCTAAATTCATTTGGACTGGGGCTTCCAACCCAACATTATCAAGAGCAAGCTAGTTGTTGCTAATCCACCTGCTGCTGCTCTTGATCCAAAAGATTTACATGCTAAAGCTTGACTGGCTATTAAGCCATGTCTAACCCTCAGATTGGAGCTTTAGAATAAGAGTGCAAGATTCCTGGAATTCATATTAAAAATCACAAAATCATAAAAAATAAAAAATATTTTGTGTTTCTTGTTTGAGTCCTGAGTCAATTGTAAGTTTGGTGTCAATTGCATACTCATCTTGCATTTTTCGAAAATTGCATTCATGCATTGCATTCATCATGATCTTCAAGTTGTTCTTGATAAACCTTCTTGATTGATCTTCATATCATATTGTTTTGTGTTGTATGATGTTTTTCATATGCATTCTTGCATTCATATTGTCTAAGCATGAAAATTTTCTAAGTTTGGTGTCTTGCATGTTTTCTTTGCATTGAAAATTTTTCAAAAATATGTTCTTGATGTTCATCATGACCTTCAAAGTGTTCTTGGTGTTCATCTTGACATTCATAGCATTCTTGCATGCATTCATTGTTTTGATCCATAATTTTCATGCATTGCATCATTTTTCATGTTTTTCTCCCTCATCTTTAAACATTCAAAAATAAAAAAATACCTTTCCTTTTTTCTCTCATAAATTTCAAAAATTTGGATTGACTTTTTCAAAAATTTTTAAAATTCAATTGTTTCTTATGAGTCAAATCAAATTTTCAATTTAAAAATCTTATCTTTTTCAAAATCCTTTTTCAAAAATCAAATCTTTTTCATTTTTCTTATTTATTTTCAAAAATTCTAAAAATATTTTTCAAAATCTTTTTCTTATTTTATCTCATAATTTTCGAAAATCACATCATCAATTAATGTTTTGATTCAAAAATTTCAAGTTTGTTACTTACTTGTTAAGAAAGATTCAAACTTTAAGTTCTAGAATCATATCTTGTGATTTCTTGTGAATCAAGTCATTAATTGTGATTTTAAAAATCAAATCTTTTTCAAAACTAATTTCAATTATATCTTTTCAAAAATATCTTTTTATCTTATCTTTTTCAAAATCATATCTTTTTCAAAAATTGATTTTAAAATATCTTTTCTAACTTCTTATCTTCTTATCTTTTCAAAATTGATTTTCAAATTTGTTTCAACTAACTAACTAACTTTTTGTTTGTTTCTTATCTTTTTCAAAACTACCTAACTAACTCTCTCTCTCTAATTTTCGAAAATATCTTCCCTCTTTTTCAAAAATTCTTTTTAATTAACTAATTGTTTCAAATTTTAATTTTAATTTTCGAAAATCACTAACCATTTTTCAAAAATAATTTTCGAAAATCCTTCTCTCTCATCTCCTTCTGTTTATTTATTCATCTACTAACATCTCTCCCTCACTCACTAAAAATCCGAACCCTCTCCCTCTCTGAGTTCAGATTTTCTCTTCTTCTTTTCTTCTACTCACATAAGGGAACCTCTATACTGTGGTAAAAAGAATCCCTATTATTATTTTTCTGTTCCCCCTTTTTCATATGAGTAGGAGCAAGGACAAGAACATTCTTGTTAAAGCAGATCCAGAACCTGAAAGGACTCTGAAGAGGAAACTAAAAGAAGCTAAATTACAACAATCCAGCAAGCACCTTTCAGACATTTTCGAACAGGAAGAGGAGATGGCAGCCGAAAATAATAATAATGCAAGGAGGATGCTTGGTGATTTTACTACACCTAATTCCAATTTACATGGAAGAAGCATCTCCATCCCTACCATTAGAGCAAACAACTTTGAGCTGAAACCTCAATTAGTTTCTCTAATACAACAAAACTGCAAGTTTTATGGACTTCCATCTGAAGATCCTTTTCAGTTCTTAACTGAATTCTTGCAGATATGTGATACTGTTAAGACTAATGGAGTAGATCCTGAAGTCTACAGGCTCATACTTTTCCCGTTTGCTGTGAGAGACAGAGCTAGAATATGGTTGGACTCTCAACCTAAGGATAGCCTGAGCTCTTGGGATAAGCTGGTCAAGGCTTTCTTAGCCAAGTTCTTTCCTCCTCAAAAGCTGAGCAAGCTTAGAGTGGATGTTCAAACCTTCAGACAGAAAGAAGGTGAATCCCTCTATGAAGCTTGGGAGAGATATAAGGAACTGACCAAAAAGTGTCCTTCTGACATGCTTTCAGAATGGACCATCCTGGATATATTCTATGATGGTCTGTCTGAATTAGCTAAGATGTCATTGGATACTTCTGCAGGTGGATCCATTCACCTAAAGAAAACGCCTGCAGAAGCTCAAGAACTCATTGACATGGTTGCTAATAACCAGTTCATGTACACTTCTAAGAGGAATCCTGTGAGTAATGGGACACCTCAGAAGAAGGGAGTTCTTGAAATTGATACTCTGAATGCCATATTGGCTTAGAATAAAATACTGACTCAGCAAGTCAATATGATTTCTCAGAGTCTGAATGGAATGCAAGCTGCATCCAACAGTACTCAAGAGGCATCTTCTGAAGAAGAAGCTTATGATCCTGCGAACCCTGCAATAGCAGAGGTGAATTACATGGGTGAACCTTATGGAAACACTTATAATCCCTCATGGAGAAATCACCCAAATCTCTCATGGAAGGATCAATAAAAGCCTCAACAAGGCTTTAATAATGGTGGAAGAAATAGGTTTAACAATAGTAAACCTTTTCCATCATCCACTCAGCAACAGACAGAGAACTCTGAACAAAATACTTCTAATTTAGCAAACTTAGTCTCTGATGTGTCTAAAGCCACTGTAAGTTTCATGAATGAAACAAGGTCCTCCATTAGAAATTTGGAGGCACAAGTGGGCCAGCTGAGTAAGAAGATCACTGAAACCCCTCCTAGTACTCTCCCAAGCAATACAGAAGAGAATCCAAAGAGAGAGTGCAAGGCCATTGATATAACCATCATGGCCGAATCCAAAGAGGGAGAGGAGGACGTGAATCCCAAGGAGGAAGACCTCCTGGGACGTCCAGTGATCAACAAGGAGTTTTCCTTTGAGGAACCAAAGGACTCTAAGGATCATCTAGAGACCATAGAGATTCCATTGAACTTCCTTATGCCCTTCATGAGCTATGATGAGTATTCTTCTTCTGAAGAGAATGAGGATGTTATTGAAGAGCAAGTTGCCAAGTTCCTTGGTGCAATCATGAAGCTGAATGCCAATTTATTTGGTAATGAGACTTGGGTAGATGAACCTCCCCTGCTCACCAATGAACTAAATGTATTGGATCAACTGAGATTGCCTCAGAAGAAACAGGATCCTGGAAAGTTTCTAATACCTTGTACCATAGGCACCATGACCTTTGAGAAGGCTCTATGTGACCTGGGGTCAGGAATAAACCTCATGCCGCTTTCTGTAATAGAGAAATTGGGAATCTTTGAGGTACAAGCTGCTAAAATCTCATTAGAGATGACAGACAATTCCAAAAAATAGGCTTATGGACAAGTAGAGGACATGTTAGTAAAGGTTGAAGGCCTTTACATCCCTGCTGATTTCATAATCCTAGATACTGAGAAGGATGAGGATGAATCCATCATCCTTGGAAGACCCTTCCTAGCCACAACAAGAGCTGTGATTGATGTTGACAGAGCTGAATTAGTCCTTCAATTGAATGAGGACTCCCTTGAATTTAAAACTCAAGGACATCCTTCTGTAAACATGGGAAAGAGGCACAGTAAGCTTCTCTCAAAACAGAGTCAACTAGAGCCCCCACAGTCAAACTCTAAGTTTGGTGTTGGGAGGCCACAACCAAATTCTAAGTTTGGTGTTGAACTCCCATATCCAAACTTTATGTTTGGTGTTGGGGAGTCTCAACAATGCTCTGAACATCTGTGAGGCTCCATGAGAGCCCACTGTCAAGCTGTTGACATTAAAGAGGCGCTTGTTGGGAGGCAACCCAATTTTTATTTATCTAATTATATTTTTTATTAGTTATATGTCTTCATAGGTTCATGATCATGTGGAGTCACAAAAACAACTGAAAAAATTGAAGAAAAATAAAAAACAGCATAAAAAAATAGAACACCCTGGAGGAGGAGTTCACTGGCGTTCAAACGCTAGTAAGGAGCATCTGTCTGGCGTTCAACGCCAGAACAGAGCATGGAGCTGGCGCTGAACGCCAGAAACAAGCATGAAGCTGGTGTTCAATGCCAGAAATATGCTGCATCTGGGCGTTGAACGCCCAGAACAAGCATCAATTCGGCGTTTAAATGCCAGAATTGCATGCAAAGGCATTTTACATGCCTAATTGGTGCAGGGATGTAAATCCTTGACACCTCAAGATCTGTGGACCTCACAGGATCATCTCAGGATCTGTGGACCCCACAGGATCCCCACCTTCCCTCCTAATAATCCTAGTTTTTTTCCACATCTTCTTCTTCATCTATTCTTTCTTCTTTTGCTCGAGGGCGAGCAACATTCTAAGTTTGGTGTGGTAAAAGCATAGCTATTTTTTGCTTTTCCATAACCATTGATGGCACCTAAGGCCAGAGAAACCTCAAAAAAAAAAAAAGAAAAAAAAAGAAGAGAAAAAGATGAGAAAAGGGAAGACAAAAGCTTCCATAGCTCAGTGGTAGAATATTTGACTGCAAATCAAGAGATCCCTGAGATACCTCAGGGGATACATTTTCTCCCACACAATTATTGGGAGCAACTAAGGATAGGAGCACCAAAATCAGTAGGGATCAAGCAACAGAGACAAGAAAGAGACATAGAAGAGCTCAAGGACATCATTGGGTCCTCAAGGAGAAAACGCCACCATCACTAAGGTGGACTCATTCCTTGTTCTTAAATTCTCTGTTTTTCGTTTTCTTTATGTTAAGTGCTTATCCATGTTTGTGTCTTATTACATGATCATTAGTATTTAGTAACTTTGTCTTAAAGTTATGAATGTCCTATGAATCCATCACCTCTCTTAAATGAAAAATGTTTTAATTCAAAAGAACAAGAAGTACATGAGTTTCGAATTTATCCTTGAACTTAGTTTAATTATATTGATGTGGTGACAATGCTTCTTGTTTTCTGAATGAATGCTTGAACAGTGCATATGTCTTTTGAAGTTGTTGTTCATGAATGTTAAATATGTTGGCTCTTGAAAGAATGAGGACAAGGAGACATGTTATTTGATAATCTGAAAAATCATAAAAATGATTCTTGAAGCAAGAAAAAGCAGTGAATACAAAAGCTTGCAGAAAAAAAAAAAAAGAAGAGAAAAAGCAAGCAGAAAAAGCCAAAAGCTCTTAAAACCAAGAGACAAGAGCAAAAAGCCAATAACCCTTAAAACAAAAAGGCAAGGGCAAATAAAAAGGATCCCAAGGCTTTGAGCATCAGTGGATAGGAGGGCCTAAAGGAATAAAATCATGGCCTAAGCGGCTAAACCAAGCTGTCCCTAACCATGTGCTTGTGGCGTGAAAGTGTCAAGTGAAAACTTGAGACTGAGCGGTTAAAGTCAAGGTCTAAAGAAAAAACAGAGTGTGCTTAAGAACCCTGGACACCTCTAATTGGGGACTTTAGCAAAGCTGAGTCACAATCTGAAAAGGTTCACCCAATTATGTGTCTGTGGCATTTATGTATCCGGTGGTAATACTGGAAAACAAAGTGCTTAGGGTCACGGCCAATACTCATAAAGTAGCTGTGTTCAAGAATCATCATACTGAACTAGGAGAATCAATAACACTATCTAAACTCTGAGTTCCTATAGATGCCAATCATTCTGAACCTCAATGGTGAAAAGTGAGATGCCAAAACTATTCAAGAGGCAAAAAGCTACAAGTCCCGCTCATCTGATTGGAGCTATATTTCATTGACAGTTTGGAATTTATAGTATATTCTCTTCTTTTTATCCTATTTGATTTTCAGTTGCTTGGGGACAAGCAAAAATTTAAGTTTGGTGTTGTGATGAGCGGATAATTTAAACGCTTTTTGGCATTGTTTTTAGTATGTTTTTAGTAGAATCTAGTTACTTTTAGGGATGTTTTCATTAGTTTTTATGTTAAATTCACATTTCTGGACTTTACTATGAGTTTGTGTGTTTTTCTGTGATTTTAGGTATTTTCTGGCTGAAATTGAGGGACTTGAGCAAAAATCAGATTCAGAGGTTGAAGAAGGACTGCTGATGCTGTTGGATTCTGACCTCCCTGCACGCAAAGTAGATTTTCTGGAGTTACAGAACTCAAAATGGCGCGCTTCCAATTGCGTTGGAAAGTAGACATCCAGGACTTTCCAGCAATATATAATAGTCCTTTCTTTGGCCGATTTTAGACGACACAAAAGGGCATTGAACGCCAGTTCTACGCTGCAGTCTGGAGTTAAACGCCAGAAACACGTCACGAACCAGAGTTGAACGCCAAAAACACATTACAACCTGGCGTTCAACTCCAGAAAGAGCCTCTGCACGTGTAACATTCAAGCTCAGCCCAAGCACACACCAAGTGGGCCCCGGAAGTGGATTTATGCATCAATTACTTACTTCTGTAAACCCTAGTAACTAGTTTAGTATAAATAGGACTTTTTACTATTGTATTAGACATCTTGGGACGTCTGGTTCTTAGATCATGTGGGCTGGCCATTCGGCCATGCCTGAACCTTTCACTTATGTATTTTTAACGGTAGAGTTTCTACACTCCATAGATCAAGGTGTGGAGCTCTGCTGTTCCTCATGAATTAATGCAAAGTACTACTGTTTTTCTATTCAATTCAACTTATTCCGCTTCTAAGATATTCATTCGCACTTCAACATGAATGTGATGAACGTGACAATCATCATCATTCCCCCACGAACGCGTGCCTGACAACCACTTCTGTTCCACCTTAGATTGGATGATTATCTCTTGGATCTCTTAATCAGAATCTTCGTGGTATAAGCTAGATTGATGGCGGCATTCTTGAGAATCCGGAAAGTCTAAACCTTGTCTGTGGTATTCCGAGTAGGATTCTGGGATTGAATGACTGTGACGAACTTCAAACTCGCGAGTGCTGGGCGTAGTGACAGACGCAAAAGGAGGGTGAATCCTATTCCAGTATGATCGAGAACCTCAGATGATTAGCCGTGCCGTGACAGAGCATTTGCACCATTTTCACAACAGGATGGGATGCAGCCATTGACCACGGTGATGCCTCCAGATGATTAGCCATGCAGTGACAGCGCATCGGACCATTTTCACAGAGAGGATGAAAAGTAGCCATTGACAATGGTGATGTCCTTACATAAAGCCAGCCATGGGAAGGAGTAAGATTGATTGGATGAAGACAGCAGGAAAGCAGAAGTTCAGAAGAACGAACGCATCTCCATACACTTATCTGAAATTCTCACCAATGATATACATAAGTATTTCTATCTTTATTTTCTGTCTATTTATTATTTATTTTCGAAAACTCCATTATCAATTATTATCCACCTGACTGAGATTTACAAGGTGACCATAGCTTGCTTCATACCAACAATCTCCGTGGGATCGACCCTTACTCACGTAAGGTTTATTACTTGGACGACCCAGTGCACTTGCTGGTTAGTTGTATCGAAGTTGTGAATGAAAAATGATTTATTAAGACGTGCGTACAGAGTTTTTTGGCGCTGTTGCCTGAGATGACAATTTTGTGCACCAGTGAGCCATGCGTCCGTGTCGATCTTCACTGGTCATCTCCTTTATTTCATGTGTTCCTTCCATTTTTGCAAGCTTCGACTCCATCCTCTAAGCCATTCCTGCCTTATATATCCTGAAAACACTTAACACACAAATCACGGCATCGAATGGTATAAAGGGGAATTAAAAATACACAATTTAAAGGTTTAGGAAGCAAGTTTTCAATCATAGAATAAAATTGGGAAGGATTTAAAACCATGCAAATTGTATGAAAAAGTATGCAAAGAGTTGATAAAAACCACTCAATTTAGCACAAGATAAACCATAAAATAGTGGTTTATCAAGCGGTCTCACTACTAGAGGAAACTTCCGCAATAGCCTTGGGATGATTATTCCTTTACCTTGCATTTCGGGTAGACTCAGCTAGATCAGTGATCAATTGTCATGCTTCTGTCACCATCTTGTACTTCGTCAGAGAGCCATTACTTGCAGCATCTAAGATGGTTTTGTCTTGAGGCTTCATGCCTTGGCAGAAATAGCTAATCAACACCAACTGGTCAATCTTGTGATGGGGACATGAGTCTAGGAGATTCCTGAAGCGTTCCCAATGCTCGTAGAGAGTCTCTGATTCGCCTTGGATGCAGGAAATTTCCTTCCTCAGTCTATCTGTAACCTCTGCTAGAAAGAACTTGTCCAGGAATTCCTTTCTGAGCAAATTCCAATTAGTAACAATAGCTTCCGGTTGAGTGTAGAACCACTCCCTTGCCTTTCCCTCGAGAGTCAATGGGAAGGCATATAACCAAATAGTAGCCTCATTCACACCATGCCGCCTAGTAGTTGAGCAAGCTGTCTGAAAATCTCTAAGGTGCTTGATAGGCTCTTGAGCAGGTAGCCCATGAAACTTAGGCAGTAGATTAATCAATGCAGTCTTCAGTCCAAAATCCATAGCCAAATTTGGATGACGTGCTTGATATGGTTGTAGTGTAAAGTCCGGAGCTCTTGCTTCCTGGAGAGTAATCCTTCTAGGCTCCGCCATAGTATCTACACTTAAATCAATAGAAGAAGTGTCAATAGAATCAGTAGAAGATGAGCTAGTTTCTTCCTCAAATAACGCTTCAGACTCAACCTCATATAAGACTGGTGAATTGAGTGAAACCCCTTCACCACCCTCAGAGTCTAACCGACGCCGAACTCGCCTAATACGTGAAATAGTTTTTTCAATCTCAGGATCAAATGTGGCTAAGCTCGGATCCGGTAATGAACGCGTCATTCAATGAAAGAAACATAGAGCTCATGGTAATAAAATATATTAAGAAAATTTAATAATAAAACTACTACTAATAAACAGAAAACACACCAATAAAAATAAAAATAAAATAAATAAAATGCAATTATGTAAATATAAAAATATTTACACCAACCAATAATTTAGCACACTGTCGCAACTCCCCGGCAACGGCGCCAAATATTGATCGGTGAAAAAATGTCGGTTAAGAAATTCTAATGAAAGCAACGTTGTCAGTACAGTCTTAACCAACGAAATTCTCACTATCAATTTAGTTTGTGTCACAATTGAAATTAAATAACTGGTCGTAGAATTCCCAGGTCATTTCCCAAAGCGTTGACACAGCGGTGTAAATTATTGATCAGGAATTTTCTGAGTATTTTTAAGGTTGAGAACGGAAAAATTAAATAAGCAGAAATTAATGCAATGTATAATGACAAGAGGTGTTATGTATTTGAAATAAAAGATCTTGGCTAGGAGAAGATTAATTGGAGTTTCTATCCTTGTTGACCTTCCCAGGTATAATAGTAAAAGGTTGTTTCTTCCACTTAGTGATCCTCTAACTAATAAAAGAAAGTCAAGTAGGTAATACTAACTCTGATCCACAAGTCCTAATCATTTCACAGGGAAGGATTAGAGTTAGTGAAAATTGAGTTAACCAGTAATTTCCAATTACAAACTAATACTTGAGTATTCCAACTCAAGGGTTTCCAATTAATCAACTCCAAAGCCAAGTTGGGATCTCTACTCCATTAACATGAATGGCATTTTCACAAACATGTAAAGGGAATAAATAAGAGACATGGTAATTAAAATTAAATTAATAAAAGCAAATTTAGAGCTGATAATTAATTGAAAGAAATAAAACAAGTAATGGAATTAAATATAAAAATAGTTCATTACATTAATAAATTCAAAATCAATAATATCCAGATATGACCACAAGCAATTAAATGAAAAAAAAATAGTAGAGTGATAGAAAGGCAAACTATAACGATGAAGACTTCAATCGAAGGTAGTAGCAGCTCTCTCAATATCCAATCCAAAAGCAAAAAACTAAGAATGCTAAGAACCCTAGGAGAAGTAGTGTTTTTCTTCTCTAAAATTCAAAACTAAAACAAAAACTAAGTGAAAGTGAATGTCCCTTGAGTCTCCCCTTTCCCCCTGCCTATAGTATGTGTTTTTGGGTTGAAAACTGGGTCCAAATCAGCCCAGAAATTGCCCCTAGCATTTTCTGTAATTGCAGCACGTGACGCTCGTCACGCGTATGTGTCAGCCACGCGTACGCTGGACTTCTGCGCTTGTCACGCGTACGCGTTGCTGTATGATGCGCCAATTCATGCGCACGCGTCAGCCATGCATGCGCGTCGATCCTCGCTGCTCAGCTCTTTAGTTTCTTGTGTTTCTTCCACTTTTGCATGCTTCATTTCCATCCTCTAAGCCATTCCTGCCCTATAGAACCTGAAAACACTTAACACATAGATCACGGCATCGAATGGTAATAAAGGAGAATTAAAAATTGACAATTTAAAGGCCTCGGAAGCAAGTTTTCAATAATAACACAAAATTAGGAAGGAAATGAAAAACATGCAATTTCAATGAATAATTGTGAGATTAGTTGACACAAACCACTCAATTCAGTCCAAAATATATCATAAAATAGTGGTGTATTAGCCATCACTGTAGAAGCTGAGGCCAAACCTGAAGGGGATACTCTGGAGTTGAATGCCAGTAAGAAAGTCCTTACTGGGCGTTCAACGCCCTAGAAGCACCATTACTGGCGTTGAATACCAGTAAGGAAGACCTTAATAGGCATTCAACGCCCAAGGAGGCACTATCACTGGCATTGGACGCCAGTAAGGAAGACCGTACTGGGCGTTCAACGCCTAACAAGCCACCATCACTGGCGTTGAATGCCAGTGAAGGCATCCATGCTGGGCGTTCAATGCCCAAAGAAACATAAGTCCTGGCATTGAATGCCACAATAGGGATAGTTGGTAACCCCAAGCCCACTGAGAACTCTCCTATTGAAGAAATGATGGAACCCAAGGTTCATGAGGAGCCCGTTAAAAGTTCCTTGAATGCTTGGTTGAAGATCATAAAATCTGAAGAATACTCTTCCTCTGAAGAAGAAGAGGAAACTAGAGAAGAGCAAGTTGCTCGGTACCTAGGACTTCTCATGAAGCTAAATGCCAAGTTGTTTGGCACAGAATCATCAGAGGAAGAACCTCTAGTGCTCACCAAAAAACTCAACGCCTTGGTTCAGCAGGAACTGCCTCAGAAGCCACCGGATCCTGGACGCTTCCTGATTCCCTGCACCATAGGCACCATTACCTTTGATAATGCTCTATATGACCTAGGGTCAAGCATAAACCTTTTGCCACTCTCTGTAATGGAGAAGTTGGGAATCTTTGAGGTACAAGCTGCAAGAATCTCACTAGAGATGGCAGATAAGTCAATGAAAAAGGCCTTTGGTCATGTAGAGGATGTCTTGGTAAAGGTTGAGAACCTTTACATCCCTGCAGATTTTATAATCCTGGATATTGGAGAGGAAGAGGATGAATCCATCATTCTTGGAAGACCCTTCCTAGTCACTGCCAATGCCATCATTGATGTAGCAAAGGGAGAGCTGATTCTACAGTTATGGGAGGACCACATCTTGTTCAAGATGCCTAACCCTAACTCTCCCTCTGAAAACAGAGAAACAGTTGTACAACACCTTGTGTTCCAACCTTCTCTCTCAGTACAAAGTTATACAGAGCCCCAGACACCAACTCTAAGTTTGGTGTGGAGCAACCATCATCAAGCTCTAAGTAGAATGGCAAAAAGAAAGTGCCTAAGGGCTGGAGGGATAAGAAAATCTCCATTGAAGGCCTCTCACTTGGCATGAGAGTCATCTTCACTGACAATCTAGTTATTCCACACACTGTGAATAGGATCCTATCTCTAGAACATGTGAAACTTATCCATGAGAGCACACGCAAGAAGTTTACTGTAAGGGACAAAATTCTGAGCCCCTATCCATCTCCGTAAGGAGCTAACTGTCAAGCTAGTGACATTAAAGAAGCGCTTGTTGGGAGGCAACCCATCAATAATTAATGTTTTCTTGTTTTTCTTTAAGTTTATATAAGTTATTTCAGTTTAATTTTCATATTTGTTTAAGTGTGTGATCATGTGCAGTAGTTAGAACAGAAATAGAAATAGTTAGAGCTGGAAACAGAACACCCTGGAGCAAAAACCTTGCTGGCATTGAATGCCAGCCAGGGAGCACACTGCTGGCATTGAACGCTAGCCAGGGAGCACACTGCTGGCATTGAACGCCAGCCAGGGAGCCTGAAGCTGGCATTGAATGCCCCAACAGAGGCACAGACCTGGCGTTGGACGCCAGGTAGGAACACCCCAATGGGCGTTCAACGCCCAATGAGAGGCACATAGCTGGCATTGAATGCCAGCCTGTAACACCCTACCACATAAAACTTTATGCTTAAGCTGTAAAACAGAGGTGGTGTGGTATTACGAGCTCTAAAACAAATATATATATATATATATATATATATATATATATATATATATATATATAATAGTATTTGAAAGAGAGTAATATACGAGGAGCCTTGAAAAACAGTTAAAACAAAATCGCAAAATAAAAAGTGCAACGCTCAAGAAACGAGATTACTTGCGTGCTAGGAAACCTAGAGATCATAGATGTGACTAAGTAGAAAGTGGGGATGGAGGATCAAAAGTACAGAATATCAAGCTCCTAACTCAGCCTGCGAAGCTAAGGCTGGCCGGAGAATATTTACATATATATACATATCCGGAAAACCCAAAATACATAACTGAAACCCTAACTCTCCTTAAACCTCTAAGAGGGACAAAATATATACATAAACAAAAGAACCCAGGAAAAGAACCCAGGAACCACTCTGCTTCAGAAGCTCAGACACCTAGCGAGGTGCCTCTCGACCTACATCTGAAAAACAAAAACAAGTATGGGGTGAGAACCGGAGGTTCTCAGCATGGTAAAGGTGCCACACACATAATATATAAGGTCTTGGGAATCCTAGAGGCAATCTTAGAATGCCAACACTCAGATTAAAGAACTTAATTTATTAAATAGAAACCATAAAAGGGGTAGGTGTTTCTAAGGATTTCCAAACTTAAATTAAACCTATCTTTAACACTAAACCTGTCCACCTTTCCTCCGTTCCTCCATCTCTAATGATATTTCACAGACAAACAAACAGACAAGTTTAAGCACAAGTAGAAGGCAGGTAGTGCAAGTAACAAGTATAACAATTAGCAATATATATATATATAATGCATAGCAAACAAAACAAACAAAATGCACATGATGTATGCCTGTCCTATAGCTGATGAGGCTCATCTGTCAGTTATCAAGCCAACCTGACAAGTCCGGTTTGCTAAACCAAGGACTGTCCCCCGACACGCATCCCCAAGAGTCTATGCATAGCTTTTTCTCAAATATATATAAAATTGCTCAACAGGGGTCAACCTTCCTGGGAATTTAGAGTGCCCAGTCATATCTTACGTCGTGCAGTCAATAGAGTATCGAGTGTTGACCTGGAACACGTGGTGGCAGGCCACGGCACTTTACCCAGAAAAACTCGTATCTCAGATCAAATGAGTATATAATGCCATAATAATATTCATATCATTATAATCTTTGCAAAATCATATCATACATGCCATGATATCATATATACTCCAGTTATACTCATTTTCATATTTGTTTCACCACTTTCCTACTATACTTCACCCCCAAGTTATCTCAATTTCCTATCTCCATCCTAATACTAGACCTCATACTATGATTTGAGACTAAAAAGATGAAAATAGAGGTTTAGAAAAATTCGGTTTAAAAAATCAAAATCTAGTTTCGTATAAAATAGGGCCACGCGTACGCATCGGTACGCGTTTAGGTCAAGACGCGTACGCATAGGCTCGTACGTGCACGCATACGTGGGAGGCAGAAACTACCATATGCAAAGGGTGTTACGCGTACGCAAAAATCTCATGTCACGCGTACGCATGGGCGTATGTTTTACCAAAAATTTTACTAAGTTTGAAACCTGCAGATTCCCCATTTTAAACCTCAAACTTTCGACATGCATAACTTTTCTGTTTTAAATTATTTTTCCTTTGTTATTTGAACAGCGTAAGCTTGACAGACCCAATTTTTATACAGAATAAGTTTGAAATCATTTGGAGGTCCGGAAGCTAAGTTATGGGTCGCCGAAGTTCGGCCAAAAACCAATTTTCACAAAAACCTCAAAAGCTCATTTTCTCTTTAAAACTCTTTCCAGCCCAACTCATCATACCTATAATCATCAATATAGCACACTTTTGACAATATCACAATAATCTCCACAATCCTACCATTTCTTAATTCAATAACATCCCACTTCAACCTAAATTTCACAAGTTTATCAACAAACATCAACATACCACCCTATATATATATATATTGCCATGATCACAAGTTCTTCAAACATCATCACATTATCATTCATCATTCCAATAATAACAAAACCAAGTGAACACCACACATGCTCAAACCATCTTATTACTACTAAACATCCAATACACAATCATTCCAGCTTATCTTATGGTACTTTAACCTAAGTTTTCACACGACTTTATATATTATTTACGCGAAACCTAAGCCATACCTTGGCCAATTTCAACGTATTAACCAAGGCAATCCACAAGGCAAAAGGGGCAATGCTTCAATCACCAAAATTCAACTCCAACTCCACCAAGCTCTGATGCCAGGGCATTTTGGCCAGTTTCACTGACCTTTTCTTTATGGTTTTAGGGTAGTTTCATGCACTTTCTTAGGAAATAAGCAAGTTTTGGGTAGAATTTCACTTACATCTTGATTCAAGCTAACATTGTGATTTTTACATGAATTCATGAGAATTATGCATGAATTGAATAACAAATTGGATGATGCATGTCTCATAACTTGGATCAGAACTTTGATGCACTTTATTGCTTGATTTCAGGACAAAGGAAGCAAGGAAGAACCATGTTAGCAGCCACGTTAGTCTAACTAACGTGACCTCTAACGTGGAAGGGGAGCTAGCTTGCAACGTTAATGAGAAAAGTAATCGCCAATAACGTCCTCGAAGCCATCATAGCCCACGTTAATTGCCATGTTAACTACATTAACGTGGTAGTTAACGTGGAAGAAGAAAACAAAGCCAATGTTAGTGACACTCACCTTTGTCACTAACGTTGGACCAAGCTCATATTGGCCACGTTAAGAGCCATGTTAACCCAGTTAACGTGAACTCTAACGTGGGGAAACAAAAGAATGACCAACGTTAGTGACACTCACCTTTGTCAATAACGTTGAGCTAAGCCACTTTGAGCCACGTTAGTTGCCACGTTAACTCAGTTAACGTGGACTCTAACGTGGAGGGAGCAAAGAATCGCCAACGTTAGTGACACTCACGTTTGTCACTATGAGCCACGTTAACTCCCACGTTAACTACATTAAGGTGGAAGCTAACGTGAGTAAAAGGGATAATGAGCCAACGTTAGTGACACTCACCTTTGTCACTAACGTTGGAGATGGCTAGCAATACCACGTTAGAAGCCACGTTAACCTAGTTAACGTGAACTCTAACGTGGGAAGTAGGGGCATTTTGGAACGTTAGTGACAAAGGTAGGTGTCGCTAACGTTCTCGAAGATGTGGCAAGCCTACGTTAAAGGTCACGTTAGCCACACTAACGTGAACTCTAACGTAGGAAGAAAGGAGGATTCTCAAAGTTATTGAAAAAAGTAAGTCCCAATAACGTGTGCGAAGGACCAATAGGCAACGATAGTGGTCACGTTGATGCCACTAACATTGAAGTTAACGTGGAGCATCCTTGGGTTAGGAACGTTACTGAAAATGGTGATTGCCACTAACGTTCTCGAACCCACACTTTCACTTAACGTTAACGCCACTAACGTCCTAAGCTAGAATCCCTGCCTACTTCACACTTTCTCTCTGCAAGTAAAGCTAAGCCCACTGAAGAAGATAACTGCTTCAACTCAAGATCCAAAGGCCCATGTCCAAGACTTGAAGAGCCAACTAGAAGATCAGAAGAATAGTATAAATAGGGAGAGCTTTGAACTAGAAGAAAATCTTTTTGGCATTATTAGAATTACTCTCTGTATTTTACTTTCTCTGCAACTTTGAGTTTAATTCTCAGAATGTACTCTCCATCTATGCTTTTCATTCCCAGAGCTATGAACAACTAAACCCCTTTCATTGGGTTAGGGAGCTCTGTTGTAATTTAACGGATCAATAATAGTTTTCATTATCCTTATTCTCTCTTTTCTCTTGATCTTACTAGAAAGCTTTCAATCTTCATCCAATTGAGTAGTTATCTTGGAAAAGAAGCTATTCATACTTGGATCTCTTCTGAACCTTGGAAGAGGAATGAAGAGATCATGCTAGAATTACTTTCTCATGTTGGACCAAATTGGAGTTTGGGCGGATATGGTGACATATAATTCTCTCAATACTTTGATTTGGAAATACATGTGGTATAATCAGTGACCATACTTCATCTCTTCTCATGAGCAATTAGACCAAGGAATTGGCTATTGATCTGATTTGAGAGATTGAATTACCAAGGAATTGGAATTCAATCACTTAAGATTGCCAAGGAGATCAATGAATGCATTGATTGAGGAAGAGATGAAAATGAACTTGATCCGGAGAATGCAACATCTCCTAAGCCCAATGAACTCCCCATTTCTGATCTTACCCATTCTCTTTACTTTCTGCTATTTACTTTCATGCTAAATCCCCCTTCCCCATTTAAGATTCTGCAATTTACCTTTCGTCATTTATTTTCTGCAATTTACTTTCCCGCCATTTAATTTCCTGCAATTCTCAACCCAATTTCTCCTTAGCTCAACTAGAGCATTCTTTCAATTAAAGTTGCTTGACCAATCAATCCCTGTAGGATTCGACCTCACTCTATTGTGAGTTTTTACTTGACGACAGTTCGGTATACTTGCCGAGGGAGATTTGTTAAAGGACAAGTTTCCGTGCATCAAGTTTATGGCGCTGTTGCCGGGGATTGATTTTGTATCAACAATGATTAAATTGGTGGATAACTAGATTGAGCATTTGTTTTTATTTTGTTTGATTTAAGTTCATTTGAGTAATTTACTTTCTGTTTAGCTATTTTCTTCCCTTTCCCCTACCCATTTTCTTAGTTGTTTACAATTCAGTCACTAACCCACTAACTGTTTGATATATTGCATCACTCACGCTAACAGCATTTCTGTAGAAATTACTATCTACACCTATCCTTCTTACTTGTGCCATGTTGGTTGTATGACAGGTAGAAGAAGCGGGGCTTCAACTTCCTTTAATTCTGAACCTGAGAGGACCTTCCTTAGATTAAGGAGGGAAGCAAGAGGAAAGAGAGTAGTTGGTGCTGAGGAAGAGGAAGAGTACTTTGAACCGGACATGGATGAGAATATGGAAAACCATCATGAAGAAGAGGCTCACAACCATGGCAGAGAAGGTCCAGCGCATTAGGCTGGGCAAGAGAGAAGAGTTCTGGGTTCTTACATCAACCCAAACCTAGGAAACTGTGGGAGCAGCATCCAAAGGCCAACCATACATGCCAACAACTTTGAACTAAAGCCACAACTCATCACCCTTGTTCAGAACAATTGTTCATTCGGAGGAAGTGTCCAAGAAGACCCCAATCAACATCTAACCACCTTCCTGAGGATATGCGATACTGTGAAGTCTAATGGTGTTCATCCTGACACCTATAGACTACTTCTGTTTCCCTTCTCACTCAAGGACAAGGCATCTAAATGGCTGGAATCCTTTCCAAAGGAAAGTTTAGCAACCTGGGAAGATGTGGTGAACAAGTTCTTGGCAAGATTCTATCCTCCTCAACGGATCAATAGGTTGAGAGCTGAGGTACAAACATTCAGGCAGCAGGATGGTGAGACTCTATATGAAGCATGTGAGAGGTTTAAAGACTTGACAAGAAGATGCCCGCCAGATATGTTCAATGAATGGGTGCAGTTGCACATTTTCTATGAAGGCCTTTCGTATAAATCAAAGAAGGCAGTAGACCACTCATCCGGGGGATCTCTGAACAAGAAGAAGACCATTGAAGAAGCCATAGATGTCATTGAGACTGTAGCAGAGAATGACTACTTCTATACTTCTGAAAGAGGCAACACTAGAGGAGTGATAAAGCTGAACAATGTGGATGCACTGCTAGCTCAAAACAAGATTATTACCAAGCAATTAGCTGACCTCACTAAGAAGATGGAGAGGAATCAAGTAGCAGCAATCACCACTTCAGCAGCAACCCAAGAAGGAGTGAATGAAGAAGCAAAGGGTGATCAGGAACAAGCCAACTACATTGGGAATTCACCTAGGCAGCACCATGACCCATACTCCAAAACATATAATCCTGGTTGGAGGAACCACCCAAACTTTGGGTGGGAAAATCAACAAAACCAAGGCCAAGATTATAGATGCCATAACCCCAACAACAATGCAACTCACCAACATTCCACACAGAGGTCATACCAACACCCACCCAACAACACTTCTCAACATCCATACCAAAGTCAAAATGGCCCTTCTCATCCTTCCAATCTCAACTCTCCATCATCAGAAGAAAGACTATCAAGGATTGAGACTCTACTTGAAGGCATATGCAACGAGATTCAAGATAACAAGGTGTTCAAAGAGGAGGTGCGAGCCAATATCAAGAATCAGGGAGACACCATCAAGAGGCTGGAATTTCAAGTAGGATACCTATCTGAGAAGATTTCCAAACCTACTGATAGCTTCCCAAGTTACACAGAGAAAAATCCGAGAGGTGAAGCAAAGAAAGTCAGATGGGAAGATTGCAAGATGGTTACTATAAGTGATAAGGAGACTGAGGAAGAGCCGAACAAACCATCAGAACAACCTGAAGATACATCAGCAGGAAAGCAGGAAGAGAATCATCAAGAAACCACAATTACACAAAAGGAGCTGCTGAGACTCTATGCACCCTTTCCCCAATTACTCAATTGTGGTGTAGAGAAGAGAATATACTCAAGGTTTCTTGACATATTTGCATCTCTCCATGTAAACATACCATTCATCAAGGCCCTCCAACAAATGCCCTCATACATTAAGTACATGAAGGAGCTGCTGACCAGGAAAAGCTCACTCAAGGGAGGACAAACCATAGTGTTGAACAAGGAGTGCAGTGCTCTCATTCAACCAGAGCTGCCTACAAAAAGGAAGGACCCAGGGAGTTTTCACATCCCCTGTGCCATAGGAGAAACAATGTTAGACAAAGGACTCTGTGATCTGGGAGCAAGCATCAACTTAATGCCTTTATCCCTTATGAAGAGGCTACAAATCAATGAGCTGATGCCCACAGACGTAGTCATCAGGCTGGCGGACAAAACTCAAAAACAAGCAATTGGAGTGGTTGAAAACGTGCTGGTGAAGGTTGGGAACTACTTCCTTCCCACAAACTTTGTCATACTGGAAATGGAAGAAAGTCACCTTCACCCAATCATATTGGGAAGACCATTCTTAGCTACAGCCAGAGCGCTCATAGATGTGGAGCGAGGAGAGCTAATACTAAGGATACATGACGAACAACTCACCTTCAACATCTTCAAACCCTCACAAGAAGCAAGTCAGGAAGGCAAGGAACTAAGGCCAGAGCATGACAGAGCAATGGTGGGAGAAAAAAGCATTGAAGCACAAGCTGTACACCCTGGAATTCCTTTGGGTGATGAACAAGAGAATCAGCAGCTATCACAGCTAAAGGAAACTCAAGTGGAGCCAAAACCACCAGAATCATATGAGACCAGCAACAAAATCTCCCTAGGGAAAGAGACCACAAAGAGCAGGATAACAGCAAAAGAAACAAAGAAGAAAGTACCAAGGAGATGGAGGAATAAAAAGATCCCTACAGAAGATTTCTCTCCAGGGGATAAAGTGATCTCAGCTTACTTCCTAGATATCCCACCTCATCTCCCCACCATCCCATCTCAGTTACCTAAGGTTTTCACCATCAATAAAGTTCTCTCCCTAGAACATGTGGAGATCATTGATGAAGCCAATGGATATAGGTTTACTGCAAGAGGGGAAGATCTGAAGCATTACCAACCACCATGACAAAGGCAGAACGTCAAGCTAGTGACGCTAAAGAAGCGCTTTATGGAAGGCAACCCATGTTTTACATGCTTTTAAAAGTAGTTAATAAAGCAAGGTTCAGGGATTTCAACTCAACTTGACATGCACTTGAATGAATCCTTTTGTGTAACATATAGTGAGGAACAAGTTTGGTGTTCAAGGCACACTAAGAGAACATAAATGTAACCTATATCATGTAACTCTTAGGGGCCTTGAACAAATCTTTTACACCACATAGCACCAAACTAAGTTTGGTGTTGCCAATGTTGCATACATGGATGTTGAGTTAGTCAGTTGGTGTGCACTCATGAACAGCACTTAGTAGATAGAAACAAAAACTTTAAAAAGTAGTTTTTCTTTTAATTTTGCCGCCACTTTCCACAAGTTTTCTTTTAATCACATTTCTTTTATTTTGTAGGAGAATTGATGGGGCAATTGAAGGGTTCGGCCACCACAAAAACAGAAGACTATACACGTGTCTTCAAGGGGGTTGCATTGGAAATTGTTGCCATGCAACATTGGAAGGAGAACAAGCTTGGAAACTGAACCAACACCATCATAAAGTTGATGATCCTTGTGCTCATCCCATGCTAAACCCCATCCGTCCATCACACAACCTCCCCATCAATCCACACCTTTCATTCACTCATCATTTTCCTATATAAGTGAGTCCTAGTCCGTACTTCCCTTCACATTCCAGCAACCACCTCTTCAAACTTCTCACTCTCGAAGTACAGCTCTCCAAGCTACACCCTATCCAAAACCCAACCAAATTCCACCACTCATCACTCACCTCAACACCTTCACTTTTCAAAAATCATTCATGGCATCATCAAGCTCCAAGAGGCAAAAGAGAAAAGAACCGATTAAGAGCAGCCCTTTTGATGAAGGGAAGTTCAAAACTGCATTCCATGAACGTGAATTTGAACGGATAAAGCTCAAGAAGATATTGCCTGAGTTAACATTCCAATTCAACGAATATGAATGCCCACAGATTCGAGAGAAGATCGAACAAAGGGGTTGGCAAAGGCTCACGAAATCAGAAGCAAAGATAAATACAAACCTCATCAAAGAATTCTATGCAAATGTGGTCAGAGAAGACAAAACCAAGGCCCCCACCTTCAAAAGTTACGTGAGAGGAACAGAGGTGGACTTCAGCCCCAATGCCATAACAAGGGTTCTCCAGCTGAAATCACCACATTTTGATGAGCCCAGTTATCACGTGAGAATAAGTAATGGCACCGACAATGATGAACTTGAAGAAATTGTGAATGATATGTGTGTTATAGGATCTGACTGGGAAAGGTATTTAGATAGAAGACCTCGGTTCATCAGGAGAGGAGACCTCATCCCGGAAGTCAAGGGATGGTTTGAACTTGTGAGGAGATCTATCCTTCCAGCTGCAAACAATTCTGAGGTCAATGTAACTCGAGCTACTATGGTACACTGCTTAGTAAAGGGTGGAAGCATCAATGTGAACGAAATTATAGCTGAGAGGATTCAAGAATCAGCCGAGAAGAATGATCCATGTGCTAGACTTTGGTTCCCCAGCACCATCCTTAGGCTGTGTACGAAAGCCAAGGTAGTCTTCGAGGACAGCAACCCAACTTGGGTAAACCCTGGAAGGATGGTTACACTCCAGCGTATAACGTATGTGACACCCGCCCAACAACAAAGAAAGCCTCAAATAGGGAGAAGAACACCACAAGAAGAACTTCACCAAGAAGAACCTCAACAGGAAGAATATCAGCAAGAAGAGTACTATGATCCAACCAACATCAACTTGAATCACATTTATGGAGCCATTGAGGAGCTAGCGAGGAGTTATATGGAGGGACAAGAACAACAACTGCACGTTCAAGCCCAAAGGATGGATCGTCAAGAAGAACTGCTTTCTAAATGGATGAATCAACAAGGGGAGTGGCAGAAACAGCAAATGGAACACTACTCCCAGCTCACTCAAGCCATCAATCAAGTGACTGAAAGGCAAGAGCGTCAAGATAAATGCCTTGAAGAACTCAATCAACGACAGCTAGCTCAGACGAAGGCATTCAATGAGTTCAGCGTACTGAATGAAGGACGGCAACTACATAGGGAGGAGTTCAACATAAACACTCAAGTCAAGTTAAACTATATGTCTAGTCATATGCATAATCTACACTCTGCAATCCCTAGGTATGATGAGGTCCAAAAAGATCTCACAGAACAAGAGAAAAGGAAGGTGAAACAGCAAAAGAAAACATTGAAAAAGAAGATGGAAGATGCTGGCTTCTGGAAGAAGTTGATTGGAAAAAGCAAGGAAAGTGTGAGTGCAAGCACTCAAGAAAAACACAAAGAGGACAAACAGGAAGGAGAGCGCGAACAACCCCATGAGTAAAAGGTGGTGGAGTTCCCTCATTGTTCCATTTTTCTTTTTCAAGTCTTTTAAATAAGGAAAATCATGTATGAAATAGAACATGCTTCCATAGTAGCTTAGGAATTTTCAATTCTGTCTTTAAGTTTGTTTTTGCTTAGGTCTCTGCTTGCTAGTCAAGTTGCCTATTTTCATTTTCATCTTGCTTATTGTATGCTTGTCCTTTTAAGCTAAATAAAAAAAAAGAGATGTTATGAAAGACCAGAGTGGAGTTCAATTTGTGGAGTAAGTTCTTAGATTTGTGGTGTAGTAATCACTTAGCTAAGTTGGTTCACCAACAAGGTGGGAAGGCAACTATCTGTCTTGAATCATATGCTTGAAATACACCCCATGAGACTAGCTAAATAATAAGATCCTAATAAGAAAAAGGAAAAAAGCAATAAGGGTTGAAAAAGAAAGAAAAATTAATAAAGAATAAGGCTAGGCACCAAGGGCTTGAATCTTGAGGGATGTGTCTGTAGTGCTCTTGTACCAAGGATCTGCTTGGACTAATAAGTTCTTAGGAGTGCTTCATCACTTGGTAACTTGGGTTAACTAACCTGGGATTATCAACTAAAAATCCACTATCAAGAGCAACCTTGCTACAGAACATTTAGTAACCCAAAGAGGTGCTGGACACCAAGACCTCAAGGGAAGAAAATAATAAACCATGTGCCTGTGGTGTGCATGTATGGGGGAGAGAGACTTGAGGGAGTAAGTCCTTAGGGGTGCTTCAACACCTAGCACCTTGAACTAACTGGTTCGGGAGTGTTGGCTGAAAGCTTATTTTAAAGAGTCGCCCCCTCACAAATCACTTAGCCTAAGGATGCAATAGACCTTGGAAAGACAAAGGGATCAATGAATAACAGTCTCAAAGGGTGCAATCAAGTGAGTATTCCAAGGCATGATAAAGGTCTGAAAGCCAGTAAAGGAATGAACCTAAGTTGCTATGCATGAAACCCCATAAAACCAAGAACATGACTTCCACAATAATGATTCATTCATCTTGTCATTTCATTCATCATTCTCTTGTTCCAGTACTTGCTTAGGGACAAGTAAGCTTTAAGTTTGGTGTTGTGATGCCAGGGCATTTTGGCCAGTATCACTGACCTTTTCTTTATGGTTTTAGGGTAGTTTCATACACTTTCTTAGGAAATAAGCAAGTTTTGGGTAGAATTTCACTTACATCTTGATTCAATCTAACATTGTGATTTTTACATGAATTCATGAGAATTATGCATGAATTGAATAACAATTGGATGATGGATGTCTCATAACTTGGATCAGAACTTTGATGCACTTTATTGCTTGATTTCAGGACAAAGGAAGCAAGGAAGAACCACGTTAGCAGCCACGTTAGTCAAACTAACGTGACCTCTAACGTTAATGAGAAAAGTAATCGCCAATAACGTCCTCGAAGCCATCATAGCCCATGTTAATTGCCACGTTAACTACATTAACGTGGTAGTTAATGTGGAAGAAGAAAATGAAGCCAACGTTAGTGACACTCACCTTTGTCACTAACGTTGGACCAAGCTCATATTGGCCACGTTAAGAGCCACGTTAACTCAGTTAACGTGGACTCTAACGTGGGGAAACAAAAGAATGACCAACGTCAGTGACACTCACCTTTGTCACTAACGTTGAGCTAAGCCACTTTGAGCCACGTTAGTTGCCACGTTAACTCAGTTAACGTGGACTCTAACGTGGAGGGAGCAAAGAATCGCCAACGTTAGTGACACTCACCTTTGTCACTAATGTTGGGATGAGCCACTATGAGCCACGTTAACTCCCACATTAACTACATTAACGTGGAAGCTAACGTGAGTAAAAGGGATGATGAGCCAACGTTAGTGACACTCACCTTTGTCACTAACGTTGGAGATGGCTAGCAATACCACGTTAGAAGCCACGTTAACCTAGTTAACGTGAACTCTAACGTGGGAAGTAGGGGCATTTTGGAACGTTAGTGACAAAGGTAGGTGTCACTAACGTTCTCGAAGATGTGTCAAGCCTACGTTAAAGGTCACGTTAGCCATACTAACGTGAACTCTAACGTAGGAAGAAAGGAGGATTCTCAACGTTATTGAAAAAAGTAAGTCCCAATAACGTGTGCGAAGGACCAAGAGGCAACGTTAGTGGTCACGTTGATGCCACTAACGTTGAAGTTAACGTGGAGCATCCTTGGGTTAGGAACGTTAGTGAAAAAGGTGATTGTCACTAACATTCTCGAACCCACACTTTCACTTAACGTTAACGCCACTAACGTCCTAAGCTAGAATCCCTGCCTACTTCACACTTTCTCTCTGCAAGTAAAGCAAAGCCCACTGAAGAAGATAACTTCTTCAACTCAAGATCTAAAGACCCATATCCAAGACTTGAAGAGCCAACTAGAAGATCAGAAGAATAGTATAAATAGGGAGAGCTTTGAACTAGAAGAAAAGCTTTTTGGCATTATTAGAATTACTCTCTGTATTTTACTTTCTCTGCAACTTTGAGTTTAATTCTCAGAATTTACTCTCCATCTATGCTTTTCATTCCCAGAGCTATGAACAACTAAACCCCTTTCATTGGGTTAGGGAGCTCTGTTGTAATTTGACGGATCAATAATAGTTTTCATTATCCTTCTTCTCTCTTTTCTCTTGATTTTACTAGAAAGCTTTTAATCTTCATCCAATTGAGTAGTTATCTTGGAAAAGAAGCTATTCATACTTGGATCTCTTCTGAACCTTGGAAGAGGAATGAAGAGATCATGCTATAATTGCTTTCTCATGTTAGACCAAATTGGGGTTTGGGCGGATATGGTGACATATAATTCTCCGAATACTTTGATTTGGAAATACATATGGTATAATCAGTGACCACACTTCATCTCTTCTCATGAGCAATTAGACCAAGGAATTGGCTATTGATCTGATTTGAGAGATTGAATTACCAAGGAATTGGAATTCAATCACTTAAGATTGCCAAGGAGATCAATGAATGCATTGATTGAGGAAGAGATGAAAATGAACTTGATCCGAAGAATGCAACATCTCCTAAGCCCAATGAACTCTCCATTTTTTATCTTACCCATTCTCTTTACTTTCTGCTATTTACTTTCATGCTAAACCCCCCTCCCCATTTAAGTTTCTGCAATTTACCTTCAGTCATTTATTTTCTGCAATTTACTTTCCCGCCATTTAATTTCCTGCAATTCTCAACCCAATCTCTGCTTAGCTCAACTAGAGCATTCTTTCAATTAAAGTTGCTTGACCAATCAATCCCTGTGGGATTCGACCTCACTCTATTGTGAGTTTTTACTTGACGACAATTCGGTATACTTACCGAGGGAGATTTGTTAAAGGACAAGTTTTCGTGCATCAAGCTCTCAAATTAATCTTCCAATGATTCCAAGGTCTCCATATCATGCATTCATACACCTAACACATATGTATATATACATATACCTAACAATTCAATATCCAACATAATCCAAACAAGAAATAACTAGAGTTTAGGACTCTCACTGTGCCCACGGACTAAACGAACTAAATCCGTCAAGCTCCACAAGCTAAATTGAACCTATAGTACCAAATTAAACAAAATCTCAATATGGGTTCTCTTTAATTTCAAAAATTGAGGGATAGAGAGACTGGGGTAAGATTGAAGCTTACTTATAAAATTGATCTGATAAAATTGTAGAGCTCGATACGGTGGACGCGTGGCTGCAAACGGTGCGGCGATCGGAGCTCGGATGAAGAAGTTATAGTGGATTAATGTTATGGTGAGGGTTTGGAAGCTCTCCTATCCCCTTAGCTGTTCAGCGTGCTTCTTTTTTGAATGGGGATGGAGATGAGCTTCTGCCCATTTAAGTGATGGGTCCAGTTGGGCCCACAGGCTGGTTTGGGCCTGGTTTAACTGGTTTAGTCCGTTCGGTCCAATATTGGGCCAAATTCTTCGAAATTAGTGTCAAAATTCTCGTTTTAAAGGGCTCTATCCTATTTTAATATAATATTTTCATTTCTAATTTTCCTTTTTAAAATTCAATTTATTGACTAATTATTTACTAATTTTAGCGGGGTTTACATCCTACCCACTAAATTAAGAATTTTATCCTCAAAATTCAGATTCAGTTACCTGAAAAGAGTTGTGGGTAGTCCTTCCGCATATCAAACTCAAGCTCCCAAGTATGCTCTTCAATATCAGCCCGACTCCAAGCTACTTTCACTAAAGAGACCCCATTTTCGTGTAACCGCTTGATACCGGTGTCATCAATCCTAACCAGAGTTACTGGTAGTGTCAAATCTTCCCTCACTTGAACCAATTCTGGTTCTAGAACGTGACTTGCATCAGAGGTGTATTTACAAAGCTGTGACACGTGAAACACGTCGTGCAGGTTCGAAAGATATGGTGGTAAAGCGATCCTATAAGCCACTGGTCTAATTCTCTTCAGGATCTCAAACGTTCCAATGTAACGGGGATTCAGTTTCTTAGTCTAAATGGCTCTTTCCACTCTGGTAGTTGGAGTAACTTTCAGAAAGACGTGTTCTCCTTCCTCAAACTCCAAAGGCTTCTGCCTTTGATCAGCATAGCTCTTCTGATGATTTTGATGGCTATGGATCTTCTTTATCTACTCTGTGGTCTTAGCTATCGTCTCAGACCTTAACAAGCTCCTTTCTCCAGCTTCATACTAGCATAGAGGAGATTGACATTTCCTACCATACAAAGCTTTATATGGAGCCATTCTAATGCTCGTATTGTAGCTGTTGTTATAGGAAAACTCCACTAGGGGCATATACCAATCCCAGCTCGCTGGCTGGTCCAAAACACAAGCTCTCAGCATATTCTCCAAAGTTTGGATTTTTCTTTCTGACTGACCATCTGTCTGAGGGTGATATGCAGTGCTTAGACTCAATTGAGTGCCAAATGAGGCACTAGTACAAGGGCTAGGGGGCACCCGAGCCTTTAGTAAATAACTCTGTAAAGGAATTTCTTAAACATTAATGAAAGATTCCTCGTCTATTTCTTTTTAAGTTTCCTATTTCAAACGCATTAACTTAAGCTCGGCAAACCACAAAAATCATTGCCCGACCTAAAGTTGCCGGCAAGATAAAGTGACGAGGTACAAGTTAATGTAAGAATTTATATAAACAACTCGTACAAAGTGATCTTGAAACAGGTCAGAACAAAAACATAGTTGTAAAAATAACTTAGTAAAGACTGATTACTCAAAGTCGGGCCAACATAAGGAAATTAATAAAATAACAAAGACTCAAGAGTTAAAACAAATTATACCTTACTACAAGTTGATGGGTTAAAATTAGATTTCCACACAAACTCACCGACAAGTGTACCGGGTCGCATCAAGTAGTAATAACTCACAAGAGTGAGGTCAATCCCACAGGGATTGATGGATCAAGCAACTTTAGTGAGTGATTAGTTTAGTCAAGCAGATAGTGGTGAATTGAATGAAAATTGGATAACAGAATGTAAATTACAGAGAAGCTAAAGTGCAGAAGGTAAATTGGCAGAATCTTAAAGAGTAAGAAATGTAAATTATAGCAAATGTAAAGAGAATTGGGTGCAGGGAAATTAAATGAAAGCAGTAAAGCAGAACTTAGAACAATTGCATGAGATATAAATTGCATGAAAAGTAAATTCAGATCACAGCAAACTCAAATGTAAAGTTGCAGAAAGTAAATGTGCAGAAGAGAATTTGAAATAAAACTGAATTTAATACTGGAATGTAACAATTTGCAGAAAGATAAAAGCGTATCAAACTATGCTAAGCTTTCTGGAGTCTTTAATCCTCCAAGAGAGATCTGGAGTCTCTAATCCTCCAGCCTGAGCCTCTATTCTACTCCTACTCCTACTGTGCGCTCTCCTTTTCTAACAGAACTAAAGCCTTTTTATAGGCATTCCTAAATTACAAATGAAATTCAAATTGAAAACAAATTATAATTAAATGAAAAAATCCTATTCTAGATGATCCTTGTGCCTTTGAGTGATGTCAATTGGACTCTGCATGCTTTGGGGCTTCAATGGGCTTGAATTGGAATTAATTGAACAAAAATTCTGCTCCCAGGAGAACGTAGCATTTTAAAATTGAGCGCAGCGTTCATTCACCCACGCGTACGCGTCCCTTTCAGCATTCTCTTAATGAGTGCTACGTTGGCTTAGTGAGCACTACCCCATGCGTGTGCGTCATGTACGCGTGGGCGTGGGTAGCAAAATCCCAATTTCATGCTTCAGCACCAGCCACGTGTGCGCGTGCTTTGTCCTGGGTGCACCATCGACGCGTGCGCGTCAAGCACCTGTGCGCGTCATTTGCAAAACTTTGCCTCCAAATTTTAACTTGCCCGAAAATGCTGGCTTAGTGAACGTAGCATTCTTTTTTGTAAATGAGCGCTGATTGTGAAATTAGACCACGCTTCCTTGATTTAGTCATGAGCCACGCTTTTAAAAGCATGGCCTAAGGCTCCAAAAAGTGTCCAAGCTCCAAAATGTGCCCAAAGTTTCTCTTTTTCTCCTTTTTAGCTTATTTTGTGCTTTTTTTCTTCTTTTTCCACTTATTTCCTACAAAGTTTATAAAATCAAAAGATCAAAGAAATATACTATTTAAGCACAAAATTACTCAATAATTAAGCATTAATCATTAATTTCTTGTATGAAAAAGCATAGAAAAACATGATATGATGACATGTCATCACAACACCAAACTTAATCCTTGCTTGTCCCCAAGCAAGAAAAGAATCATGCAGTAAATTTTGACAAACCAAGTTAAGAAGAATAGCAACTCAATGTTCATGTTTGGCTAGTTTTTTTATGCACGCCACAATCACAAAAGAAATGTAAATGATTGATGCTTCTATCTAGCTCATTTTATGAAATCTTTTCCTTATATTTCTTCTTTGAAACAAGCTTTTCATTAGCTTCTCCTTTTAGATGCTTTGCCCCATGAGTTGATAACAAAGCTACGACTTTAAATGCTTTATTTTCAAGTATTACCACTTGATACATAAGCACCACAAGCATTTAATTAGAGGACTTTATTAAGCTCATTTGTTTCTTTTCTTGACTCTTTAATCATTGATGCTCAGAACCTTGAGCTTTGAGGGAGTGCTTTTGCACTTGAGCCTAGCCTTGACTCTAAGTATTTTGTATTCAAGCTTTTTGCCTGATACATAAACATCACAAGTACTTAACAATTGAATTTTTGTCATTGGTACTCAGAGCCTTCAACTTTCTCATTCTTTCCCTTTTTCTGTTCTTGCCTTGATTTATAATTGCTTCTTCAAGGTTTTCATGATTTCAAAAATTTCATAAAATGTCCTAGATGAAAACTTCAATTAAATAAAATCCAATTCAATTGAGCAACAATTAACCATATTAGCCGTCCAATACTCATAAGCTCATGCTAAGTTCGTTTTTACTTGTTTGTTTATGATCATGATACTTTATTGCTTTTGTACTTACAAAACTCAAGTTGGTAGTCATAATGTCACAACAAGATGTTACAATTTAGCAATCAAGCTATGCTTATTCACAACACACATGCCCACAGAGAAGATAGAAGACAATCATGCAATTTAAGTGCTGGAAACAAATGAGAGGAAAAGGAACTTTACCACCTTGTAATTCATCTTCTCTACTGTTGTCCTTTTCCTCTTATTCTTCCCCCTTCCCTTACCAAGCTCAGAATGCTTGCTCATCCTCAAGCAACAATTAGAACAATAGTGATGTGGTCTAGAATGGACCATGAGTGTCTTACACAATAAAATATTAGTAGTACATGTGTTTAAGCAAGCAGAATGAATAATAATCAATGAAGGCACAGAGAAACAGAGACATTGTGATTGCAAAAATAAGAGGGTGTGCATGATACATTGCATAAAGAATGAGTGGCACACCAAACTTAGTGTGACACTTTCACTTAGAATTAATGCAAGTATCTAATAAAGATTGGAAATCAATTGTGTTGCATAATAACACCAAACTTAGAATGCAATCATATGTCAATTTATTTTAGCTAAAACAAAGGCAACTGTTATATGTTAAATACAATTACCAAGGGAAGAATCTGTCATGAATAAGGATTTTTTGGAAAGGTATTTAACAAAAACAGTTAGGGAGTAAAATAAAAGAAGCATTAAAAACAAAGAAATGACTAAAGCAAAGAGGAAAAAAAATCAAACCAAAAGAAAGACAAAACTACAGAGGCATTATGATTATGCAGACAAGTAGTGTTGCTAAATAAATTGCATAGAAAATAAGTGGCACACCAAACTTAGAATCTAAGTGTGACACTTTCATTTTTGATTTGATGCAATCATCCAGAAAGATTGAAAACAAACTGTTGCAGGGCAACACCAAACTTAGAATGTAATCATATGCCAATTTATTGAAATTTAAACAAAGCAGACAGAGAAAATAAACAAAGCAACGAAATGAAATGTTACTGATAAACCACTATTTTATGGTTTATAATGTGTTTAATTGTGTGGTTTTATCATGATCTTTACCCACTTATTCATATAATTAGCATGAATTTATATTTCCTTCCTAAAATTATTACATGATTGAAAACTTGCTTCCTAGAGACTTTTAATTATGTATTTTAATTCTCCTTTATTCCATTCGATGCCGTGATCTGTGTGTTAAGTGTTTCAGGCTTTATAGGGCATGAATGAGTTGGAGATTGGAAAGGAAGCTTGCAAAAATGGAAGGAACACAAGAAATTGAGGAGATGACCAGCGAGAAGTGACGCGGCCGCATGGCTTGCGCGACCACGCAAAAGGGAGGAAATCGCAGTGACGCGGCCGCATGGCTCACGCAACGCGCGGATTGGAATAGCACAAGTGACGTGGAAGCGTGGACGACGTGCTCGCGTGGTAGGGCAAAACGCCGAATGACGCGTCCGCATGAATGACGCGATCGCGTGACATGCGCGATCTGCATAATCTACATAATTTGCTGGAGACGATTTTGGGCCTTGCTTTGACCCAGTTCTCGGCCCAGAAAAGCAGACTAGAGCTAGAGAACATGCAGAAACCAACAACAACATTCATTCTACACAATTTTAGTTTTTAGATCTAGTTTTACTCGTCCTCTAGGTTTTCTCTCTACACATTCATAGTTCTTAGGATTTTATTTCTATTGCTTTTTGCATTGAGATATTGAGAAGAGTTATTACCTGATGAGCGGATAATTTATACGCTTTTTGGCATTATTTTTAGTATGTTTTTAGTAGGATCTAGTTACTTTTAGGGATGTTTTCATTAGTTTTTATGTTAAATTCACATTTCTGGACTTTACTAGGAGTTTGTGTGTTTTACTGTGATTTCAGATATTTTCTGGCTGAAATTGAGGGACTTGAGCAGAAATCAGATTCAGAGGTTGAAGAAGGACTACTGATGCTGTTGGATTCTGACCTCCCTGCACTCAAAGTGGATTTTCTGGAGCTACAGAACTCGAAATGGCGCGCTTTTTATTGCGTTTGAAATTAGACATCCAGGGCTTTCCGGCAATGTATAATAGTCCATACTTTGGCCAAGAATAGACGATGTAAACTGGCGTTCAACGCCAGCTTTCTGCCCAAATCTGGCGTCCAGCGCCAGAAAAGGAGCCAAAACCAGAGTTGAACGCCCAAACTGGCACAAAAGCTGGCGTTCAACTCCAAGAAGGACCTCTACACGTGCAACACTTAAGCTCAGCCCAAGCACACACCAAGTGGGCCCATGAAGTGGATTTATGCATCAATTACTTACTCATGTAAACCCTAGTAGCTAGTTTATTATAAATAGGACCTTTTACTATTGTATTAGACATCTTTGAATCTTTGGACGCCTGGTTCTTAGATCAGAGGGGCTGGCCCTTCGGCCATGCCTGAACCTTTCACTTATGTAATTTTAACGGTAGAGTTTCTACACTCCATAGATTAAGGTGTGGAGCTCTGCTGTTCCTCAAAGATTAATGCAAAGTACTACTGTTTTCTATTCAATTCTTCTTATTTCGCTTCTAAGAATTGAATGAGTATCTCTTAGATCTCTTAATCGGAATCTTCGTGGTGTAAGCTAGAATGATGGCGGCATTCAAGAGAATCCGGAAAGTCTAAACCTTGTCTGTGGTATTCCGAGTAGGATTCAATGATTGAATGACTGTGACGAGCTTCAAACTCGCGAGTGCTGGGCGTTAGTGACAAACGCAAAAGGAGGGTGAATCCTATTCCAGCATGATCGAGAACCGAAAGATGATTAGCCGTGCTGTGACAGAGCATGTGAGCATATTTTTCACTGAGAGGAGGGGATGTAGCCACTGACAACGGTGATGCCCTTGCATAAAGCCAGCCATGGAAAGGAGTAAGACTGATTGGATGAAGATAGCAGGAAAGCAGAGGTTCAGAGGAACGAAAGCATCTCCATTCGCTTATCTGAAATTCTCACCAATGAATTACATAAGCATTTCTATCCCTATTCTATTAATTATTATTCGAAAACACCATTATCAATTTATATCTGCCTAACTGAGATTTGCAAGGTGACCATAGCTTGCTTCATACCGACAATCTCCGTGGGATTCGACCCTTACTCACGTAAGGTATTACTTGGACGACCCAGTGCACTTGCTGGTTAGTTACACGGAGTTGTGAACCATGGTCTTGGCATCATGTTTTTGGCGCCATTACCAGGGAAAGAAAGAGCGATGAATTTTACATAATTAAAGTGTAATCACGATTCCGCGTACCAAGTTTTTGGCGCCGTTGCCGGGGATTGTTCGAGTTTGGACAACTGACGGTTCATCCTGTTGCTCAGATTAGGTAATTTTCTTTTTGTTTTGTTTTCAAAAATTTTTCAAAAATCTTTTAAAAATTTCTCCTTTGTTTTCGAAAATAATATAAAAATGTTTTCAAAAATTTTATTCAAAATTTTTAAAGAATGGATTCTAGTGTTTCCTGAAGCATGTTGAAGCCTGGCTGGCTGTAAAGCCATGTCTAATTCCTTTGGGAATGAGTATGTCAGGCGTGTCATGTCTGAATTACATGCTGAAGCTTGGCTGGTCATTGGCCATGTCTAGTGTTTTGGACCGGAGCTTTCATTGAAAGCTTGGCTGGCTAGTGAGCCATGTCTAATTCCTGGACTGAAGCTTTAGACTAAGAATGCAAGATTCTTGGAATTCATGTTAAAAATTTTGGAATCCTTATTTTTCTTTTTCATATAATTTTCGAAAAAATCCAAAAAAAAAAAATTAGAAAATCATAAAAATCAAAAAATATTTCTCTGTTTCTTGTTTGAGTCTTGAGTCATGTTATAAGTTTGGTGTCAATTGCATGTGCATCTTGCATTTTTCGAAAATTCATGCATTCATAGTGTTCTTCATGATCTTCAAGTTGTTCTTGGTAAGTCTTCTTGTTTGATCTTGATGTTTTCTTGTTTTGCATCTTTAGTTGTTTTTCATGTGCATTTTTCGTTTGTTAGAGTCTAAACATGAAAGATTTCTAAGTTTGGTGTCTTACATGTTTTCTTTGCATTAAAAATTTTTCAAAATTGTGTCTATGATGTTCATCTTGGCATTCATAGTGTTCTTGATGTTCATCTTGACATTCATATCATTCATGCATGCATTCATTGTTTTGATTCAAAATTTTCATGCATTGAGTCTTTTTGTTGTTTTTCTCTCTCATCAAAAAAATTCAAAAATAAAAAAAAATTATCTTTCCCTTTTTCTCTCATCAAATTCGAAAATTTGAGTTGACTTTTTCAAAAATTTTTAAAATCAAGTTGTTTCTTATGAGTCAAATCAAATTTCAATTTGAAATTCTGATCTTTTTCAAAATCTTTTTCAAAAATCAAATCTTTTTCAAAATTCTTAGTTATTTTCGAAAATTCTAAAAATATTTTTCAAAAATCTTTTTCTTATTTTTATATCAAATTTTTGAAAATAACAATAACAATTAATGTTTTGATTCAAAAATTTCAAGTTTGTTACTTACTTGTTAAGAAAGATTCAAACTTTAAGTTCTAGAATCATATCTTGTGATTTTTTGTGAATCAAGTCATTAATTGTGATTTTAAAAATCAAATCTTTTTCAAAAAAAACTAATTTCTATCATATCTTTTCAAAAATATCTTCTTATCTTATCTTTTTCAAAAATTTGATTTCAAAATATCTTTTCTAACTTCCTAACTTCTCACCTTTTCAAAATTTGTTTCAACTAACTAACTAACTTTTTGTTTGTTTCTTAACTTTTTCAAAACTACCTAACTAACTCTCTCTCTCTAATTTTCGAAAATATCTTCCCTTTTTTTCAAAAATTTCTTTTTAATTAACTAATTATTTTTATTTTTATTTTTGATCTTAAAAATTTTCGAAAAATACTAACATTTTTCGAAAACCATTTTCGAAAATCACTAACTCTTTTTCAAAAATATTTTTCGAAAATTCTCCCTCTCTCATCTCATTCTATTTATTTATTCATCTACTAACATCTCATCTCACATCTCTACCCTCCTCACAGTTGTGTTTCTTCCATTCCATTACATTCTTTATCTCCCTCTTTTCTTTCACTTACAAAGGAATCCCTATACTGTGGTATAAAGGATTTCTATTATTATTATTTTTCTGTGCCCTCTTCTTTGTCATATGAGCAGGAGCAAGGACAAGAACATTCTTGTGGAAGCAGATCCAGAACCTGAAAGGACTCTGAAAAGGAAACTAAGAGAAGCTAAAATACAACAATCCAGAGATAACCTTTCAGAAATTTTCGAACAGGAAGAGGAGATGGCAGCAGAAAATAATAATAATGTAAGGAAGATGCTTGGTGACTTTACTGCACCTAATTCCAATTTACATGGAAGAAGCATCTCCATTCCTGCCATTGGAGCAAACAACTTTGAGCTGAAACCTCAATTAGTTTCTCTGATGCAGCAGAACTGCAAGTTTCATGGACTTCCATCTGAAGATCCTTTTCAGTTCTTAACTGAATTCTTGCAGATATGTGATACTGTTAAGACTAATGGAGTAGATCCTGAAGTCTACAGGCTCATGCTTTTCCCTTTTGCTGTAAGAGACAGAGCTAGATTATGGTTGGATTTTCAACCCAAAGACAGCCTGAACTCTTGGGATAAGCTGGTCACGGCTTTCTTAGCCAAGTACTTTCCTCCTCAAAAGCTGAGCAAGCTTAGAGCTGATGTTCAAACCTTCAGACAGAAAGAAGGTGAATCCCTCTATGAAGCTTGGGAAAGATACAAACAGTTGACCAAAAGTGTCCTTCTGACATGCTTTCAGAATGGACCATCCTGGATATATTCTATGATGGTTTATCTGAGCTATCAAAGATGTCACTGGACACTTCTGCAGGTGGATCCATTCACCTAAAGAAAATGCCTGCAGAAGCTCAAGAACTCATTGACATGGTTGCTAATAACCAGTTCCTGTACACTTCTGAAAGGAATCCTGTGAATAATGGGACGCCTATGAAGAAGGGAGTTCTTGAAGTTGATACTCTGAATGCCATATTGGCTCAGAATAAAATATTGACTCAGCAAGTCAATATGATCTCTCAGAGTCTGCATGGAATGCAAGCTGCATCCAACAGTACTCAAGAGGCTTCTTATGAAGAAGAAGCTTATGATCCTGAGAACCCTGCAATAGCAGAGGTGAATTACTTAGGTGAACCTTATGGAAACACCTATAACTCATCATGGAGAAATCATCCAAATTTCTCATGGAATGATCAAAAGCCTCAACAAGGCTTTAATAATGGTGGAAGAAACAGGTTTAACAATGATAAACCTTTTCCATCATCCACTCAGTAACAGACAGAGAACTCTGAACAAAATGCTTCTAATTTAGCAAATCTAGTTTCTGATCTATCCAAGGCCACTGTGAGCTTCATGAATGAAACAAGGTCTTCCATTAGAAATTTGGAAGCACAAGTGGGCCAGCTGAGTAAAAGGATCACTGAAATCCCTCCCAGTACTCTCCCAAGCAATACAGAAGAGAATCCAAAAGGAGATTGCAAGGCTATTGACATAAGCAAAATGGCCGAACCCAATGAGGGAGAGGAGGACGTGAATCCCAAGGAGGAAGACCTCCTGGGACGTCCAGTGACCAATAAGGAGCTTCCCTCTGAGGAACCAAAGGAATCTGAGGCTCATCTAGAGACCATAGAGATTCCATTGAACCTCCTTATGCCCTTCATGAGCTCTGATGAGTATTCCTCTTCTGAAGAGAATGAGGATGTTACTGAAGAGCAAACTGCCAAGTTTCTTGGTGCAATCATGAAGCTGAATGCCAAATTATTTGGCATTGATACTTGGGAAGTTGAACCTCCCTTATTCATCAATGAACTAAGTGATCTGGATCAACTGACATTGCCTCAGAAGAGACAGGATCCTGGAAAGTTCATAATATCCTGTACCATAGGCACCATGATCTTTAAGGCTCTGTGTGACCTTGGTTCAGGAATAAACCTCATGCCCCTCTCTGTAATAGAGAAACTGGGAATCTATGGGGTGCAAACTGCTAAAATCTCATTAGAGATGGCAGACAATTCAATAAAACAAGCATATGGACAAGTAGAGGACGTGTTAGTAAAGGTTGAAGGCCTTTACATCCCTACTGATTTCATAGTCCTGGATACTGGAAAGGAAGAGGATGAATCCATCATCCTAGGAAGACCTTTCCTGGCCACAGCAAGAGCTGTGATTGATGTTGACAGAGGTGAACTAGTCCTTCAATGGAATGAGAACTCCCTTGTGTTTAAAACTCAAGGATCTCCCTCTGCAACCATGGAGAGGAAGCAGAAAAAGCTTCTCTCAAAGCAGAGTCAACCAGAGCCCCCACAGTCAAACTCTAAGTTTGGTGTTGGGAGGCCACAACCAAACTCTAAGTTTGGTGTTGAACTCCCATATCCAAACTCTAAGTTTGGTGTTGGAGAGTCTCAACAAAGCTCTGCACATCTGTGAGGCTCCATGAGAGCCCACTGTCAAGCTATTGACATTAAAGAAGCGCTTGTTGGGAGGCAACCCAATTTTTATTTATCTAACTATATTTTCCTTAGTTATATGTCTTTGTAGGTTCATGATCATGTGGAGTCACAAAATAAATATAAAAATTGAAAACGGAATCAAAAACAGCAGAAGAAAAATCACACCCTGGAGGAGCATCTGTCTGGCGTTCAGCGCCAGAACAGAGCATGGTGCTGGCGCTGAACGCCCAAAATGGGCAGCTTCTGGGCGCTGAACACCAGAACAGGCATGGTTCTGGCGTTCAACGCCAGAAATGGCACACAAATGGGCATTGAACGCCCAAAATGGCCACCAACCTGGCGCTGAACGCCCAGAGTTGTGTGCAAAGGCATTTTTACATGCCTAATGGGTGCAGGGATGTAAATCCTTGAACACCTCAGGATCTGTGGACCCCACAGGATCCCCACCTACCTCCACTCACTTCTTCTCACCACTCTCTTTCACACAACCCCATAAACACTCTTCCCCATCACCTCTTCACCACTCACATCCATCCACTCTTCCCCATAAACCTACCTCATAAACTCCACCTACCTTCAAAAATTCAAAACCAATTTCCCACCCAAACCCACCCATATGGCCGAAACCACATCTCCCTCTCCCTCCCCATATTTCTTCTTCTATTCTTTTGTTTATTGCTCGAGGGCGAGCAAAATTCTAAGTTTGGTGTGGTAAAAGCATAAGCTTTTTGTTTTTCCATTACCATTGATGGCACCTAAGACCGGAGAATCCTCTAGAAAGGGGAAAGGGAAGACAAAAGCTTCCACATCCGAGTCATGGGAGATGGAAAGGTTCATCTCCAAAGCCCATCAAGACCACTTCTATGATGTTGTGGCTAAGAAGAAGGTGATCCCTGAGGTCCCTTTCAAACTCAAAAGAAATGAGTATCCGGAGATCCGACATGAAATTCAAAGAAGAGGTTGGGAAGTTCTAACAAATCCCATCCAACAAGTCGGCATCCTAATGGTTCAAGAGTTCTATGCTAATGCATGGATCACCAAGAACCATGATCAAAGTAAGAACCCGAATCCAAAGAACTATGTTACGATGGTTCGGGGGAAATACTTGGATTTTAGTCTGGAAAATGTGAGGTTGGCGTTTAACTTGCCCATGATGCAAGGAGATGAGCGCCCCTACACTAGAAGGGTCAACTTTAATCAAAGGTTGGACCAAGTCCTTATGGACATATGTGTAGAAGGAGCTCAATGGAAGATTGACTCCAAAGGCAAGCCGGTTCAACTAAGAAGATTGGACCTCAAGCCTATAGCTAGAGGATAGTTGGAGCTCATTCAATGCTCAATCATTCCCACTAGCAACCGGTCTGAAGTTACTATAGACCGGGCCATCATGATCCATAGCATCATGATTGGAGAAGAGGTGGAAGTTCATGAGATTATACCTCAAGAACTCTACAAGGTGGCTGACAAGTCCTCCACTATGGCAAGGTTAGCCTTTCCTCACCTCATTTGCCACCTATGCAATTCGGCTGGGATTGACATAGAGGGAGATATCCTCATTAAAGAGGACAAGCCCATCACTAAGAAGAAGATGGAGCAAGCAAGAGAGCCCACTCATGGAGCTCAAGAGGCGTATGAAGCTCATCACCATGAGATCCCGGAAATGCCTCAAATGCACTTTCCTCCACAAAACTATTGGGAGCAAATCAACACCTTCCTAGGAGAACTGAGTTCCAATATGGGACAACTAAGGGTGGAACATCAAGAGCACTCCATCATGCTTCATGAAATAAGAGAAGATCAAAAAGCAATGAGGGAGGAGCAACAGAGACAAGGAAGAGACATAGAAGAGCTCAAGGACATCATTGGTTCCTCAAGAAGGAAACGCCACCATCACTAAGGTGGATTCATTCCTTGTTCTTGCTTTCTTCTGTTTTTCGTTTTCTATGTTATGTGCTTATCTATGTTTGTGTCTTCATTACATGATCATTAGTAGTAGTAACTATGTCTTAAAGTTATGAATGTCCTATGAATCCATCACCTCTCTTAAATGAAAAAAAATATTTTAATTCAAAAGAACAAGAAGTACATGAGTTTCGAATTTATCCTTGAACTTAGCTTAATTATATTGATGTGGTGACAATGCTTCTTGTTTTCTGAATGAATGCTTGAACAGTGCATATGTCTTTTGAAGTTGTTGTTTAAGAATGTTAAATATGTTGGCTCTTGAAAGAATGATGACTAGGAGACATGTTATTTGATAATCTGAAAAATCATAAAAATGATTCTTGAAGCAAGAAAAAGCAGCAAAGAACAAAGCTTGCAGAAAAAAAAATAGGCGAAAAAAAAATAGAAAGAAAAAGAAAAAGCAAGCAGAAAAAGCCAAAAGCTCTTAAAACCAAGAGGCAAGAGCAAAAATCCAATAACCCTTAAAACCAAAAGGCAAGGGTAAATAAAAAGGATCCTAAGGCTTTGAGCATCAGTAGATAGGAGGGCCTAAAGGAATAAAATCCTGGTCTAAGCGGCTAAACCAAGCTGTCCCTAACCATGTGCTTGTGGCGTGTAGGTGTCAAGTGAAAACTTGAGACTGAGCGGTTAAAGTCAAGGTCTAAAGCAAAAAAAGAGTGTGCTTAAGAACCCTGGACACCTCTAATTGGGGACTGTAGCAAAGCTGAGTCACAATCTGAAAAGGTTCACCCAATTATGTGTCTGTGACATTTATGTATCCTGTGGTAATACTGGAAAACAAAGTGCTTAGGGCCACGGCCAAGACTCATAAAGAAGCTGTGTTCAAGAATCATCATACTGAACTAGGAGAATCAATAACACTATCTGAACCCTGAGTTCCTATAGATGCCAATCATTCTGAACCTCAATGGATAAAGTGAGATGCCAAAACTATTCAAGAGGCAAAAAGCTATAAGTCCCGCTCATTTGATTGGAGCTATGTTTCATTGATAGTTTGGAATTTATAGTATATTCTCTTCTTTTTATCCTATTTGATTTTCAGTTGCTTGGGGACAAGCAACAATTTAAGTTTGGTGTTGTGATGAGCGGATAATTTATACGCTTTTTGGCATTGTTTTTAGTAGGATCTAGTTACTTTTAGGGATGTTTTCATTAGTTTTTATGTTAAATTCACATTTCTGGACCTTACTAGGAGTTTGTCTGTTTTTCTGTGATTTCAGGTATTTTCTGGCTGAAATTGAGGGACTTGAGCAGAAATTAGATTTAGAGGTTGAAGAAGGACTGCTGATGCTGTTGGATTCTGACCTCCCTGCACTCAAAGTGGATTTTCTGGAGCTACAGAACTCGAAATGGCGCGCTTCCAATTGCGTTGGAAAGTAGACATCCAGGGATTTCAAGCAAAGTATAATAGTTTATACTTTGGCCAAGAATAGACGACATAAACTGGCGTTCAACGCCAGCTTTCTGCCCAAATCTGGCGTCCAGCGCCAGAAAAGGAGCCAAAACCAGAGTTGAATGCCCAAACTGGCACAAAAGCTGGCGTTCAACTCCAAGAAGGACCTCTACACGTGCAACACTTAAGCTCAGCCCAAGCACACACCAAGTGGGCCCAGGAAGTGGATTTATGCATCAATTACTTACTCATGTAAACCCTAGTAGCTAGTTTATTATAAATAGGACCTTTTACTATTGTATTAGACATCTTTGAATCTTTGGACGCCTGGTTCTTAGATCAGAGGGGCTGGCCCTTCGGACATGCCTGGACCTTTCACTTATGTAATTTTAACGGTAGAGTTTCTACACTCCATAGATTAAGGTGTGGAGTTCTGCTGTTCCTCAAAGATTAATGCAAAGTACTACTGTTTTCTATTCAATTCTTCTTATTTTGCTTCTAAGATATTCATTCGCACTTCAACCTGAATGTGATGAACGTGACAATCATCATTATTTCCTATGAACGCGTGCCTGACAACCACCTCCGTTCTACATTAGAATTGAATGAGTATCTCTTAGATCTCTTAATCAGAATCTTCGTGGCGTAAGCTAGAATGATGGCGGCATTCAAGAGAATCCGGAAAGTCTAAACCTTGTCTGTGGTATTCCGAGTAGGATTCAATGATTGAATGACTGTGACGAGCTTCAAACTCACGAGTGCTGGGCGTTAGTGACAAACGCAAAAGGAGGGTGAATCCTATTCCAGCATGATCGAGAACCGACAGATGATTAGCTGTGCTGTGACAGAGCATGTGAGCATATTTTTCACTGAGAGGAGGGGATGTAGCCACTGACAACGGTGATGCCCTTGCATAAAGCCAGCCATAGAAAGGAGTAAGACTGATTGGATGAAGATAGCAGGAAAGCAGAGGTTCAGAGGAACAAAAGCATCTCCATTCACTTATCTGAAATTCTCACCAATGAATTACATAAGTATTTCTATCCCTATTCTATTAATTATTATTCGAAAACACCATTATCAATTTATATCTGCCTAACTGAGAATTGCAAGGTGACCATAGCTTGCTTCATACCGACAATCTCCGTGGGATTCGACCCTTACTCACGTAAGGTATTACTTGGACGACCCAGTGCACTTGCTGGTTAGTTACACGGAGTTGTGAACCATGGTCTTGGCATCATGTTTTTGGCGCCATTACCAGGGAAAGAAAGAGCGATGAATTTTACATAATTAAAGTGTAATCACGATTCCGCGTACCATTACCTCATCAAGACTTTGTCATTCTAGTTCATTTTCTTTACTTGGCTCTACTCTTCCATGTCCTTTAATTTGCTCAATTTTACTATTGAATTATTTTAGAATTTATTAATACAAGAATTACTTTTACTTTTAATTGATTTCTTTGCTTTTTATTTATCATGTCTTTCTTAAATCCCCTTTCCTATGTTATGAATTCTACATTCACAATGAGCGAGTAGTTCCCTAACTTGATGGGGAGTTGATTGAAAGGAACCCTTGAGTTGGAATGCTCAAAAAGAAAAATTGTAATTTTATTGTTGGATTTCCCTATAGTCACTGACACCAATCCCTTTTAATTGAGTGGGTTGGAACTTGTGAATAGAAGTAGCATTCCAACTTGTTTGACTTTCCCTTACCTAGTAATGGATAACTAAACAGAATAACCTTCAATTATCAATTAATCTTGAGAGTACTTCAACAAGAGTAAGGCTTCCAACTAATCTACTCCCAGTCAAGGCTTTTATTTAAGTTATTTAATTTCTCTAATTTAATTCCCTGTTTATTCAACTCAAACCAATTTGAAAACATCTGATTAATAAAATAGCACACCTTTCTGCAACTCGTTGGGAGACGACCTGGGATTTATACTCCCAGTATTTTAATTTTAATTTTTGTGACACCCTTCTAAATTGATAAGCGGATTTCTGGTTGGTTAAGAACTATACTTGCAACGCATATCTTATAACAATTCTTGACTTGCCAATTTCTGCCACGTCAATTTTTGGCGCCGTTGCCGGGGAGTTGCAATAGAGTGCTAAGTTATTGATTGGAATTTATTTATTTGCATTTTATTTTATCTTGCTACTATGAGCTGCTTGTTTCTTTCGTTAGATGACGCGTTCACTTCCTGATCCAAGCTTGCTAGTATTCGATCCTGATATTGAAAGAACTATTTCACGAATAAGGCAAGCTCGGCGTCGGTTAGTCCTCTCTGAGGGCGGATCTGAAATGTCATTTGAGGAAGAAACTAGCCTCCGTTTTACTGATTTAGTTGATTTACGTGTAGGTGACATGGCAGCACCTAGGAGAGTTACTATCCAGGAGACTGGAGCCCCTGATTTTACAATGCAACCGTTTCAAGCGCATCACCCAGCGGTGGCTACAGACTTTGAAATAAAGACTGCACTGCTCAATTTGATGCCTAAGTTTCATGGCTTACCTGCTCAAGAGCCTATCAAGCACCTGAGAGATTTTCAAGCAGCCTGTTCTACTGTCAGGCGTGTGGTGTAGATGAAACTTCAATTTTGTTGAAATCTTTCCCGTTCTCTCTTGAGGGAAAGGCAAGAGAGTGGTACTACACTCAACCCGCAGCAACTGTATCCGACTGGGATACACTTAAAAGAGAATTTTTGGAAAAGTTCTTTTCGGCTGAAGTTACTGATAAACTGAGGAAAGACATTTCCATGATTGTTCAGGACGAATCCGAGACTCTCTATGAATACTGGGAGCGCTTCAATAATCTTCTGGAAGTATGCCCCCACCATATGATTGACAAGATAGTGTTACTCGGTTACGTCACACAGGGCATGAGGCCCCAAGATAAGACCACATTGGAAAGTGCTAGTAATGGGTCTATGAAAAAGTACAAAACCACTGATGAGGCATGGCAATTGATCAGTGACTTAGCTGAATCTACTCGAAATCACAGGCAGAAACAAGGCCGTTCAAAAACCATTGCAGAAGTATCCTCTAGCAGAGAGACTGCTGCTCTAACTCAGAGTATCTGTGAAATGACCAACTTGCTGAAGCAGATTCAATTGAATCAACAACAAGTTCGGCAAGCTCAACCTTCTCCACCACAGCAAAGCCAACAGTTAGTCCCACAGAGTTTGCGGAGTCTGTACTGATTATAGCCATTATACTGATGAATGTCTGCAGCTCCAGTAGGAAGACAACACCGTGGCAACCACTCATAACTTCTATGATCGCCCCAACCAAGGGTACAATCAAGGTGGCAATTACAGCCATGGATAGCAGGATAATTCTAACCAGAATTGGAGGGACAACAACAACAGAGGAGGCAGAGACAATCAGGAAAATCAGAGGTGGAATAATAACAACAACAGGCAGCAGAACCAGAACCAACCTTACAGAGCACCTCACCTGAGGCAATCCCAAGGACCACAGAATACCCAACAGCAGACCTCTCAAATTACTTATCCTTCTTCATGTTCTAATGATGACTTACTACAATCTATTGATCGGAGACAACAGACCATGGAAAATAACCTTTATGCTACACTAAATGGTCTGAACTCTACTTTGCAAGCTCTTGTCTCACAGATTGGATCAATGAATAACTCCAATAACCAGCCTTTGAGCTCCAATGGAATCCCCTCTCAACCATTACCCAATCCAAAGGGTGGCATTAATGCCATCACCCTAAGGTCCGGAACCATACTGTAGGAGAAGAATCAGGAGGAGCCAAGCCCACCAGAACATGCCTCAGCTGAAGAGGTAGTGGAAATAGAAGATGTTGAAGAGGAAGAGGACATACAGGACATGGCTGAAAAAGAAGAAATTCAACCACAGGAGGAAGTACCATAGGGCGCAGACACGGCAGAAGACACCACTCCCATTCCATTTCCACAACTTGCAAGGAAGCCCAGGAAGCAGTTGGAACCTGATCCCAAAATGGTAGAGATATTAAAAAAGGTTGAGGTAACTGTTCCTCTTTTTGATGTTATTCAACAGGTACCTAAATATGCAAAGTTTCTAAAAGATTTATGTATACATAAAGACAAAATTAATGAATTAGAAACTATTCCTTTAGGTAGTTCCATATCTGCTTTAATGGGAGGTTTACCTGAAAAGTGTAGTGACCCCGGTCCATGTATGGTTAATTGTACTATTGGTGGTGTAGTATTTTCTGACTGCATGTGTGATTTAGGAGCATGTGTGAGTATAATGCCTTTGTCTATATATGATATTTTGAGGCTCCCTCCCTTAAAAAGGTCGGCAGCACATTTTGTGTTAGCAGATAAAAGCATTATTACAGTGGCTGGAGTTGCTGAAGATGTATTAGTGGGCATTAAGGGGCTCACATTTTTCATTGATTTTTATTTCCTGGAGATGCCCCAAAATGACTCAGAGAAGCCATCATCAATCCTACTCGGAAGACCATTCCTAAAGACCTCGAAGTTCAAATTAGATGCTTTTTCAGGAACATACTCTTTTGAAATAGATGGCCGAGTAGTAATCTTCAATCTGAATGGAGTTATGAAGCATCCTCCAGAGGATCATTATATCCTCCAGTGTGACATCATAGATGAAACCGTGGCTGAAGTTCACCAGGAGGAATTTGAAGAGAAGTACATAGGACAAGGTCCAAGTGTGGGGACATTCTCAAAGGATAATGACAGTGCTTTACCATTGTTACCAGCTCCAGACAACCCAGAGCCTGACCATGATCAGAAGTTAGAATTAAAACCCCTTCCTCCACACCTCGAATATGCTTACCTTGAAGACGAACAGAAGTTTCCAGTTATCATTGCAAGGGAACTCACTTCTCAACAGGAAGAGCAGTTACTTAGTGTGCTGAGGAGGCACAAGAAGGCAATTGGTTGGAGTTTAGTAGACATAATAGGCATCAACCCTCAAGTCTGTCAGCATAGGATATTTTTAGAAGAGGGAGCAAGACCTGTCCGTCAACCTCAGAGAAGACTGAACCCCACTATCTTAGAGGTTGTCAAGAAGGAAGTGACCAGACTACTGGAGACAGATATCATCTACCCCATTTCAGACAGTGAATGGGTAATCCCAGTACAAGTGGTGTCCAAGAAGTCTGGAGTCACTACAGTGCAGAATGAGCATGGAGATCTCATTGCAACCAGAGTTCAGAACGCCTAGAGGGTCTGCATTGACTACAGACAACTCAACCAGGCCACTCGTAAAGATCACTATCCTCTTCCATTCATTGATCAAATGCTGGATCGCCTGTCAGGTAAATCACATTATTGTTTTTTAGATGGTTACATAGGTTATTTCCAGATTCATATAGCTCCTGAGGATTAGGAAAAGACCACTTTTACATGTCCTTTTGGGACTTATGCTTACAAGAGAATGCCCTTTGGCTTGTGCAATGCACCAGCTACCTTCCAAAGGTACATGATGAGTCTTTTCTCTGATCTTATTGAGGACTGTATGGAAGTTTTTATGGATGATTTTAGTGTATATGGCGATTCCTTTAGCCTTTTCTTAGATGGATTATCTAGAGTATTAGATAGATGTGTCAGTACAAACCTTGTATTAAATTTTGAAAAATGTCACTTTATGGTAAAACAAGGTATTGTACTAGGACATGTTGTGTCTAATACTGGCATTTCTGTAGATCTAGCAAAGGTGGATGTTATTTCTAGTTTACCTTACCCCTCCTCTGTGAGGGAAGTCTGTTCGTTCCTTGGCCATGCAGGTTTTTACAGGAGATTCATTAAGGACTTCAGTAAGGTAGCACTTCCCTTATCCAGAATACTGCAAAAGGATATTGAGTTCGAGTTCAGTGAGGATTGCAAACAAGCGTTTGATAAGCTGAAAACTGCCCTGACTCAAGCTCCAATTGTGAGAGGGCCAGACTAGAGCCAGCCATTTGAAATAATGTGCGACGCCTCCAACCATGCAGTAGGAGCAGCACTGGCTCAGCTTGAAGATAAATTCCGAGCCTATTTACTTGGTATGAAGGTAGTAGTGTACTCAGACCACGCAGCTCTAAAGTATCTATTAGCTAAAAAGGAATCCAAACCAAGGCTTATACGTTGGATACTGCTCTTACAAGAATTTGATTTGGAAATTAAGGATAGGAGTGGTAACCAGAATTTAGTGGCAGACCACTTGAGTCGCCTTGAGCACATTACAGATGACCCCACTCCTATAGCTGATAATTTCCTATTTGATAACCTACAAGCAGTATCTGAGGTAGTCCCTTGGTATGCACCTGTAGCTAATTATCTAGTAAGCCGCACCTTTCCTCCAAACTTTTCTAAGCATCAAAGAGACAAGATGAAAAGCAAGTCTAAATATTATATATGGGACGACCCATATTTATGGAGATGTGGCACTGACCAGGAAATTAGACGGTGTGTGCCTCAATCAGAATTCCAGTCCATCTTAGAGGCCTATCACTCATCTGAGAGTGGAGGACATTTTGGCTCTCAAAGAACAGCTAGAAAAATCTTAGACTGTGGATTCTGGTGGCCTACTCTTTTTAGAGATGCTGCTGAATTTTGTAGATCTTGTTTCCCATGCCAAAAATTTGGTAATATATCTGTTCATACCCTGGGTCGAGCTATCCGACCCGGGATGATTGGCGACAAAGCGACCGACCTCTTCAGGTCAGACTATCCGACTTCTTCTTCTAAAGAGCTCGGCCAATCAACAGGAAAGCCCAATAAAGGGCCCAAATAGAGGAACACGACCCAAATCCACAGGCAGTTCGAGCCTACAGAGATAAGGGCGGTTCCCTTGAAGATAAGCTGACCTCACCCAAAGATAAGATAAGATAAGATAACAAACTTATCTTATCTAGAAAGGTCACTCCTCATCATTATAAATACACTGGAGCACCCAGGTATAACTCATACTCTGATTCTACTAAAAAACTGTTTAATACCCATGCTAACTTAAGCATCGGAGTCTCTTGCAGGTACCCCCCACCCTCCGGTGACCAAGGATTAGCAGTGCAATCAGTCCAACAAGTCGGATACGACAACTCTGGCCGCCACTCACCGGCCGAACTCGTCGGCACCGACCCGTACAGAAGATTTCAACCGAGATCGACCTCCAGTTTCAGGTAACCCACGAAACATTGGCGCCGTTGCTGGGGAACCTGGAAGTCATCCCATCACCATGGAGAATGACCATGACAACGACCACAACTCAGGTCTAGAGGACAGAACGCCGCACAAAAATACGGATGCCACACCAAAGGATACTCCAGAATCTAACAGAAACAAAACTCATCACATCCGGGAGTAATGGAAGCACTTCAAGATCACCTAAAGCAACTCAAAAAAGAAAGCCAGAACCAGCAAGAAGTTGGAAAGGATCTACAAAGAGAGATAAGGCGACGTCGAGAATTAGAAGATAAACTCCTACAACTTGAAGCCGATCTCAAAGCGAAGGCTACCCGGACCACCCTAGAGGACAACTCTCGCAAGGATCAAGATCCATTCACTAGGGAAATCATGAAGACTAAAATCCCTAAAGACTTTAAACTTCTGGATATGACTTTGTATGATGGCACTACAGATCCTAACCATCATCTCAGCAACTTCAGAAGCAGAATGTACCTCACCGACGCTTCAGATGCCATTCGCTGCAAAGCTTTTCCAACGACTCTCACAAAGACAGTATTAGATGGTTCGACAACCTACCTCCGAAGTCCATCTCAAACTTCGACGACCTGGCCAAAAAGTTCCTGGCCAGATTTTCCATCCAAAGGGACAAGGCTAAGCACGCCCCCAATCTCTTGGGTATCAAGCAAGGAGATCGGGAAAGTCTTCGCAACTACATGGAAAGATTCAACAAAACATGCCTAGACATACAAAGCTTGCCAACAGAGGCTGCCGTCATGAGCCTCATCAACAGCCTACGAGAGGGACCTTTCAGCCAATCTATATCAAAGAAATACCCCATATCTCTAGACGAGGTGCAAGAGCGGGCAGAGAAGTACATCAATATGGAAGAAAATTCCCGACTTAGAGAAGCCTTGAAATCCAGTTTCACCTACCGAGATAAAGAATCCAAGAAGAAGGAAGACCAAACGGGGGAAAAAATAAAAAAGTATCATAATTACACCCCTCTTCGGGTGTCCCTTGTGGCTATTTACAAAGAAGTCTGTAACACAGAAAAGATACCCCCAGCTCGACCGCTCAAAGGCAAAAGAGGAAGAGGAAATCGGAACGAATACTGTGAATACCATCGGGTCCAAGGACATTCCACCAACGAATGCTTCGACTTAAAAAACATCATAGAAAAATTAGTGAGAGAAGGAAAACTAGATCGGTATCTGGCCACCCGAGATGATGCGCAAAGAAAGAGACAAAGGGATGAAGATGTCGGACGAGCTGAGCGATCACCTCGCACACCAGAAAGACATGTCCATATGATACACGGAGGATTTGCAGGAGGAGGAATCTCCAAATCATTCCACAAAAGATATCTCAACGAAGTATATCACGTCGAGGGCAAGGAAGAAGCACCTGACATTCCTGCAATCACATTCACCAAAGAAGACGCATCCGGTATCGTCTCAGGACACGATTATCCCATGGTCATCACCATCATACTGGCAAACGCCAATCTCCACCGCACATTAATAGACCAGGGGAGCTCTGCCGACATCTTATTCAAAACTGCCTTCGACAAACTCGGCCTAGAAGAAAAGGAGCTTAGAGCATATCCGAACAGCTTGTTCGGACTAGGAGATACCCCAGTACAACCACTGGGATACGTGTCGCTACAGACAACCTTCAAAAAAGGGAACTAATCCAGAACACTCAAGATAGACTACATTGTGGTCAACGTGAGTTCGGCCTACAATGCCCTAATAGTTCGGACAACACTAAATCAACTCGGCGCAATAGTCTCGACTCCACATCTATGCATGAAATTCCCAACTACAAAAGGGATAGCTACGATAAAAGCAGATCAAAAGATGGCACGCCGCTGTTATAACGAAAGTTTAAACATCAGAGGCAGAGGAGAAGAGTTCCACACAATTGAGCTTGGTGGAGTTCAGAGACGAGAAGAACTCTGCCCACAGCCCAAAGGGGAAGTAGAAAAAATTCAGATCGGAGACACCTCCAACAAAATGACTAATATTGGCACGATCCTAAAGGGAGATGTAAAAGAATTGCTAGTACAGTTCTTATGAGATAATGTCGATCTCTTCGCACGGAAAGTTGTAGACATGCCAGGCATAGACCCCAAGTTAATGTGTCACAAGTTGGCGGTCTATCTAGGATCTCGGCTGGTACAGCAGAGACGAAGAAAACTTGGGACAGAATGATCCCAAGCTGTGGAAGAACAGGTACAAGCACTACTGGAGGCAGGATTCATAAGAGAAGTCAAGTACCCACTATGGCTAGCCAACGTCGTCTTGGTGAAAAAATCAAATGGAAGTGGCGGATGTGCACCGACTACACCGATCTCAACAAAGCCTGCCCAAAAGATCCTTACCCACTCCCAAGTATTGACGCTCTAGTAGATGCTTCATCCGGATATAGATACCTCTCATTTATGGACGCATATTCGGGATACAACCAAATCCCCATGTATCCACCAGATCAAGAAAGGACCTCGTTTTTAACACCAAAAGCGAATTACTGCTACATTGTGATGCCTTTCGGTCTCAAGAATGCGGGAGCTACTTATCAAAGGCTAATGAATAAAATCTTTTCAGATCATATCGGAAAAATCATGAAAGTCTATGTGGACGATATGTTAATAAAGACACAAAGTGAAGAGACATTATTGTCTGACCTGACCCAAGTATTCGACACTATAAGAAAGCATGACATGCGACTCAACCCCACAAAATGCACCTTTGCAGTAGAGGCAGGCAAGTTCTTGGGTTTTATGCTCACACAAAGAGGAATTGAGGAAAATCCGGATAAATGCCAGGCCATACTCAACATGAAGACCCCAACTTGTGTCAAAGAAGTACAACAACTCAACGGGAGATTAGCAGCCTTGTCCAGATTCTTAGCAGGATCAGCGATAAGATCCCTTCTTTTCTATGCCACCCTAAGGAAAGGAAAGAACTTCGAATGGACAATGGAGTGCGAGCAAGCCTTCCAGGATTTCAAAAGTTTCCTAGGACAACCACCCATCCTAACTCAACCACAATAGGAAGAACCACTCGTATTGTACCTTGCGGTAGGAAGTCGGGCAGTAGCCTCAGCACTAGTTCGAGAGGACGACAAAGGACAACAACCTGTATATTTCATTAGTAAAGCGCTGCAGGGATCCGAGCTGAACTACCAAAAAATAGAAAAGTTTTCCTATACTCTCATACTGACATCTTGACAACTTTGTCCGTACTTCCAGGCTCACACCATTAAGGTTCAAACCGACCAACCCATAAAAGGGATATTGCAGAAAATAGATCTAGCAGGCAGAATTTTGCAATGGGCAGTCGAGTTATCTGAGTTCGACCTCCAATATGAAGCTCGGACAACCATAAAATCACAGTACTTGGCCGATTTCATTGCAGAATTCACAGATACCCTGGAAACCCCCACAGAGTGGAATCTCTACGTAGATGGTTCCTCGAATAAGACTGGAAGCGGCGCAGGTGTGATAATAGAAAGCAACCAAGGAGCCCAAGTTGAGCTTTCCCTCAAATTTGGGTTCCCGGCCTCAAACAACCAGGCGGAATATGAGGCGTTACTAGCTGGTTTGAAGCTGGCTAAGGAAGTTGGAGCTTAAAAACTCAACATATTCAGCGATTCACAAGTAATCACCTCACAAATAACAGGGAGCTACCAAGCCAAAGATCCCACCATGAAAAAGTATTTGGATAAAACCAAGGAACAGCTCGGACAACTCGGGGAATATGAGATCTGCCACATACCCCGAGAACAAAATGCCCGAGCTGATGCACTCTCAAAACTAGCCAGCACCAAACCAGGAGGCAACAATAGAAGCCTCATCCACGAAATGCTACAGAACCTGTCAATCTCGGAAGAGGAAAAAGTCCTAGCTATAACAAGTCAGGATCAAGGATAGATGACCCCCATAATTAACTACCTCAAAGCAGAAACACTCCCCACAGATGAAAAAGAGGCAAAAAGGTTAAAATGGGAGGCTCAGTACTACACTATCATAAACAACACGCTATACAAGAGAGGAATCTCAATACCATTGTTGAAATGTGTGCCGACCTCTAACACAAGGGAAGTCTTAGAGGAAGTACACAGCGGCATTTGTGGTAATCATCTCGGAGCACAAGCTCTCACCAAAAATGTACTTCGGGTGGGATTTTACTGGCCAACTCTACAAAAAGAAGCTACAGAGTTTGTAAAGACATGTTCCCCATGCCAGAAACATGCCAACTTCCACATCGCCCCGCCAGAAGAACTCATCAGCTTAACTTCACCTTGGCCATTCGCAAAATGGGGACTCGACCTTCTCGGACCCTTTCTCCAGGGATCGGGACAAGTCAAATTCCTCATAGTTGGGATAGACTATTTCACAAAGTGGATTGAGGCAGAGCCCCTAGCCAACGCCACTGCTCAAAGAAGCCAGAAATTCTTATATAGAAACATTGTCACAAGGTTCGGAGTTTCGCACTCTATCACCACGGACAATGGCACTCAATTCACAGATGCAGGATTCAGGAAATTAGCAGCCGACTTGAACATAAAACACCAGTTCACCTCCGTCGAACATCCTCAAGCCTATGGATAGGCGAAGCTGCCAACAAAGTCATATTGGCTGGGCTGAAATGGAGACTGCAAGAAGCAAAGGGAGCTTGGGCCGAAGAACTTCCACAAGTCCTATGGGCATATCGAACAACACCACATTCTACCACAAAATAATCACCATTTCGATTAGCATACGGAGTGGAGGCAATGATCCCAGTAGAGGTCGAGGAAGGGTCCCCTAGAGTGGTACACTACAATGAACAAGCCAACTCTCAACTTCAAAGAGAAGAGCTCGACCTACTTCCAGAAATCCAAGAAAGAGCTCGGATCAGGGAAGAAGCGCTAAAACGCCGAATGGCTTCAAGATATAATCAAAGGATAGTGCCAAGAAATTTCGCTGAGAATGATCTCATCCTAATCCGAAATGACATTGGAGCAACTCGACCTGGAGAAGGAAAGCTGGCAGCAAACTGGAAAGGACCCTACCGAGTTACCGAAGTACTTGGAAAGGGCTACTACAGACTGTCAGAACTCGATGGACGAGAGCTCCCCAGATCATGGCACGCATGCAACCTAAGAAGGTACTATCGCTAAAAGATCTCGTCATAGGATGCACTCTTTTTCCTGAAAAGATTTTTTAATGAGGCACCAAGTTGAGATCCAGAAATTATTCGACTTAAAGGGATGAAAAACTCCCGCATGTATATATTTGCATTTCCTTTTGAATAAAATATATTTTAGATATTCTACAAATTCTCAAGACGCATTAATCTGAAGCATTCATCGTCCGATTATAAAGCAACAGATCGGCAGAAAGTGAAAAACAGATTCACTGCACGATCACGATGGAAGACCAATAAGGATGAAAACATGATTCATCTAAAGGTAGACCAAACAAAGACAGAAACCACCTTCTACAAATCGGAAAAGATGAACACAGAATAATGTAAGAAGTTATCGAAAGTGATCTGAAAAAAGAACCTGACGAGGTCTTATGGATTGCTAAATAATAACTTAAAGACTGGCCGACGTTGAGAAGTCGGATCAAGTCAACCCAAGTTATCAGCAAATCCCTGGAAAGAGGTCTGGCCAACCCTATAAAAGAGGAATTGCTATAACTTAGAAGAGATCGACCTAACAAAGTCGGTCTCCTACAAACAAGTTATAAAAGTAATCCCTGAAAGAGACCTGACAAAGGTCCAAGAAAGATGATTACGAAATAACTTAGAAGAGATCGACCTAACGAAGTTGGTCTCCTACAAACAAGTTATAAAAGTAATCCTTGAAAGAGACCTGACAAAGGTCCAAGAAAGAGGATTACGAAATAACTTAGAAGAGATCGACCTAACGAAGTCGGTCTCCTACAAACAAGTTATCAAAGTAATCCCTGAAAGAGACCTGACAAAGGTCCAAGAAAGAGGATTACGAAATAACTTAGAAGAGATCGACCTAACGAAGTCGGTCTCCTACAAACAAGTTATAAAAGTAATCCCTGAAAGAGACCTGACAAAGGTCCAAGAAAGAGGATTACGAAATAACTTAGAAGAGATCGACCTAACGAAGTCGGTCTCCTACAAACTAGTTATAAAAGTAATCTATGAAAGAGACCTGACAAAGGTCTAGGAAAGAGGATTACAAAATAACTTAGAAGGGATTGACCTAACGAAGTCGGTCTCCTACAAGAAACAAGTTATATAAGTAGTCCCTGAAAGAGACATGACAAGGTCAAAAAAAAAAAGAGAGGACTACAAAAATAACGGGAAAGAGGACCAACGTAAAGAAATCGGTTATACAAGCGAAAGCGAGAAACCAAGAAACAAGTTGGAACTGGCCATCCACAACCTCGAAAGATCCAACCCACAAGCAACAAGTGCAAAGCAATTCAAAGAGGCCAAAGGCTCCGACATTTTCAAAAAATGCTAAAGACAAGCGCAAACAAAGCATGATATGAAATACAACATTATAAAAGCTTCAGGGTTAAGCCCAAAAGCTTAGAAGCTACTTGTTGTTTTTCAAAATGAAAGTTGCTAAACAAGCAACCAAAAGAAATACCAACAGTCAGCAAAATATCCAAACTACAAATAAAGAGTTTAAAAGCCCACAAGTCGGGCCAACTACACAAATATCCAAACAGAAATCAGCAAAGATCAGGAGTTTTCCCGGCAGCATCAATACGGGGAGAAAGAGGCCGAGTCTGGATAGGCACAGCATCCACAGTTCCATCATCCCGGTTCAGAATCTGGCAATCCGGATCAGACACAACCAGAGGAACTGAAGAGGTCGACACTTTGGCAGAAGACACAGGGGGAGGTTCAACATCATCATCATCCTGGTCATCAGGGACAATCTTACCATCCCTCACAACATTATCCAGGCTGAAGAGAGTAAGGTCGGCCTCAGGAGCAATAATCTGAACCTGCTCTTTTAGGTTCTCATAGGCAGCAGTTACGCTGCCAACAAGATGACCCTGGAGCTCGGAGTAATCAGCTCGGGCGTTCTCCAACTCCTTCTTCAGACGAATTCCCTCCCGATAGGATGTGACATAGCTATCTTTATGCCTCAGTGCCGTGTCCTCGGCCAGCCTCACAGAAGCCGCCAGAGAGAGGGAACTCGCCTTCTCATTCTCCAAATCCTTCTCCAATTTGGCTACCTTTATTTCAATCTCCTCCTTTAGGCCCTTCATCCGACTAAACTCCTGTTTAGCCTCATCCATAAAGGCTTTGGTGGCATGAAGAGGAAGATTTTGAGCAGTCCGGTATAGGGCAGCCCCCATATATGCCATTCTAACACTGCTTTGAGTTATAAAGTCCAGATGGCGAAGGAGCGACACATCATCCATAGGAAGGGCACCGAAGGGACCGATTTGCTGATCTACGAACTCGATCGCATCAAAATCAGGGGCATCAAGGTTGAAAGGCTCAATTGTTTTTTTGCTTCTTGTTAGGAAGAGCACCAGAAGCAGCGGCAGAAGACTGAGGAGGCTCAGCCAGACGAACCGAGGAGTGGGGATCACCTTCCTCGGCCCAGGAGAACTTGGCACGGGCGGCTTCACTTGCACTTGAGAAGATCCCTCCCCGGCCACCTTGGCCGAGATGTTTTGAGCAGCAGTCGCATTCTTTGCATTTTTGAAGGCCTTCATGGAATCATTGTTTTTTGACATCTCAGCAAATTCAGAAACCAGTCACAGTAAAAGGTTACAATCACAAGAAGAGGAAGCCAAAATAAAAAACAATTACAGAAACAAGTCAGACAAGTACCCAAAACAGTCTGAACCAGGGACGGGTCATTCAAAAAACTTTTTTGTATTAAGATGGGGTGGCTCCCCCCATAAATCCTCAAGAACAACAACAAAAGCACGCTCAACCTCATCAAGCATCTCCCATGTATAACGAGACACCCTCACATCTTTCTGCCACTCTAAAAGAAAAGCAGGTTCATCATTTTCATCAAGAAAAAAGGGGCGGGCCCTCTCAACAGCACGAACTCTAAAGAAGTAATTCTTAAAGTCCTTAAAAGACTCGTCATACATGGCAAAAACCTTATGGCCCTGGGCAGACCTGAAAGAAACCCAGGAAGCTTTCTTTTTGGAAGAGGCACCAGGCTTGGCCGAGACAAATAGATAAAGAAAAAGAGTCTGAGAAGGTGTTACGCCTAACTCTTGGCAAAGCAGCTGAAAAATCTTGATAAAACCCCAGGAATTTGGGTGAAGCTGGGATGGGGCAATGTTACATGACCACAACAAGTCAGTCTCGAAAGCAGTAAAAGGAAAAGTAACGTCCAACTGGCTGAAGAAATATTCATAAGCATAGAAGAAGGGATGCTCCCCCTCGACAAAAGTAGGAAAACAAACCCTCTCGTCAGAGTCAGGAGCTACAAGCTCATAATCCCTCTCCCGGGCACTGCTACCACAAATCCTATGACGTTTTCTCAGCTCTACACAAAACTCATCATCCACGACAGAGGCACACATTAAGATGAGAGAATCCAGCCAATCGGACATCCCCTCGTGAACTTTAGAAGACACCTCTACAATGTTATTGTGAGAAGACATGAGGCCAACTAATCCTACAATAAGAAAAGAAGATTGGATTACTAAAAAACATCTCGGACGAGGGGCGAAACAACTCGACAGACGAACAAACAGAAAAAAGAAAACCCCAAGACTCAAAACCAAAATCCTGGGGCTTCCTTTGGAGACAGTAACAAAGCAAGGTTTCAGGAAAAAGCTACAGTTTACGTTCCAACATTACGAAGAAGAAAAACATAAAATCATCGAAGCCACTATCTTCCTACAGTCTATCAGCAAGGAGCATCACCAACATCAAACATGCCAAAGCAGAAATCATCAAAGACACAAACTTTTTTTAGAAATCAAACAAATCATCACTACAAAGCTTCAAAATCAAAAGCACAAACAGAAACGATGATAATGTACAAACGTCAAACAAAGAGGAAAGGCAATAAAGATCCAGACTTTCTCCCAGAACACACATTACAACAGCAATCTGGCACAACAAAAGCAGAAAGATCCAAACTTTCTCCAAGCAAAATCAAGACTTTCTTAAAGCAGACACAAAAGTGACGTAGAAAGAGGAAAGAAGAAGAACCAAACCTGGAAAAATGGGAGAAAGCCGCAAAGGAAAGCAAAAAAGCGAAAGCGACAGGCGAAAGAGCCACCCCTCGAACTCACCAGAAGCAGAAAGCGGAAGGTGAAGTCCAGAATCACCCCTCTTCCACAAAAAGCAGTAGCAAAGCAGGTGTCACGAGGAAGGAACTATGAACTCTAGGCAAGAAACAGGAAGCGAGAGAGTAAAGGGAGAAGTTACGAAGAAGAGCGAAGAAGAGAAACCGTTTTTTATTGTGAAATTCAAAATAAAAAGCCAAGGGAAAACGGGGCAATTAATACCAATTAATGAAGGTATTAAACCTTCGCATGTTCCCAAGAGCAAAGCGCTGGTATAAAAGCGCGCGCTTTTAGAGGAAAAGGTTCTACATTCAAAAGATTCTACAAAAGGAAGAAATCGACGAAATGCTTAAACTCGGTTTCACCAAAGAAGGACCGAAGTCAAAGAACTCGACCTCAAAAAAGAAGACCGAGCTCAAGCATGGGCACTGTTCATACCCTGGGTCGAGCTATCCGACCCGGGATGATTGGCGACAAAGCGACCGACCTCTTCAGGTCAGACTATCCGACTTCTTCTTCTAAAGAGCTCGGCCAATCGATAGGAAAGCCCAATAAAGGGCCCAAATAGAGGAACATGACCCAAATCCACAGGCAGTTCGAGCCTACAGAGATAAGGGCAGTTCCCTTGAAGATAAGCTGACCTCACCCAAAGATAAGATAAGATAAGATAACTAACTTATCTTATCTAGAAAGGTCACTCCTCATCATTATAAATACACTGGAGCACCCAGGTATAACTCATACTCTGATTCTACTAAAAACCTATTTAATACCCATGCTAACTTAAGCATCGGAGTCTCTTGCAGGTACCCCCCACCCTCCGGTGACCAAGGATCAGCAGTGCAGTCAGTCCAACAAGTCGGATACGACAACTCCGGCCGCCACTCACCGGCCGAACTCGTCGGCACCGACCCGTACAGAAGATCTCAACCGAGATCGACCTCCAGTTTCAGGTAACCCATGGAACAATATCCAAGAGGGATGAGATGCCTCAACAAATTATGCTTTTCTGTGAAATTTTTTATGTTTGGGGCATTGACTTCATGGGTCCATTTCCAAATTCTAATGGTTATTTTTACATATTATTACCTGTGGATTACGTTTCCAAATGGGTGGAAGCAATTCCTACCCGCACTGATGATGCTAACACTGTTGTTTCCTTTGTGAGAAACCACATTATTTGTCGCTTTGGATCACCACGAGCAATCGTGAGCGATCAAGGCACCCATTTTTTTAACAGGAGACTAACAGGATTAATGAAGAAGTACGGGATAATTCATAAGGTTGCAACAGCCTACCATCCTCAGACTAATGGGCAAGCCGAGGTGTCAAACAGAGAGATAAAGCGTATCTTGCAAAAGATAGTCAAACCTCATAGAAGAGACTGGAGCACCAGGCTACAAGATGCACTCTGGGCATACAGAACAGCATACAAAACATTGGGATGAGTCCTTTCCGCTTAGTTTATGGAAAAGCTTGTCATCTCCCTATTGAAGTAGAGCACAAAGCCTTTTGGGCAGTAAAGGAGTGCAACATGGGAATTGAGAAAACCGGAGCTGAAAGGAAGTTGCAACTGCAAGAGCTAGAAAGCCTTCGCCTAGAAGCTTATGAGAACTCAAGACTATACAAGGAGAAGATGAAGGCTGTACATGATCAGCACATTAAGAGAAAAGAGTTCCAACCTGGGGATTTAGTCCTCCTTTACAAATCTCGACTGAGGCTCATGCCAGGCAAGTTGAGATCAAGATGGGAAGGTCCATACAGAGTAGAGAAGGCCGAACCGTACGGAGGTTTTCACCTAAGTCATCCTTTAAGCTCTGACCTTATCAAAGTTAATGGACAACGTTTAAAGCTGTACCATGGAGAGAGGATGAAGAAAAACAAGGAGCTCGAGATCTTTCTCTTGGAAGATCCCCACATAGCCGAAGACTGAGCTAGTGGAGCGTCCAACTTACGGACGTTAAAGCAAAGTGCTAGGTGGGAGACAACACACCATGCTATGATCGTTCTTTTCTTTATTCTTAGTTTTCCTATTCAATAACTCTTCTCTTTATTAGTGCATTTCGTGCATCTGCATTTACATACTTTTATTTAAAAATAAAAAAAATCACGCGATGCGATTGCCTCATTGATGCGTCCGCGCCGCAAGTGATTGGAGAAAATAATAAAACGAACAGAAAGTCACGCGAGAGCGTGGCTGGAGGCGTGCCCGTGGCACAAATTGCCCCACGCAACCGCATCGTCGATGTGTCCTCATCGAGTGGGTACATTGGTCTCCCACGCGACCGCGTCACTCATGCGGCCACGTGCCCTGAAATTCGACGTGAAAAGAGTGCATGACCGAAAGTTGTGCTAGAGTAGTGCTGGATTGGCGCTGAACGCATAATTCTTCCCACGCAGACGCATGGCTCACGCGTCCGCGTCATATCCTTCCAATGGCCACTTACGCGATTGCATGCCCCACGCAATCGCGTCACCCCAGATTTGGCAAAAATAAAATTTCAAACAGAGAGTTGTGCGAGCGCGAGGCTGCCCTCGCGCCAGTAGCATAAAACGGGTCACGTGACCACGTGACCGACGCGACCGCATCAATTAGTATAAGTGCAAGTCGCGCGACCGCGTGTCCCACGCGACCGCGTCGCTTGCGCCGCACAGCTTCCCTGATTTGCTAATTATCTTATCTTTCTTTTTCCCAAATCCTATTTTCTCTTTTCCCTCCTTATTTCTTCCTTCTTCCCTCTTTCTCACTTTCTACTCTCTCTCTCTCTCACACCCCTATTAACAAGGTTTTCTTTTCTTCTTCCCCCTTACTTTTCTATTATTCTTCTTATTTTTTTATATATGTTACCTTCTTTTCTTTTCTTTTTACTTTCATTATCCATATTTTCTTTTTCTTTCTTTTTCCTTTTTACTTGGTATTGAAATTTTATTTGAGTCATTATTTCTCATTATATGCTTGTGGATTGTTGTAAAATTGTTTGACAATTACATACCTTTTTAAAGGGTTGCTTGCCTGTTCACTTTAATACTTTCTATACCTTATTTACCATGCATGCTATGTATTTGTGAAAACGCCCATATGGCATTATGCACTTTTCTACGTTATTCTACTCCAATATTCAATGCTTGCTTTTCACAAATTCCCTTTACTATTGTATTAATTGAATTTAATTGTCAATACAAACATGATGGCTAGTTTGTGACGAGTGATAACACATTCAACTAATTAAATGCTGGATCTATACTACTCATGCCTTTGCCTGCATGCCAATAAACCCCTTGCATTTAATTATCCTCCAATGCACTTGCTATATTTCCATTGATAAACTTTTCACATGTAGTCATGACCATGTGTTAACAACATCCTCTTTACCGTGCATTGTTTATCACTGATACAACCCTCTTCCTTGCTCTATCTCTTTGAATTTACGTTACTTTCTTTTTTTTCCTTTTTCAGGATGGCCACCAAGAAAGGAAAAGAGAAAGCTACTCCTAAACCACCAGCAAGAAGAGGAACAAAAAGAGCATTAGTGGCAGAGCCCTCTTCAACTGCAGTTAAACCCTCAACAAAAAAAACTGAGAGGATTATAAAGGTTGATGATAAAGAAAAAGCCTTCCCAGCAAAGGACACTGCGTGATTTCCCAATCGCTACTATGAGCAGATGTTCTCCATCCTGGCAGAAAGGGGTTACAACAACGAATACCTTCTTCTCCTCCCAAACTATATTGCTACCTTTGTTGAGCCGCAAATTGCACAAAGACAATGGGGTTTCCTACAGAGATAGCCGAGGCAGGTCAATCTTTCTTTGGCAGTCGAGTTCTACTCCAACTTCCACCTGCCAACCCTGCAGTCTGTCTTTGTCCGTCAGAAGCAAGTCCCCATTACAGAAGAGGCCATTCAAAGAGCTCTAGGTCTTCCCCCTATTCCAGAAGGATTGGACGCCTTTCAAGAAGCCGCACTCAAGCGCCAGATGTACCAATTTGACTGGGACGCCATTCTCAGAGTTATCGTACTACCTGGCAGCCGTTAGATCTACGGATACCATCGTACCCGCCCTAAGGGAATATCGGCTTCAGCACTTACCTTGGAGGCTTGTGTATGGGCACAGATCATGTCCCATTACGTCTTTCTGAGAACTCACGAGTCCTCCTGCACTGCGGACATGGCCGTTCTACTATGGTTCATCCTTACAGACCAACCTCTGAATCTACCGAGACATATCCGGAATGCCATGGGACATGTGCAAAGTGCGGGCAACTTACCTTTTCCCGCCCTGGTCTCAGATCTTGTCTCAGCAGCCGGAGTCTCCTACAGAGCTGGGGACACCAAACCCATGCTTCCACGGGATGATCAGTATGTCCCTAACGGAAAATACATCAGACCTCCACCAGCCGCCACAAGCCATCCTACTGAACCGGTTGAAGATATTCCTTCTTCAACACCACAAGCACCTACAACAGATCAACTGCTCCATCAAATACTCGAAAGATTGGATCGGCAGGAACATAAAGCTAAGATGAGAGAGTGCTGTAACAAGCGCCGATTCACATACCTCAAGGAGCTGATTATGGGAAAATTCAAGGACTCAGACACCCCGGACTCCACTTCATTTACCAGCACAGGAAGCCATGATGGTCCCGACTGTGGAGATACTACTACCAGCCCACCTTTGTTCCTGACAGATGGCACCGAGGACGGTGCAAAGCCTTAAGTGTGGGGAGGTCGGTCAGTACCTGACTTCCGGAAGTAATTTCTCTTCCCTAAACACCAATAAATTAGGATATTTAGTTAGTTTTTATTTTGTAGAATTGGATAAATTGCATAGTAATAAGTTAGTTGCATGCATGTTCTACTTGATTGAAAAGACAATAAGTTTTCCTCTAAGACCCTATTTTTGGAACAAAATTTCACTAACTTTAATTAAAATTTTTATGTTAAATTTGCTTGAAGTTGTAATTGGAACATGATTTTTAAGCTAAAGAACACACAACCTTTGAGATTTGAGCCTTTATGCATGGTTATATTATTTAACCATGATTATTTTATTCTTGTGTGTTTACTTCTCTATGATTGTAATCTATATTTTATTTCATCCTATATGTCCAATGTTTATTATATTTGTATGCTTGCATATGATTGAGGCCATTATTTGTTTAAACTCACTTATCCAAATTAAACCTACCCTTTCAATTACCTTTGTTAGCCACTTTGAGCCTTTAAATCCCATTCGTTCTATATTTTACCACATTACTAGCCTTAAGCGGAAAAACAATTATATATCCCAAATTGAATCTTTGGTTAGCTTAAGATAGAATTATGTGTGCTAATTAAGTATGGGAAATTGTGGGAACAAAAGATAATAAGGGAATGTGTCATGATAATATAATGGGAATTTAGATACCTACTCATGTAAAACTATAAGAATTAAAAATCTATGTGCATTGATAAGCTATGTTTATTTTTATGTCTATGTTAAAAAAAAAACTAAAAATATTCAATAAATAAATAAGGGGACAAAATTACCCCAATGTTAAGTTAATAAAAAATCAATGCATGTATGATAAAATTAAAATAAAAAGTTGATACACGAGTATGGAATGTGAAAGGGAAATTCTGGGTAGCTAGGTATGAATTCTAAAGTTATATAGAATATATATATATATATAGGTTATGTTAAAGCTTGGGTTAATTAAAGATTCAGTTTATAAGCTTACTTAGCCATATATGTATCCTTACCATTACCTTGGCCCCATTACAACCTTGAAAAGACCTCATGATGTTTGCATTGATATATTAAATGTTGTTGATTGATTAGGAGAAGAACAAAAATTAGAGAGCATGATTAGAGAAGGATAGAGTGATTACCTTATACACTAGAGAGATTAGAGCGTACATACATCATCAGTGAGGGTTCAATGCTTAAAATTCTATGTTCCCTGCTTTCATGAGCTACCTTCTTACATTTTTATCTGTTCTTACTGTATAAGAATTGAATTAGTGGAATTTGATTTGTAATTATTTTGAAAAGCTTATTTACTATTGATCAAGTGGACAATAATCATATAGTTGCATTCACATATATAGGTTGCATTGCATTGCATGAGTTTTACATATTCCTACTCATTTATTTTATCTCCTTCAACTAAGCATGAGGACATGCTAATGTTTAAGTGTGGGGAGGTTGATAAACCACTATTTTATGGTTTATAATGTGTTTAATTGTGTGGTTTTATCATGATCTTTACCAACTTATTCATATAATTAGCATGCATTTATATTTCCTTCCTAAAATTATTACATGATTGAAAACTTGCTTCCTAGAGACTTTTAATTATGTATTTTAATTCTCCTTTATTCTATTCAATGCTGTGATCTGTGTGTTAAGTGTTTCAGGCTTTATAGGGCATGAATGAGTTAGAGATTGGAAAGGAAGCTTGCAAAAATGGAAGAAACATAAGAAATTGAGGAGATGACCAGCGAGAAGTGACGCGGCCGCATGGCTCACGCGACCGCGCGAAAGAGAGAAAATCGCAGTGACACGGCCACATGGCTCACGCAACCGCGCAGATTGGAATAGCACAAGTGACGCAGAGGCGTGGACGACGCGCTCGCGTGGCAGGGCAAAATGCCAAATGACGCGTCCGCATGAATGACGCAATCGCGTGACGTGCACGATCTGCATAATCTGCAGAATTCGCTGGGGACGATTTTGGGCCTTGCTTTGACCCAGTTCTCGGCCCAGAAAAGCAGACTAGAGCCAGAGAACATGCAGAAACCAACAACAACATTCATTCTACACAATTTTAGTTTTTAGATCTAGTTTTACTCCTCCTCTAGGTTTTCTTTCTACACATTCATAGTTCTTAGGATTTTATTTCTATTGCTTTTTGCATTGGGATATTGAGAAGAGTTATTACCTCATCAAGACTTCATCATTCTAGTTCGTTTTCTTTACTTGGCTCTACTCTTCCATGTCCTTTAATTTGCTCAATTTTACTATTGGATTATTTTAGAATTTATTAATACAAGAATTACTTTTACTTTTAATTGATTTCTTTGCTTTTTATTTATCATGTCTTTCTTCAATCTCCTTTCCTATGTTATGATTTCTACATTCACAATGAGCGAGTAGTTCTCTAACTTGATGGGGAGTTGATTGAAAGGAACCCTTGAGTTGGAATGCTCAAAAAGAAAAATTGTAATTGGGTTTATTGTTGGATTGCCCTCTAGTCACTGACACCAATCCCTTTTAATTGAGTGGGTTGGAACTTGTGAATAGAAGTAGCATTCCAATTTGTTTGACTTTCTCTTACCTAGTAATGGATAACTAAACAGAATAACCTTCAATTATCAATTAATCTTGAGAGTACTTCAACAAGAGTAGGGCTTCCAACTAATCTACTCCTAGTCAAGGCTTTTATTTAAGTTATTTAATTTCTCTAATTTAATTCCCTGTTTATTCAACTCAAACCAATTTGAAAACATCTGATTAATAAAATAGCACACCTTTCTGCAACTCGTTGGGAGACGACCTGGGATTTATACTCCCAGTATTTTAATTTTAATTTTTGTGACACCCTTCTAAATTGATAAGCGGATTTTTGGTTGGTTAAGAACTATACTTGCAACGCATATCTTATAACAATTCTTGACTTGCCAATTTCCGCCTCGTCAGTTACCTATGGTTGGGTTGCCTCCCAACAAGTGCTCTTTTAGTGTCATTAGCTTGACATGTTGTTCTTCACTTTCTTCCTCTTCTTCCAGTTTGTTAAGAGGAATGACCTCAATGGGGGGAGAAGATTCAGCTATTGTCCCCTGTCTTGGTCTCTCCTCAGAAAGCTTCCTTTTGTTAATGGCTTGATTGAGCTTGCTTGCTGGATCAGGGGTAGGATCGGTACTCTTGTTAGTTACCTTCACTTCTTGGATATCAATACTTGGTGGTTGTGTGATGGTTGGAGCATTATCTTCATCAAAAGCCTTTTGAATTGGTGGTTCAATGAGCCCTTCTTCTATGCAACTTTCTGCTTAACTTGAGTTTGGATTTCCTTGATTGTCTTCCTCACTTTCTTGTTCTTCCACTTCCTCCTCTGCACTCAACATTTGACTTAATAGCACTTTCATGGAGGAGGCTTGTTGTTCTTCCCAAGATCTCTTCATCTCCTCTTCATATCTTTCAATCACGGATTCAAGTGCTGAGAATCTTTGGTTCATGAAAGTTTGTGAGGGTTGTGAGTTTTCATACTCCTTTGTCATCTCAAGTGGCTTCTATAGATATACAATCTCAGGTTCAAATATCTCCACGACCTCTTCCTCCATTGAAATTTCACTTGATGCAGTGGCCTCTTCTTCCACTTCCTTCTTCACATCCACCAATTATTCTTCATCTTCCTTGCTTAGCACTTCTTTGTTTTTCCTTGCCTGCTCCAAATATCCATCCATCTTATTGCAGAGGGTTTCTTGTTTATTCCAAGAGTCTATGGATGTTTGTAAGTATTGTTTAAATTCTAGCTCAAGGGATGAAGGTTGAGAATAATTTTGTGGGCATGGATGTGTTGTGGTGATGTTTTGAGGGGCATGGAATGAATTTTGTTAATTGTGGACTGAATTTTGTGGTTGGTATGGATCATGGAGAAAACTTTGTATTGAGGCATCATCTAGTGATGAAGAATTTTCACATGAGAAACTGGGAGGTGAGGTTGGACAATTTTATATGAATGAATTGAAGGTTTGCTCAAGTGATGATGGCTCTTGATAAGTGGAGTATGAATTGTCAAATGCTCTCTGATTTTGGTCCTCCCAACCACAACTTGAATCTTTGTTGAATTCATCACAGTATGGATCATTTGGGGGACAATCTTGCATGAATTTATTGAAAGCACACTCCAGTGATGATGTCTCTTGATGAAGAAAGTATGGATCACTAAGATCTCTTTGATTTTCACCTTCCCAGCCACAATATGAATAGTTGTTAAACTCATCAAAATCTGGATCATATTGTGTCTCTGAGAAGTGTCCCATTTCAACTGATTATTCACACTCTTGTTGACATGTCCAGACACCATGAGGGTAATGACATAAATCATCTTGTGGTTCTGGATCATATCTCATGTGAATTGCTTCATCATTTTCTGAAGCATATCCCCATTGATTGGGTTGCTCAGAATCTATTAATTCTTGGTGATACTTGATGATTGGATTTTTGACGGTTTGGAATTTTACAAATGAAATCTTGTTGCAAGTATAGTTTCTAAACCAACAATAGTCCTTTCATACAAAAGCTTATTTGTCACAAGTAACAAACCCCTAAATTTATAAACCGAAGTATTGAACCTCGGGTTGTTCTCCCTAGGAATTACAATAAAGTGTTCTTGTTATTAGTTATGGAGTATGTTTGGGGTTTTTGAGATTTTAGACAAGAAATGTAAATGGCAAGGGAAGTAAACTAATAGCTATGAAAGCTCTTGGCAAGGTTATGAGAATTAGAAGTCCCATCCTAGTTATCCTCCTCAATTGCGACCACAAATTGTCCATTGCTACCACTTAGTTAACCTCTAACCATGGAGGAAAGTCAAGTGGATGAATCAACTTGATTCCACAAGTCCTAGCCAACTCCCAAGGGAAATACTAGTTTTAGTGGTATCCAAATCAATTAGCAACTTCTAATTATCAATCAACAAAGGAATTAGATAACTCAAGAGTCACTAATTACTCCACCTAAGACAAGAGGAGAAAATCTATACTAAAATACAACCAAGCATTTCATCAAACACTTGGAAGTCACTAAATAAAAGCAAAATAAATTGGCATCAATAAAGAAATCTAACAACAATTATGGCAAGGAATTAATAACAACAATCAAAGAAAACAAGATCTACATGAATTAGCCCAAATTGCATTAAAGGAGAATAGAAGAAGAAAGAGTGCATCAACAACAAAGTAAGCAATTACAAGAATGAAATACAAAATTAGAGAGAGGAAGAGTAGAGGAACAAGAAATTGTAAAGGAAAATTAAATTAAAGTATGAATTAAACCTAGATCTAAGAAATTCTAATCTAGATCTAAAACCTCATCCTAATCCTAGAGAGAAGTGAGAGCTTCTCTCTCTAGAAACTAACTCTAACTACTAAACTATGACTAATGATCAAAAGTATGTTAATTCTCCTTCAATCCTTGGCTTAAATAGCATCAGAGATGAGTTGGATTGGGTCCACAAGGCTTCTAAAATCGCTGGCCACGAGTTGCATCAAGTGAACCATGTGCACCCATCGGCGCGTACGCGTACCGTGCGCGTGCGCACCCCTATCCGTGATGCAACTATGGAAAATCTTATTTCATATCGAAGCCCCGGATGTTAAATTTCCAACGCAACTGAAACCGCATCCTTTGGACTTTTGTAGCTCAAGTTATGGTCGATTAAGTGCGAAGAGGTCGGCTTGATAGCTTTTGCGATTCCTTCATTTTTTCATGAGTTCTCCATTTTTACATGCTTTTCCTTCATTCTCTTGATCCAATCTTTGCCTCCTAAATCTGAAGTCACTTAATAAAATATCAAGGCATCTAATGGAATCAAGGTGAATTAGATTTAGCTATTTTAAGACCTAAAAAACATGTTTTCACTCTTAAGCACAGTTAAAGGAGAATTTACAAAACCATGTTATTTCATTGAATAAATGTGGGAAAAGATGATGAAACCCTCTAAATTCAACACAAGATAAACCCTACAAATGGGGTTTATCAACCTTCCCACACTTAAACCAAATATGTCCTCATACTTAAACCAAGAGAAAGCAAAGGGTATCAATATTTATTCAATGAAATCTAACTAAATACACCCTACCTGTATGCAACTATATACATGAATGCAATTGCTTGGTCAAAATAAATCAATCCCCAAGAAGCCTATATGCACAAGGGCTAAGGACTGGCAAGTCTAATCCACAATTGAATTGAGCTATTAAATATTTTTACAAACTTGCATGAAGAATGATGATCATAGGTGAAAACATGTAATTGAGCAATCGAACGCTCACCGATAGTGTTTGCACTCTATTCGCTCAAGTGTTTAGGGTTGATTCACTCAATTCTCCCCTAATCATGCTTTCCAAGATTTGTTTTTCATCTAACAATCAACATATATTTCATGCATGCATACAAGTATCATGAGGTCTTTTCTTTAGGTTGTAATGGGGCTGGGGTCAAGGTAGGATGCATATATGGTTAAGTGAGCTTGAAACTTGAATCTTTGATAAGCTTAGACTTCCCATATAGCCTATGACATCCTATACAATTCAAAAGCTAACCTAACTACCCATTCTTCACTTTTTTCACATACTCATGCATTTTTTTTCCTTAATCAACACATATGCATTGATTTTATTGAGCTTCACTTTGGGGTATTTTATCCCCTTTTTATTTCTTTTCTTTTTCTTTCTTTCCTTTTTTTTCTATTTTTTTCTTTTCTTTTTTATATTGTTTTTCTTTTTCTTTTGTTTTTCTCATTTTTTTCTTTCTTTCAAACTATATACAAGAACATCAATGCATAAGGTTTTACATTTGATTAATACATGAGCATGCACCCAATTTCCAATATTTACAATAAAAATACAAAACTACCTTTTTTTCTCAACCAATGTCCCAAGTTTTACCACACTTGAATGTTACACACACTAGCCTAAGCCAATCAAAGATCCAAATAAGGAATATTTATTATTTTCCACTTTAGGGCTTGTAATGTACTAAAATTATCAACAAGCGGGTTAAACGTAGGCTCAAGGTTGCTAACAATGGAAGATAAAGGGTAAGGCTACTTGGGTAAGTGAGCTAAATGAAATAATGGCCTCAATCATATAAATGCATGAGTACACAAAATAATGGACATAAAGAATCAAACAAATCAAAGATTATAATCATAGAAAGAGAATAATACACACAAGAAGGGAAAATAAGTGGTTATAAGATGTAACCACAGCATTAGGCTCAAATCTCACAAGCTTGTGTTCTTAGCTCAAAAACCATGTTCCAAAATAAATTCTTTCAAGCAAGTTCAACGAAAAATTTTCAAATTGGTAGGGTGCCCTAAAATAATTTTTTGGAAGAGAAATCATCACCATAACCAAGTAGTCCTAATCAAAAAAAGAAGTGATAAAATATATACAAATGCTAGATATCATGCAACCTATTATGCAATGCAATAACTAGCTAACGTTGGCGTTGAAAGGAAATTGTTACCCATGGAGATCGATCGGACGATCTCTCCATACTTGAAGATTGCACCGTCCTCGGTGCTTGCAAAGAAGAACAATGTGGACGGGTTGAAACAATTGATGAGCTTTCTTTAAAGGGTTGTGCGAATGACTTGGTTGTTGCCCCATTTAAAAGCTTTTCCTTTTCTTCCTTCTTGGTGGCCAACCTAAAAGGAACGAAAAGGAAAGAAAATTAAGCCTATAACAAAGATATCAAAGCAAATAGAACATAGGCGGGGGCTAATGCCAAATAAGAGTAGGGTTCTCACTACATGGTAGCTACACATGTGAGGGAGAAAATAAGATGAGCTAATGCATATCAAGAAGCTTGATGCAAGAGTAAAGTCAAAGCATGAAGAGCATATTGAGCATCAAGTTCAAATAAAAAAAAGTGGGTCATGAAGGACAATATGAGGTCATATCAATGCACAAAGACACAAGAGTCATACAAGATGAAGCATTGATATAAAAGTTTCATCACCCAACAATGTCAAACAAGTCAAGAGGCACCAAAATAATGCAAGAAAGTCTCAACAATTGAGTAGGAGAATGCAACACCATTATTAAAATAAGAAACTCGGAAAAAATAAAGTAAAAATAAGCTATAAAAACAAAATAAAACTGTAAAGAATAACAGTATGCGAATGCAATAGACAAAAGAAAATGGAAGATGAGAAAGAAAACTCTTTTTTTTACCGACGCGGACGCGCACGGTGCGCTCACGCGTCGATGTGCATACCGTCCGAGGGACGCGTATGCGCCGTGTGCGCGCACGCGCGGGTTAGGCTGGGCGCATAGGGTCAGCCCAAAATTAGCACAACTCTTGGGAAAATGGCCCAAGATTGTAGATGGCACCACCGACACGGACGCGGCTAGTGCGCGTACGCGCGCTTTGCGCAATTAAGATCATGGACGCGTACGCGGCTAGTGCGCGTACACGCGCTTTGCGCGAATGGGGCCATGGATGCACACGCGCTAGGTGCACGCACGCGTGAGTGGCGTTGTGCCTGGGGCTCAGAATTGGCGCAGAATTGGCACAACTCTTTGGAAAATGACCCAGGAGTTGCGAGTGCCCAATGGATGCATACGCACATAGTGTGCGCACGCGTGCCCCCCTCCCCCTTTGTTTTCAGAAATGCTAAAAAAATTAGCTAAAAATCTCCCCTATACTACTTACAACTTAAAAACCAATCAAAAGTAGAAACTTGGGAAAGAAAAATTATTTTGGTGTTGAAACTTTCCTAACTACTAACAAGGATTACTTGCATGTCAAGAAACTAACAACCAAATTATTAAACAAGCTTATACAACAAGAAAATCTACCTACAATGGTAACTCAAATCATTTATTAATCAAAGCTACAAGAGAGTGGAAAGAGTATACCATGGTGGGGTGTCTCCCACCTAGCACTTTTGTTTATTGTCCTTAAGTTGGACTTATGGGGAGCTCTTCTCAAGGTGGCTTGTGCTTAAATTCTTCTTGGAACTCCCACCAATGCTTGGTTCTCCATTGTGCCCCAAGATTCCTTATTTGTTGCACCAAGTGTTGATAGAGTTCTTCACAAGCTTGGAGCTCCCAAAATTGATTCTCCTTGTGTAATCCGGGATCCCATACTTTGTTTTCACATCCGTCTTGAAGTTGACTCTCATTATTAGTCCAATCAGGTGGTGTGCAAGATGAATTCTCAGTAAAGTGGCCAACAATCCTCCTAGACCCATCTAGGTGAGCACTATTCCAACCTTTGTATTCAACTCTTGAAGTATCAACCAAAATGAGCCTTGATTTGCAACGCTAACCACGAAACATTTTTCTTTTACGCTTCATCCCACCAAGCATCCTAAGTTGACCATCCGTTTCAAGCAAGTCATACTCAAGTGGGACAATAAAGCTAATAGAAATGAATTTTACCCAATCAAGTGAAGGAGTAGATGGCAACCTAGGCAAAGATGCTTCCAAAGATCTTGACAAAGCATAACCAATTGTACGTTCTTCTATTTCTAGGGATCTCCACCTTTTCACAAGTTTTCTCAATTTCAATCTTTTGTTCATCAATTCTATCTAAGCCTTTTCCCTTACTCAAATCATAAATGGGAATGTGAGAGAATTTTACCTCCACATTGCCTTCAAATCCACCGGGAGAAGGGTCTTCAAGCTCAAAGGATTCTTTACCACTAAGACTTGATGCTTGATCTTCATCACCAAGGGAACTCAGTTCTTGCTCTATCCCGTCCAAGTCTTCATATGGAATATGCCTTGGAAGTAGTGCACATTCTTCCATAGCATCAAATTCAATCATCTTGGAGGGGTTCTCTTCAATTCTAGATTCCCAAGGTGGTTCCGCATCTCCTAAGTCTTCAACCACTTCATCCTCTTCTTCAACAATTGTAGCTTCCTCCAATTGTTCTAATACAAAGTAACTTTCCTCATTCTCCACCAATCTGTCCTTCATATTATGCTCTTCATTTGATCCTCCCCATGTGGTCATGGGAGTTCCTTGAGTATTCAAGTATTGGGATGCTAACCAACTTACCACCTCGTCTAAGGCGGCCGTGAATTGTTGCACATCCCTTTTCATCTCCTCTTGTCCTTGAACAAGAACATCAAGGATGTTATCCATTGGAGGTTGGGGTGGATGGAAGGATTCATTAATTTGGGGGAAGAATTCATAGTAGGAAGGTGGTTTCTCTTGGTGGAGTTATGATGGTTCAATATTTTCCATTCTTTCCACTTGTTGCACAACACACTCCATGGTTGCTTGAAGTTGATCCATGTTTCCTTGAGATGATTCCTTGACTCTTGTTCTTCTTGGATAATATGATTAGGATCATATGGCTCTTGGATCGATGGACATGAATATTCTTCCATGGGAGGTTGTGGTGGAAAGTAGTATTCATCTTGTGGTTGAAAATTTTCATACATTGGAGGTGGTTCATCTTGGTAATAATATGGAGGGGGTGATTCTTAAAAATATTAATGTTGAAATGGTGGTGGCTCTATGTGTGGTTCATATGTCTCATATGATTGTTGGTAGGATGGATAAGGATTAGGGTCATATGAAGGTGGTTGGTGGAAAGTGGCTTGTGAGTATGGTTGAGGGTTATATTGAGGGTATGACTCATAGGCATATAGTGGTGGTTCTTGAAAGTCACAAGGTGATTCACCATAGCCATTGGATTGATATGCATCATATAATGGCTCTTTTTCATAGTGCATTGGTGGAGGTTGTTGCCATGAAGATTGATCATATGCATATGGCTCCTCCCACCTTTGATTGTCCCATCCTTGATCTACATCCTCATTGAAGCTCTCATTTCCTACAACATAGTTAGAACCAAACTCATAGCCAAAGTGAGAATTCATAATGAAAAGAGAAAATAAAATTCAAAAGCTAATAAAAATATAATGAAACAAAGTCCTAAACTAGCAAAGACTAGCAAACAATCCAAAAATCAAGCTATTCACAATATTCACATATGTACAATAACCAATAACATAACACCATTGCAATTCCCCGGCAACGGCGCCATTTTGATGATTGGATTTTTGACGGTTTAGAATTTTACAAATGAAATCTCGTTGCAAGTATAGTTTCTAAACCAACAATAGTCTTTTCATACAAAAGATTGTTTGTCACAAGTAACAAACCCCTAAATTTATAAACCGAAGTATTGAACCTCGGGTCGTTCTCCCTAGGAATTACAATAAAGTATTCTTGTTATTGGTTATGGAGTATGTTTGGGGTTTTTGAGGTTTTAGACAAGAAATGTAAATGGCAAGGGAAGTAAACTAATAGCTATGAAAGCTCTTGGTAAGGTTATGAGAATTAGAAGTCCCATCCTAGTTATCCTCCTCAATTGCGACCACAAATTGTCCATTGCTACCACTTAGTTAACCTCTAACCATGGAGGAAAGTCAAGTGGATGAATCAACTTGATTCCACAAGTCCTAGCCAACTCCCAAGGGAAAGACTAGCTTTAGTGGTATCCAAATCAATTAGCAACTTCTAATTATCAATCAACAAAGGAATTAGATAACTCAAGCGTCACTAATTACTCTACCTAAGGCAAGAGGAGAAAATCTATACTAAAATCCAACCAAGCATTTCATCAAACACTTGGAAGGCACTAAAGAAAAGCAAAATAAATTGGCATCAATAAAGAAATCTAACAACAATTATTGCAAGGAATTAACAACAACAATCAAAGAAAACAAGATCTCCATGAATTACCTCAAATTGCATTAAAGGAGAATAGAAGAAGAAAGAGTGCATCAACAACAAAGTAAGCAATTACAAGAATGAAATACAAAATTAGAGAGAGGAAGAGTAGAGGAACAAAAAATTGTAAAGGAAAAGTAAATTAAAGCATGAATTAAACCTAGATCTAAGAAATTCTAATCTAGATCTAAAACCTAATCCTAATCCTAAAGAGAAGTGAGAGCTTCTCTCTCTAGAAACTAACTCTAACTACTAAACTATGACTAATGATCAAAAGTATGTTAATTCTCCATCAATCCTTGGCTTAAATAGCATCAGAAATGAGTTGGATTGGGCCCACAAGGCAACTAAAATCGCTGGCCACGAGTTGCATCAAGTGAACCATGTGCACCCATTGGTACTTACATGTACCATGCACGTGCGTGCCTCTATCCGCGATGCAACTATGGCAAATCTTATATCATTTTGAAGTCGCGGATGTTAGCTTTCTAACACAACTAGAACCGCATCATTTGGACTTCTGTAACTCAAGTTATGGTCGATTAAGTACGAAGAGGTCGGCTTGACAGCTTTTGCGATTCCTTCATTTCTTCATGAGTTCTCCATTTTTACATGCTTTTCGTTCATTCCCTTGATCCAATCTTTGCCTCCTAAATCTGAAGTCACTTAACAAACATATCAAGGCATCTAATGGAATCAAGGTGAATTAGATTTAGCTATTTTATGACCTGAAAAGCATGTTTTCACTCTTAAGCACAATTAAAGGAGAATTTACAAAACCATGCTATTTCATTGAATAAATGTGGGAAAAGATGATAAAACCCTCTAAATTCAACACAAGATAAACCCTACAAATGGAGTATATCAACCTCCCCACACTTAAACCAAGCATGTCCTCATGCTTAAACCAAGAGAAAGCAAAGGGTATCAGCATTTATTCAATGAAATCTAACTAAATGCACCCTACCTATATGCAACTATCTACATGAATACAATTGCTTGGTCAAAATAAATCAATCCCCAAGAAGCCTATATGCACAAGGGATAAGGACTAGTAAGTCTAATCCACAATTAAATTGAGCTATTAAATATGTTTACAAACTTGCATGAAGAATGATGATCATAGGTGAAAACATGTAATTGAGCAATCGAACCCTCACAGGTAGTGTTTGCACTCTATTCGCTCAAGTGTTTAGGGTTGATTCACTCAATTCTCCCCTAATCATGCTTTCCAAGATTTAGTTTTCATCTAACAATCAACATATATTTCATGCATGCATACAAGTATCATGAGGTCTTTTCTTTAGGTTGTAATGGGGCTAGGGTCAACGTAGGATGCATATATGGATAAGTGAGATTGAAACTTGAATCTTTTATAAGCTTAGACTTCCCATTTAGACTATGACATCCTATACAATTCAAAAGCTAACCTAACTACCCATTCTTCACTTTTTTCACATACTCATGCATTTTTTTCCTTAATCATAACACATATGCATTGATTTTATTGAGCTTCACTTTGGAGTATTTTATCCCCTTTTTATTTCATTTCTTTTTCTTTCTTTTCCTTTTTTTTTCTATTTTTTCTTTTCTTTTTCTTTCTTTTTCTTTTGTTTTTCTTATTTTTTTCTTTCTCTCAAACTATATACAAGAACATCAATGCATAAGGTTTTACATTTGATTAATACACGAGCATGCACCCAATTTCCAATATTTGCAACAAAAATACAAAACTACCTTTTTTTCTCAACCAATGTTTCAAGTTTTCCCATACTTGAATGTTACACACACTACCCTAAGCCAATCAAAGATCCAAATAAATTATATTTATTATTTTCGGCTTCAGAGCTTGTAATGTACTAAAATTATGAACAAGCGGGTTAAGTGTAGGCTCAAAGTTGCTAACAAAAGAAGATAAAGGGTAAGGCTACTTGGGTAAGTGAGCTAAATGAAATAATGGCCTCAATCATATAAATGCATGAGTACAGAAAATAATGGACATAAAGAATCAAACAAATCAAAGATTACAATCATAGAAAGAGAATAATACACACAAGAAGCGAAAATAAGTGGTTATAAGATGTAACCACAGCATTAGGCTCAAATCTCACAAGCTTGTGTTCTTAGCTCAAAAACCATGTTCCAAAATATATTCTTTCAAGCAAGTTCAACAAAAAATTTTCAAATTAGTAGGGTGCCCTAAAACAATTTTCTTGGAAGAGAAATCATCACCATAACCAAGTAGTCCTAATCAAAAAAAGAAGTGATAAAATATATACAAATGCTAGCTATCATGCAACCTATTATGCAATGCAATAACTAGCTAACGTTGGTGTTGAAAGGAAATTGTTACCCATGGAGATCGGTCGGACGATCTCCCCACACTTGAAGATTGTACCGTCCTCGGTGTATGCAAAGAAGAACAATGTGGACGGGTTGAAACAACTGATGAGCTTTCTTTAAAGGGTTGTGCGAATGACTTGGTTGTTACCCCATTTAAAAGCTTTTCCTTTTCTTCCTTCTTGGTGGCCAACCTAAAAGGAACGAAAAGGAAAGAAAATTAAGCCTATAACAAAGATATCAAAGCAAATAGAACATAGGCAGGGGCTAATGCCAAATAAGAGTAGGGTTCTTACTACATCGTAGCTACATATGTGAGGGAAAAAATAAGATGAGCTAATGCATATCAAGAAGCTTGATACAAGAGTAAAGTCAAAGCATGAAGAGTATATTAAGCATCAAGTTCAAATAAGAAAAAGTGGGTCATGAAGGACAATATGAGGTCATATCAATGCACAAAGACACAAGAGTCATACAAGATGAAGCATTAATTTAAAAGTTTCATCACCCAACAATGTCAAACAAGTCAAGAGGCACCAAAATAATGCAAGAAAGTCTCAACAATTGAGTAGGAGAATGCAACACCATTATTAAAATAAAAAACTCAGAAAAAAATAAAGTAAAAACAAGCTATAAAAATGATGAGCGGATATTTTATACGCTTTCTGGGGTTAATTTCATATAGTTTTGAGTATATTTTAGTTACTTTTTAGTCTATTTTCATTAGTTTTTAGGAAAAATTCATATTTCTGGACTTTACTATGAGTTGTGTGTTTTTCTGTAATTTTAGGTATTTTTCTGGCTGAAATTGAGCGAGCTGAGCAAAAATCTGATTCAGGCTGAAAAAGGACTGCTGATGCTGTTGGATTCTGACCTCCCTGCACTCAAAGTGGATTTTCTGGAGCTACAGAACTCGAAATGGCATGCTTCCAATTGCGTTGGAAAGTCGACATCCAGGGCTTTCCAGCAATATATAATAGTCCATACTTTGCACAAGGATAGACGACGTAAAATGGCGTTCAACGCCAGTTCTCTACCCAATTCTGGCGTCCAGCGCCAGAAAAGGATCAAAAGCTGGAGTTGAACGCCCAAACTGGCACAAAAACTGGCGTTCAACTCCACAAATGGCCTCTGCACGTGACTTACTTAAATCTTAGCCCCATCACACACCAAGTGGGCCCCAGAAGTGGATCTCTGCATCATCCATCATAGTCCACTTATTTTTTGTAAACCTAGGCTACTAGTTTAGTATTTAAACAACTTCTAGAGACTTATTTTGTATCGGATGACATTTCAGATCTAAACTTTATATTCTCTGACGGCATGAGTCTCTAAACCCTATTATTGGGGGTGAGGAGCTCTGCTGTGTCTCGATGAATTAATGCAAGTAATTCTGTTTTCCATTCAAACACGCTTGTTCCTATCTAAGATGTTCATTTGCGCTTAACTGTGATGAAGGTGATGATCCGTGACATTCATCACCTTCCTCAAACCATGAACGTGTGCCTGACAACCACCTCCGTTCTATATCCGATTGAATGAGTATCTCTTAGATTCTTTAATCAGAATCTCCGTGGTATAAGCTAGAACTGATGGCGGCATTCATGAGAATCCGGAAAGTCTAAACCTTATCTGTGGTATTCCGAGTAGGATTCAAGGATTGAATGACTGTGACGAGCTTTAAACTCCTGAAGGCTGGGCGTTAGTGACAGACGCAAAAGGATAGTAAATCCTATTCCAACCGGATCGAGAACCAACCGGTGATTAGCCGTGCTGTGACAGAGCGCGTGAGTGTAGTTTTCACTGGAAGGAAGGAAGGTAGCCATTGACAACGGTGATCCACCAACACACAGCTTGCCATAGGAGGACGTGCGTGCGTGAACAAGAAGACAGAGGAAAGCAGAGATTCAGAAGACAAAGCATCTCCAAAACTCCAACATATTCTCCATTACTGCATAACAAGTAACCTTTGATCCATGCTCTATTGTTTATTTGCAATTCAACTGATAAACATAATTGCCTTCCTGACTAAGATTTACAAGATAACCATAGATTGCTTCAAACCAACAATCTCCGTGGGATTCGACCCTTACTCACGTGAGGTATTACTTGGACGACCCAGTGCACTTGCTGGTCAGTGGTACGAGTTGTGAAAAGTGTGATTCACAATTCGTGCACCAAGTTTTTGGCGCCGTTGCCGGGGATTGTTCGTGTTTGAACAACTGACGGATTATTTTGTTGCTTAGATTAGGAAAAATTTCTTTTTTTTTGTTTAGAGTCTCTTATTATTGTCGTGTTAAAATTTTAGAATCCTTATTTTCTTTTTTTTTTTTTTAAAAATATAGTTTTCAAAAATAATTTCTCTATTAGATCCTGTGCCAAACTTTAAGTTTGGTGTTTTCTTGTTGATTTTCCTTAAAATTTTCGAAAATTTTGGTTTGGTTTTCTAAAAATTTTAAGTTTGGTGTTCCTTGGTGTTTTCCCTCCAAAATTTTAAAAAATAGGGAGCATTAGATCTAAAAATTTTAAAATCTTGTGCTATCTTATTGTTTTTTTCTTTCCTCTTAAAAATCAAAAATATCTTTTCTCTCTTTTTTAAAAACAAATTTTCGAAATATATTTCTAAAATTCAGATTTTTTATTTCAAAATTTAAAACTTTTTTTTTTCAAAATCATCATATCCTTTTCAAAACTTCCTAACCACTTTCTCTCTCCTCAGTTTATCGAAAATCTTCACTCAATTTTTATTTATTCTATTTTAATTTATTTCATTTTCGAAATAAATATATAAATAAATAAATAAAAATATTTTTCCTATTTTACATCATCTCCCTTTCTCCATCATGGATCTAAGTGGAAATGAACAGTCCAGGAGGACTCTGGGGTCATATTCTAACCCCTCTACTGCTTCATATGGGAGTAGTATCTGCATACCCTCCATTGGAGTCAGTAGCTTTGAGTTGAATCCTCGGCTTATTATCATGGTGCAGCAAAGTTGCCAGTATTCCGGTCTTCCACAGGAAGAACCTACAGAGTTTCTGGCACAGTTTTTACAAATTGCTGACACAGTACATGATAAGGAAATAGATCAGGATGTCTACAGACTATTACTGTTTCCATTTGCTGTAAAAGATCAAGCTAAGAGGTGGTTAAATAACCAACCTAAGGCCAGCATAAGGACATGGAAACAGCTGACAGAAAAATTCCTGAATCAATATTTCCCTCCAAAAAGGATGACACGGCTAAGGATGGACATCCAAGGCTTTAAACAAGGAGATAATGAATCTCTTTATGATGCCTGGGAGAGATACAGAGAGATGCTACGAAAATGCCCCTCTGAAATGTTTTCAGAGTGGGTTCAGTTAGACATCTTCTACTATGGGCTTGCAGAAGGAGCTCAGATGTCTCTAGATTACTCAGCTGGTGGATCTATCCACATGAGAAAGACAATTGAAGAGGCTCAAGAGCTCATTGATACAGTTGCCAGGAATCAGCATCTGTACCTAAGCAGCAACCCTTCCATGAATGAAGAGGTTAAAACAGTAACTGCTGAACTCAGTCCTGTAAAACAAGCTGCTGAATTCAATCAGCAATTGGACTTTCTAACAAAGCAGCTAGCCGAATTTAAAGACAGGCTACAAGAGACAAGGATGGCTAATATACATATGGACGAACAGTTTAAGCAAACAAAGCAGCAGCTGTCAAAGCAAATAGCAGAGGAATGCCAAGCAGTTCAACTAAGAAGTGGGAAAACATTAAATACCCCACCTCAAGGCAGCAAAAAGCTAAGAAATGAGCAAACCACCCAAAATTCACCTGAGGACAGTAAGAGCCCAGGAAAAAATAATTCTGGCACTAAAACGCCAGAAAATTGGTGGAAGGCTGGCGCTGAACGCCCAGACCATGGCCAAAACTGGCGTTCAACGCCAGAGATACAGCAGGACTGGCGTTCAACGCCAGAAATGGGCAAGGATCTGGCGTTGAATGCCCAAAATGGGCAGGATCTGGCACTGAACGCCCAAAAAGGGCACAGTTCTGGCGTTCAGACGCCAGGAGCAGACAAGGAGCTGGCGTCCAGTTTCACTCCAGTTTTTAACTCTGGCACTCAAGTGCCAGTGAGGGATCAGACACACACAAATACTGATAACAACCCCTCTAAAAAGGCTTCTTCAACCACTTCTGTAGGCAATAAACCTGCAGCAACTAAGGTTGAAGAATATAAAGCCAAGATACCTTATCCTCAAAAACTCCGAAAAGAGGAGCAGGATAAGCAATTTGCTCGCTTTGCAGATTACCTCAGGACTCTTGAAATAAAGATTCCATTTGCAGAAGCACTTGAGCAAATACCTTCTTATGCCAAGTTCATGAAAGAGATCTTGAGTCATAAGAAGGATTGGAGAGAAACAGAAAGAGTTCTCCTCACTGAAGAATGCAGTGCAGTCATTTTGAAGAGCTTTCCTGAAAAGCTTAAAGACCCTGGGAGCTTTCTGATACCATGCATATTAGAAGATAATTGCACCAAGACAGCTTTATGCGATCTTGGGGCAAACATCAACCTAATACCGGCATCCACTATCAGGAAGCTTGGCTTAACTGAAGAAGTTAAACCAACCCGGATATGTCTCCAACTTGCTGATGGTTCCACTAAATACCCATCAGGCGTGATTGAGGACATGATTGTCAGAGTTGGGCCATTCGCCTTTCCCACTGACTTTGTTGTGCTGGAAATGGAGGAGCACAAGAGTGCTACTCTCATTCTAGGAAGACCCTTCCTAGCAACTGGACGATCCCTCATTGACGTCCAACAGGGGGAAATAACCCTGAGAGTCAACAATGATGAGTTCAAGTTGAACGCTGTCAAAGCCATGCAGCATCCAGACACACCAACAGACTGCATGAAATTTGATCTTATTGACTCTTTGGTAGAAAAGATCAACATGGCTGAGAGTCTCGAATCAGAGTTGGAAGACATCTTTAAAGATGTTCAGCCTGATTTGGAGGATTCAGGGGACATGAAAGAACCTCTGAACTTTCTTCTGAAAGAGAAAAAACCTCCTAAACCCGAGCTCAAGCCACTACCACCATCCTTGAAATATGCATTTCTGGGAGAAGGTGACACTTTTCCAGTGATCATAAGCTCTGCTTTAAATTCACAGGAAGATGAAGCACTTATTCAAGTGCTAAGGACACACAAGACAGCTCTTGGGTGGTCCATAGGTGACCTTAAGGGCATAAGCCCAGCTAGATGCATGCACAAAATCCTATTAGAGGATAATGCCAAACCAGTGGTTCAACCACAGAGGCGGCTAAATCCAGCCATGAAGGAAGTGGTGCAGAAAGAGGTCACCAAGTTACTAGAGGCTGGGATTATTTATCCTATTTCTGATAGCCCCAGGGTGAGCCCTGTTCAAGTCGTCCCAAAAAAGGGAGGCATGACAGTGATTCATAATGAAAAAAATGAACTGGTTCCTACAAGAACAGTTACGGGGTGGCGCATGTGTATTGACTACAGAAGGCTCAATACAGCCACCAGAAAGGATCATTTTCCTTTACCATTCATAGACCAGATGCTAGAAAGACTAGCAGGTCATGATTATTACTGCTTCTTGGATGGCTACTCAGGCTATAACCAGATTGCAGTAGATCCCCAGGATCAAGAGAAAACAGCATTCACATGTCCATCCGGAGTGTTTGCTTATAGAAGGATGCCATTTGGGCTATGTAATGCGCCTGCAACCTTCCAGAGATGCATGCTCTCTATTTTCTCTGACATGGTGGAAAAATTTCTGGAAGTCTTCATGGATGACTTCTCAGTATATGGAGACTCATTCAGCTCCTGTCTTGATCACCTGAAACTTGTTCTAAAAAGATGCCAAGAGACCAACCTAGTTTTAAACTGGGAAAAGTGTCACTTCATGGTGACTGAAGGAATTGTTCTTGGGCATAAAATCTCAAACAAGGGAATAGAGGTGGATCAAGCAAAAATAGAGGTAATTGAAAAATTACCACCACCTGCCAATGTTAAGGCAATCAGAAGCTTTCTGGGGCATGCAGGATTCTATAGGAGGTTTATAAAGGATTTTTCAAAAATCGCAAAACCTCTAAGAAATCTGCTAGCTGCTGACACGCCATTTGTGTTTGACACAAAGTGCCTGCAGGCGTTTGAAACGCTAAAAGCTAAGCTGGTCACAGCACCAGTCATTTCTGCACCAGACTGGACATTACCATTTGAGCTAATGTGTGATGCCAGTGATCATGCCATTGGTGCAGTATTGGGACAGAGGCATGACAAGCTTCTGCATGTCATTTATTATGCCAGTCGCGTTCTAAATGATGCCCAGAAAAATTACACAACCACAGAAAAAGAACTACTTGCAGTGGTTTACGCCATTGACAAGTTCAGATCATACTTAGTAGGATCAAAAGTGATTGTGTATACTGACCATGCTGCTCTTAAATATCTACTCACAAAGCAGGATTCAAAACCCAGGCTCATCAGATGGGTATTGCTTCTGCAAGAGTTTGATATAGAAATAAGAGACAGAAAAGGGACAGAGAACCAAGTGGCTGATCATTTGTCCCGGATAGAGCCAGTGGAAGGGGCGTCCCTCCCTTTTCTTGAGATCTCTGAGACATTTCCTGATGAGCATTTATTCGCCATTCAGGAAGCACCATGGTTTGCCGATATTGCAAACTATAAAGCTGCAAGGTTCATACCCAAGGAGTACAACAGGATACAAAAAAAGAAATTAATTACTGATACAAAGTACTACTTGTGGGATGAACCTTATCTCTTTAAGAGATGTGTAGACAGAATTATCCGTAGGTGTGTGCCTAGAGAAGAAGCACAGAGGATCCTGTGGCATTGCCACGGATCTCAATATGGAGGCCATTTCGGAGGTGAGCGAACAGCTACCAAGGTCCTCCAATGTGGCTTCTATTGGCCCACACTCTATAAAGATTCCCGAGAGTTTGTACGTAATTGTGACAGTTGCCAAAGAGCTGGTAATCTGCCTCATGGTTACGCCATGCCTCAACAAGGAATCTTGGAAATTGAGTTGTTTGACGTATGGGGAATTGACTTCATGGGACCTTTCCCACCATCATACTCAAACACATATATTCTGGTGGCAGTTGACTATGTATCAAAATGGGTTGAGGCTATTGCCACACCCACCAATGATACTAAAACAGTGCTGAAGTTCCTCCATAAACATATCTTTAGCAGGTTTGGTGTCCCTAGAGTACTAATCAGTGATGGGGGCACTCACTTCTGCAATAAATAGCTTTACTCTGCCATGGTTCGGTATGGAATTCGCCACAAGGTGGCCACTCCATATCATCCACAAACCAATGGGCAAGCTGAAGTCTCTAACAGAGAATTAAAGAGAATACTGGAACGGACAGTAAATACCCGTAGAAAGGATTGGGCACGGAGCCTGGATGATGCTCTATGGGCTTACAGGACAGCATTCAAGACCCCCATAGGGACATCTCCATACCAACTCGTGTATGGTAAGGCATGTCACCTGCCCGTGGAACTGGAACATAAGGCCTACTGGGCAACCAGATTCCTAAACTTTGATGCCAAATTAGCAGGAGAAAAACGATTGCTCCAGCTAAATGAGCTAGAGGAATTCGGATTCACAGCTTTCGAAAATGCCAAGCTTTATAAAGAAAAATAAAAAAAATGGCATGACAGAAAGCTGTCATCTAGAATCTTTGAACCAGGATAGAAGGTCCTGTTGTTTAACTCTAGACTCATGCTATTCCCCGGGAAACTAAAATCCCGCTGGAGGGGACCATACGTGATTACAAGTGTGTCACCATATAGTTATGTGGAGCTTCAAGATATTGATTCTGATAAGAAGTTCATTGTCAATGGACAGAGAATCAAGCATTATCTTGAAGGCAACATCGAGCAAGAATGCTCAAGGCTGAAGCTAGATTAAAAGCTCAGCAAGGTCCAGCTAAAGACAATAAAGAAGCGCTTGCTGGGAGGCAACCCAGCCATGGGGCAACAATCCTCTAAGCATTTTGCCCTATTCCTATTTTTATTTTTATTTGTTTATATAGAGTTCATTGATAACAAGGTAAATAATCATTTACAGAAGACCTCGGCACACAAAATAGAGAAAAAGATCTCACTGGCAAGAAAACGCCAGTAAAAGAGCATTTTGGGCGTTCAACGCCCAAAATGGGCATCCACTGGGCGCTGAACGCCAGTGATGGTAGCAGCTGGGCGTTCAACGCCAGAAAGGGGCACCCACTGGGCGTTGAACGCCAGTAATGACAGCAGCTGGGCGTTGAACGCCCAGGAGAGCAGTAATTGGGCGCTGAACGCCCAAAACAGGCAGTGTTTGGGCGTTCAAATGCCAGGAAGGCAGGGAGGAGCCAAATTCATTTTTTCCACACGTATTTCCATTTTAATTTCAAATTTTATGCTTCAATGCATGATTTTTACATGAACATGTCAAGAACCCTGATTTTTAAAATCCTTAATTTCTAAAAATCCATCTTTCCAAATTCAATCCAACTCTTTTCAAATCTTTTCTGAAAACAAATCTATCTTTTTCACTCAAAAATCTTTTCAACTAATCCATATCTTTTTCAAATCTCCATATTATCCTTTTCAAAATTCAGATTTATCTTTTTCAAAAATCTATCATATCTTTTCAAAATTAAACTATATCTTCTATCTTATCTTTTTCAACTCAATCTTTTTATCTTATCTTTTCCAATTTTTCGAAAACCCACCCCCCATCCCTTTAAATTTGGGTTCGGCCTCCCCCCTCCTCCATCAACAATTGCACCTAGCTCTCCTTCTATCCCTCTCCTTTCTTTTCTTTTGCTTGAGGACAAGCAAACCTCTAAGTTTGGTGTGTTTATCCGAGATCACTAAGATCATGGCTCCTAAAGGAAAATAACCCACTCCAAGAGGCAAGAAAGAGAGCGTTCCAAAACCACTTTGGAATCAAGAGAAGTTTTTATCTAAAGAACATTCAGACCATTATCTTAAAGTAATGGGTCTGAGATCAGTGATCCCGGAAGTTAGATTCGATCTGAAAGAAGATGAATATCCGGAGATCCAGGAGCAAATTCGAATCAGGAACTGGGAAGTCCTAGCTAATCCTGAAATGAAAGTGGGAAGGAACATGGTCTAGGAGTTCTATGCTAATATGTGGCAGACTGACAAGCAAAAACTATCTGGAACTGCCTTCTATGAATTTTGGACCATGGTCAGAGGGAAGATTGTTCATACCACCCCTGACAAGATCAGGGAGATCTTAAAGCTACCTCAGCTAAAGGATGATCCAGACTCCTTCAACAGGAGGATGATGAGAGCAGACATTGACCTGGATAAGATTCTAGAGGACATATGTATCCCTGGAGCCAGGTGGACGACCAACACAAAGGGTGTCCCAAATCAACTCAAGAGAGAGGATCTCAAACCAGTCGCCAGAGGATGGCTGGACTTCATTGGGCGTTCTCTGTTGCCTACTAGCAACCGTTCTGAAGTTACAGTTAAAAGAGCAGTGATGATCCATTGCATCATGATGGGAAAGGAAGTGGAGGTTCATCAGCTGATTTCAACTGAACTCTACAAAATTGCTAACAAAAATTCAAAAGAGGCCAGGTTGGCTTATCCAAGCGTGATTTCTCTGCTCTGCAAGGACGCTGGAGTAAGGATGGGAATAACTGAGTATATCCTAATTGAAAAGCCAATCACCAAAGCATCAATGGAAAAACAAAAAGCACAGGATGATCCCATCAAGAAGAGAGCACAGGACTTCCTCCCAGAGATCCCTCAATCTGAATACTGGGAGTATCTTGAAACGTCCATTACCAAGATACGGGAAGCTATGGAGCAAATAATAAAAGAACAGAAAGAACACAGTCAAATGCTGACCTATATGTTTAAAGAACAAGAGGAGTAGGGGCGTGACTTAAGGGAATTGAAGCGCCAAAAGTCTTCTCTTGTAGGACCAAGCACCCCAAGGATCAGAGGAACCCCCGTTCCCCCAGAATAAAGGTTATTAATTTCCAATTTCTGCCTTAACTCTGTGACAGTGTCCTTATAGAAGTTTACCTTAGGAGTTATATAGTAGTAATTAGTATCTATTTTGATTTTATCTCCAATTAAGCTATAGTTATTTTTCTCATCATCAGCAAACATGAATAAAGTAGTAGATCTTTTGAATAAGAGGCAATAAAATTTCAAGTTTTAATAAAAGAAATTCTAATTAGTTAAATGTGGTGGCAATGCTTTCTGTCTTCTGAATGAATGCTTGAACAGTGCATATGTCTTTTAAATTTGTTGTTTAAGACTGTTAAATATGTTGGCTCTTGAAAGAATGATGAACATGAGACATGTTATTGATAATCTGAAAAATCATAAAAATGATTCTTGAAGCAAGAAAAAGCAGCAAAGAACAAAGCTTGCAGAAAAAAAAAAGAGAGGGAAAAAGCAAGCAGAAAAAGCCAATAACCCTTAAAACCAAAAGGCAAGGGCAAATGAAAAGGATCCCAAGGCTTTGAGCATCAGTGGATAGGAGGGCCTAAAGGACCAAAATCCTGGTCTAAGCGGCTAAACCAAGCTGTCCCTAACCATGTGCTTGTGGCGTGAAGGTGTCAAGTGAAAACTTGAGACTGAGCGGTTAAAGTCAAGGTCCAAAGCAAAAAGAAGAGTGTGCTTAAGAACTCTGGACACTTCTAATTGGGGACTTTAGCAAAGCTGAGTCACAATCTGAAAAAGGTTCACCCAGTTATGTGTCTGTGGCATTTATGTATCCGGTGGTAATACTGGAAAACAAAGTGCTTAGGGCCACGGCCAAGACTCATAAAGAAGCTGTGTTCAAGAATCATCACACTGAACTAAGAAAATCAATAACACTATCTAAATTCTAAGTTCCTATAGATGCCAATCACTCTGAGCTTCAATGGATAAAGTGAGATGCCAAAACTGTTCAGAAGCAAAAAGCTACTAGTCCCGCTCATCTAATTAGAATCTGAGCTTCAATCAAAAACTCTGAGATATTATTGCTTCTCAACCTATTAGTCTTCTATTTTATTTGTCTAGTTGCTTGAGGACAAGCAACAGTTTAAGTTTGGTGTTGTGATGAGCGGATATTTTATACGCTTTCTGGGGTTAATTTCATATAGTTTTGAGTATGTTTTAGTTAGTTTTTAGTCTATTTTCATTAGTTTTTAGGAAAAATTCATATTTCTAGACTTTACTATGAGTTGTGTGTTTTTCTGTAATTTCAGGTATTTTTCTGGCTGAAATTGAGGGAGCTGAGCAAAAATCTAATTCAGGCTGAAAAAGGACTGCTGATGCTGTTGGATTCTGACCTCCCTGCACTCAAAGTAGATTTTCTGGAGCTACAGAACTCGAAATGGCATGCTTCCAATTGCGTTGGAAAGTAGACATCCAGGGCTTTCCAGAAATATATAATAGTCCAGACTTTGCACAAGGATAGAGGACGTAAACTGGCGTTCAACGCCAGTTCTCTGCCCAATTCTGGCGTCCAGCGCCAGAAAAGGATCAAAAGCTGGAGTTGAACGCCCAAACTGGCACAAAAACTGGCGTTCAACTCCACAAATGGCCTCTGCACGTGACTTACTTAAATCTCAGCCCCAGCACACACCAAGTGGGCCCCAGAAGTGGATCTCTGCATCATCCATCATAGTCCACTTATTTTTTGTAAACCTAGGATACTAGTTTAGTATTTAAACAACTTCTAGAGACTTATTTTGTATCGGATGACATTTCAGATCTAAACTTTATATTCTCTGACGGCATGAGTCTCTAAACCCCGTTGTTGGGGGTGAGGAGCTCTGCTGTGTCTCGATGAATTAATGCAAGTAATTCTGTTTTCCATTCAAACACGCTTGTTCCTATCTAAGATGTTCATTTGCGCTTAACTGTGATGAAGGTGATGATCTGTGACATTCATCACCTTCCTCAAACCATGAACGTGTGCCTGACAACCACCTCCGTTCTATATCCGATTGAATGAGTATCTCTTAGATTCTTTAATCAGAATCTCCGTGGTATAAGCTAGAACTGATGGCGGCATTCATGAGAATCCGGAAAGTCTAAACCTTATCTGTGGTATTCTGAGTAGGATTCAAGGATTGAATGACTGTGACGAGCTTCAAACTCCTGAAGGCTGGGCGTTAGTGGCAGACGCAAAAGGATAGTAAATCCTATTCCAACCGGATCGAGAACCAACCGGTGATTAGCCGTGCTGTGACAGAGCGCGTGAGCGTAGTTTTCACTGGAAGGAAGGAAGGTAGCCATTGACAACGGTGATCCACCAACACACAGCTTGCCATAGGAGGACGTGCGTGCGTGAACAAGAAGACAGAGGAAAGCAGAGATTCAGAAGACAAAGCATCTCCAAAACTCCAACATATTCTCCATTACTGCATAACAAGTAACCTTTGATCCATGCTCTATTGTTTATTTTCAATTTAACTGATAAACATAATTGCCTTCCTGACTAAGATTTACAAGATAACCATAGATTGCTTCAAACCAACAATCTCCGTGGGATTCGACCCTTACTCACGTGAGGTATTACTTGGACGACCCAGTGCACTTGCTGGTCAGTGGTACGAGTTGTGAAAAGTGTGATTCACAATTCGTGCACCAAAAAACAAAATGAAAATGTACAGAATAAAAGTATGCGAATGCAATGGAAGAAAATGGAAGATGAGAAAAAAAAGTCTTTTTTTTACCGATGCGAACGCGCACGGTGCGCTCACGCGTCGATGTGCATACCGTCCGAGGGACGCGTACGCGCCGTGTGCGCGCACGCGCGGGTTAGGCTAGGTGCATAGGGTCAGCCCAAAATTAGCACAACTCTTGGAAAAATGGCCCAAGATTGCAAATGGCACCACTGGCGCGGACGCAACTAGTGCGCGTACGCGCGCTTTGCGCAATTAAGATCATGGACGCGTACGCGCCAGGTGCACGCACGCGTGAGTGGCATTGTGCCTGGGGCTCAGAATTGGCACAGAATTGGTACAACTCTCAGGAAAATGACCCAGGAGTTGCGAGTGCCCAACAGTGCGCGCACGCGCCCCCCCCCCCCTTTTTTTTCAGGAATGCTAAAAAAATTAGCTAAAAATCTCCCCTATACTACTTACAACCTAAAAACCAATCAAAAGTAGAAACTTGCAAAAGAAAAGTTATTTTGGTGTTAAAACTTTCCTAACTACTAACAAGGATTACTTGCATGTCATGAAACTAACAACCAAATTATTAAACAAGCTTATACAACAAGAAAATCTACCTACAATGGTAACTCAAATCATTTATTAATCAAAGCTACAATAGAGTGGAAAGAGTACACCATGGTGGGGTGTCTCCCACCTAGCACTTTTGTTTATTGTCCTTAAGTTGGACTTATGGGGAGCTCTTCTCAAGGTGGCTTGTGCTTAAATTCTTCTTGGAACTCCCATCAATGCTTGGTTCTACATTATGCCCCAAGATTCCTTATTTGTTGCACCAAGTGTTGATGGAGTTCTTCACAAGCTTGGGGCTCCCAAAATTGATTCTCCTTGTGTAATCCAGGATCCCATACTTTGTTTTCACACCCGTCTTGAAGTTGACTCTCATTATTAGTCCAACCAAGTGGTGTGCAAGATGAATTCTCAGTGAAGTGGCCAACAATCCTCCTAGACCCATCTAGGAGAGCACTATTCCAACCTTTGTATTCAACTCTTGAAGTATCAACCAAAATAAGCCTTGATTTGCAACGCTGATGACATGTCACCATGTCATGTTTTTCTATGCTTTTTCCTTTGTTTTCAATAGGTTTTATGCACTTTCTTAAGCCATAAGCAAGCCAATTGGGTAGATTTCCATGTTTCCTTTGATTTAATCAACCATGTATGAATTAATGCTATTTCATGAGGTTTTATCCTATAATTGTCACATATTATGAAAGAATGACAAACTCATGATTTTGAGCATAGCTTTGATGTGTTTGGTTGATTGATGATAGGTGAAGAAAGCTTGGAGAAAGGTTGAAGCAAGGAGGAATGGTTAGGAGGAAGAGAGGACAAAAAGTTTGAGCAAAAGTTTGCCTCAAACTTTAGCTCAAACTTTTGGATTAATTGAAAATGAACCAGGGAGCAAAAAACTGGACCAAAAGTTAGCCTCAAACTTTTGTGCAAACTTTTGGACAAAAAGCTGGAGCAAAAGTTAGCCTCAAACTTTTTGGCTAACTTTTGGCCTCACAAATCAACACCCTGGAGAGCAAAAGTTTGCGCCAACGTTAGCTCCTAACTTTTTGGCTAACGTTGGCGCATGACCAACACACCCAGGGGAGAAAAAGCTTGCGCCAACGTTTGCCTCAAGCTTTTTGGCAAACGTTGGCGCCACAAGGCATACAAGGGGTATACTTCCAACAAGAATAACTTGAGCTACAGAGCTCCAAATGAGGTGATTCAAAAAGCAATGGAAAGTAGGAATCGAGAGCTTTCCAAGCATATATGGCACTGCATGGTGGACACTAAAATTGAGGGAGAAAACTGCCCCGCAATGAGCATAAACGAACATGGTGGCAACCTGCAGTGCGGCCAACTGACCTCTGCACCTTCGACGGAGTATAACTCGAGCTGTAGAGCTCCAAATGATGTGCTCCCAACGGCATTGGAAAGTAGACATTCAGGGCTTTCCAACAATGTATGATAGTATGGGATGGACAATACGTTTGAGCCTCCAAAACTGGCGTTTTCGACCACGTTTGAGGCAAACTTTACCTCAAACGTTGGGCACCAAAACCAGCGACCCTGTCCTCTTCAAAGGAGCATAACTTGAGTTGTAGATGTCCAATTGAGGTGATTCCAATTGGGTTAGAAAGCTGACGTTCAGAGCTTTCCAACCATATATAATAGTCTATATTGGGCATAAAATTTGCAATGTTGACAAGAGGACAAAGTAACGCCACATATATGCACTAGGGGAGGCCAACGTTGGAGCAAAAGTTTGACCCCTAACTTTTGCCCCAACGTTGGTATCAACAAAAGAGGGTGGCTGATGTGAAAAGTTGGAGTAAAAGTTAGCCTCAAACTTTTACTCAAACTTTTACTCAAGCTTTCATGATTCCAAACCCGGTTCAATTCGGTTCTTCTCCAAACTCCAAGAGCACTCAACCAAGGCCTCTATCAACCCAATTCCATCAAGAGCAAGGGCCCAATTGACACCACTCAAAGGCACAAGAGATAGTTAGAATAGAAATTTCATTTTAATTGTAATTTGTTTTGAATTTTATTTTCATTTTGTAAAAATGCCTATATAAGGCATCATTCTCATTTTAGAAAGGAAGCCCGAATAGAGAGAATAGGAGGCGAGCTCCACTAGGGAGCATTAGGAATACAGAACTCTCTCTCTTAGTTTTCATTTTTGTTTTGAATCTTGGGTTGAGAATTGAAGAAATTCTGTTTCAATCTCACCTTGAGAATTCTCTCTGTTTACTTGTCTGCATAATTTCAGTGAATTGTGATTTGAATCAAAACTCTCTTTACTGCTTTCTTCTCTATTTTCTTCTGCAATTATTCTCTGTTGGATCAAGGAAGGAATTGAGATCTAGACTTGGTCTCTAGTCTCATCCAACCCCTGAGATCTTCAACCTCTCATTTAGATTTTGCAATTGAGCCAAGTTGCTCTCTGTTTTGATTTTAAAGTGATTTTTCAAATCTGTTGAACCTGCTGCATCTTTTACTTCTCTGTTTGATTGTTATTTACACTTCTGTGTTTGACTTCATGAATCCCAGTACCTAATTTCCTTTATTCTTCTTGCAATTTAACTTTCCAATTACTTGATCTACTGCTTTCTTTTAATTTCCAGCACCCACTCCCTTTTAATTTCATGCAATTTACATTTCTTGCAATTTAAGATTCTTGTAATTTACATTTCTTGCTCTTTAAGTTACTTGCAATTTTACTTTCTGCACTTTATAATTCCTGCAAGTTTACATTCTGTTGGCTTCAATTGTCACTCAAATCATTCAATGTTAGCTTGACTAAACTAATCACCCACTAAAGTTGCTTGATCCATCAATCCCTGTGGGATCGACCTCACTCCCGTGAGTTTTATTACTTGATGCGACCCAGTGCACTTGCCGGTTAGTTTTGGGTGTTTTGGAGAAATTCGTTTTTCAACAAAAAATATCCCATCAAGTTTTTGGCGCCGTTGCCGGGGATTGATTTAGATCAACAATGATTATGTGGGTGAGAAGTCTAGATCAAGCATTTTCTTTATTTTTGTTTTCTGTTTCAAAGTGAAACCAAGGTGTTTGAGTTTTTGCCTCACTAAGAAATTCTCATCTCTGATATGAGTAATTTCAATTTTCCTTGGTTGTGTGTTTTACAAAACTCAAATGGAGTTCAACTCATCTTATGATCAAACAAATTCTATGGGATATCACCCACCATCACCAATCTCTAATGATGGATGGGAATATCACCAAGAAACTTCAAATTCTGGGCTCTCTAATTCATGGAGCCATGCTTCAGAACCACAAGATGAGAAAGAAAATCATATTGGATATTTCCCTCCACCACAAAATGATTCAAGTCATTATTCCAATGGTGGCTGGGTGTATTACCAAGAAACTGCAAATTCTGAGCAGTCAACTCACATGAGAGATTGTCCAACCTCACCTCCCACTTCTACATTTGAAAATTCTTCATCACCTAAATATGCCTCAACACAAACTTCCGCGAACCTAGGCCTCTCAAAGCTAGAGATCATGTTTGAAAAATATGAGAGGGAGGCGCAAAGATCTTGGAACGAGCAAGAGAATTCATTCAAAAACATAGAAGTGATGGTAAACCAATTGTTAAGTGCAAGGGAGAAGGTGGAAGAGCAAAATGAAGATCCCCTTCAAAAATCTAGAGAATTGTTGAAAAGACAAGAACAACTCATGGAGGAACAACAATAATCCTGGAGAGAACAAGAAATCCGTCTTCAGAAGATGGATGAGCAATTGGAAAACATGGGGAAATGCTCGGATCCACTAAGCAAGGAAAATGAAGACCAATTTGTGAGTGAGGAAGTGGAAAAATAAGATGAGGAGGCTACTGCATCAAGTGAACTTTCAATGAAGAATGAGGTGGTTAAAAATGAAACTACACTTGAGATGACAAAGGAACATGAAGAATCACAACTCTCACAAATTTCCCTGACCCAAAAACTCTCGACAATTGAATCTGTGATTGAAAAATATGAAGAGGAGATGAAGAAATGTTTGGAAGATCAACAAACCTCCTCAATGAAAAAGCTATTAAGTCAAATGTTGGGTGCAAGGGAGGAAGTGGAAGAGCAAGAAAGTGAGAAAGACAACCAAAGAATTCCAAACTCAAGTGAAGCAGAGAAGTACATGAAGGAAGAATCCATAGAACTACCATTGCAAGAGACTCTTGATGAAGACAAAACTCCAACAATCACACAGCAACCAAGTCGTAAATTCAAGGAAGTGAAGGCAATTAACAAAAGCACCAAGAAGAGGATTGTGACCAAGATACCAAGGACAACATTCATGAGAAGGTCAACTGCAAACAATCCTCCCCCTGATCCAGCAAGCAAGCTCAATCAAGCCATGTACAAAAGAAAGCTTGCTGAGAGGAAACCAAGACAGGGGGCAATAGCTGAATCTTCTCCTCTCTTGAAGTCATTCCTCTTAACAAATTGGAAGAAGAGGAAGAAAGTAAAGAACAGGTAGACAGTAGGTACATTTCTTTTCCTTGCTTTGTTTAAATTTCAATAAATTGGCATATGATCACATTCTAAGTTTGGTGTTGCCCTACAACAAACTGTTTTCCATCTTCATGGATGATTGCATCAATTTTACATGAAAGTGACACACTAAGATTCTAAGTTTGGTGTGCCATCTATTTTTTTATGCAAATCAATCCAGCAACATCACTTGTCTGCATAATCATATTGCCTTTTACAGTGTTATTTTTCTTCTTAGTTGGATAATTTTTGTTTTCTCTTTGTTTCGTTTATTTACTTGTTTTTAATGCTTTCCTTCATTAACTGTTTTTGTTAATACATCACCAAGACATCCTTATTCATAACAGACTCTTCATTTGGTGATTGTATTTAACATATAACAGTTTCTTTTGTTTAGTTTTAGTTCAAATAAATTGACATATGGTTGCATTCTAAGTTTGGTGTTGCTATGCAACAAAATTTGGTTCTAATCCTTACAAGATACTTGCATTAATTCCAAGTGAAAGTGTCACACTAAGTTTGGTGTGCCACTTATCTTTTATGCAATGTATTGTGCACACCTTCTTATCTATGCAATCACAATGTCTCTATCTCTTATGCCTTGATTGTTATCTTTTGCTTGCTTGAAACACATGTACTACTAACTTTTCATTGTGTAAGACACTCATGATCCATCTTAGCCCCATAGCCATGATTCTAATTGTTGCTTGAGGATGAGCAAGCATTCTGAGTTTGGCAAGGGAAGGAGGAAGAATAGAGGAAAAGGACAACAATAATGAAGATAAACTACAAGGTTGTAGAGTTCCTTTTCTCCTCATTTGTTTCCAGCACTTAAATTGCATGATTGTCTTCATCCTTTCTGTTTACATGTGTGTATGAATAAAGCATAACTTGAATTTTGATTTGCAACATGGTGCTGTGTCATTATGATTACCAACTTGAGTTTTGTGAATTCAAAAGCAACAAAGTATCATGATCATAAACAAACAAGGCATTAAGGAAGATTTTAGCATGTGCATAAAAGTATTGGAAAGCTAGTATGATTAATTGTTGCTCAATTGCATTGGATTTTATTTAATTGAAGTTTTCATCTAGTACATTTTGTGAAATCTTTTGAAAATCATGAAAACCTTGAAAGAAAAAGCAAAAAAGAGCAAGAAAAGAAAAAGGGAAAGAATGAGAAAGCTGAAGGCTCTGAGTACCAATGGCAATTTATTTGTTAAGTACTTGTGGTGTTTATGTATCAAGCCAAATGCTTGAAAACAAAACACTTAGAAGTCAAGGTTAGGCTCAAAGTGCAAAAGCACTCCCTCAAAGCTCAAAGCTCTGAGCATCAATGATTAGAGAGTCAAGAAAAGAAAAGAAAAATGAGCTTAATGAAGTCCTCTAATCAAATGCTTGTGGTGCTTATGTATCAAGTGGTAATACTTGAAAACAAAGCATTTAGAAGTCGTAGCTTTGTTATCAACTCATGGGGCAAAGCACCCAAAAGGAGAAGCTAATAAGAAAAGCAAAAAGCTTGTTTCAAGGAAGAAATATAAGGAAAAGATTTCATAAAATGAGCTAGATAGAAGAATCAATCATTTACATTTCTTTTGTGATTGTAGCATGCTTAGAAAACTAGCTTACCATGAACATTGAGTTGCTATTCTTCTTGCCTTGGATTGTCAATCTTTATTGCATGATTCTTTTCTTGCTTGGGGACAAACAAGGTTTAAGTTTGGTGTTGTGATGACATGTCACCATGTCATGTTTTTCTATGCTTTTTCCTTTGTTTTCAATAGGTTTTATGCACTTTCTTAAGCCATAAGCAAGCCAATTGGGTAGATTTCCATGTTTCTTTTGATTTAATCAACCATTTATGAATTAATGCTATTTCATGAGGTTTTATGCTATAATTGTCACATATTATGAAAGAATGACAAACTCATGATTTTGAGCATAGCTTTGATGTGTTTGGTTGATTGATGATAGGTGAAGAAAGCTTGGAGAAAGGTTGAAGCAAGGAGGAATGGTTAGGAGGAAGAGAGGACAAAAAGTTTGAGCAAAAGTTTGCCTCAAACTTTAGCTCAAACTTTTGGATTAATTGAAAATGAACCAGGGAGCAAAAAGCTGGACCAAAAGTTAGCCTCAAACTTTTGTGCAAACTTTTGGGCAAAAAGCTGGAGCAAAAGTTAGCCTCAAACTTTTTGGCTAACTTTTGGCATCACAAATCAACACCCTGGAGAGCAAAAGTTTGCGCCAACGTTAGCCCCTAACTTTTTGGCTAACGTTGGCGCATGACCAGCACACCCAGGGGAGAAAAAGCTTGCGCCAACGTTTGCCTCAAGCTTTTTGGCAAACGTTGGCGCCACAAGGCATACAAGGGGTATACTTCCAACAAGAATAACTTGAGCTACAGAGCTCCAAATGAGGTGATTCAAAAAGCAATAAGTAGGAATCGAGAGCTTTCCAAGCATATATGGCACTGCATGGTGGACACTAAAATTGAGGGAGAAAACTACCCCGCAATGAGCATAAACAAACATGGTGGCAACCTGCAGTGAGGCCAACTGACCACTGCACCTTCGACGGAGTATAACTCGAGCTGTAGAGCTCCAAATGATGTGCTCCCAACGGCATTGGAAAGTAGACATTCAGGGCTTTCCAACAACGTTAATAGTATGGGGTGGAAAATACGTTTGAGCCTCCAAAACTGGCGTTTTCGACCACGTTTGAGGCAAACTTTACCTCAAACGTTGGGCACCAAAACCAGCGACCCTGTCCTTTTCAAAGGAGCATAACTTGAGTTGTAGATGTCCAATTGAGGTGATTCTAATTGGGTTAGAAAGCTGACATTCAGAGCTTTCCAACCATATATAATAGTCTATAGTGGGTATAACATTTGCAATGTTGACAAGAGGACAAAGTAGCGCCACATATATGCACTAGGGGAGGCCAACGTTGGAGCAAAAGTTTGACCCCTAACTTTTGCCCCAACGTTGGTATCAGCAAAAGAGGGTGGCTGATGTGAAAGGTTGGAGTAAAAGTTAGCCTCAAACTTTTACTCAAACTTTTACTCAAGCTTTCATGATTCCAAACCCGGTTCAATTCGGTTCTTCTCCAAACTCCAAGAGCACTCAACCAAGGCCTCTATCAACCCAATTCCATCAAGAGCAAGGGCCCAATTGACACCACTCAAAGGCACAAGAGATAGTTAGAATAGAAATTTCATTTTAATTGTAATTTGTTTTGAATTTTATTTTCATTTTGTAAAAATGCCTATATAAGGCATCATTCTCATTTTAGAAAGGAAGCCCGAATAGAGAGAATAGGAGGCGAGCTCCACTAGGGAGCATTAGGAATACAGAACTCTCTCTCTTAGTTTTCATTTTTGTTTTGAATCTTGGGTTGAGAATTGAAGAAATTCTATTTCAATCTCACCTTAATAATTCTCTCTGTTTACTTGTCTGCATAATTTCAGTGAATTGTGATTTGAATCAAAACTCTCTTTACTGCTTTCTTCTCTATTTTCTTCTGTAATTATTCTCTGTTGGATCAAGGAAGGAATTGAGATCTAGAGTTGGTCTCTAGTCTCATCCAACCCCTGAGATCTTCAACCTCTCATTTAGATTTTGCAATTGAGCCAAGTTGCTCTCTGTTTTGATTTTAAATTGATTTTTCAAATCTGTTGAACCTGCTGCATCTTTTACTTCTCTGTTTGATTGTTATTTACACTTCCGTGTTTGACTTCATGAATCCCAGTACCTAATTTCCTTTATTCTTCTTGCAATTTAACTTTCCAATTACTTGATCTACTGCTTTCTTTTAATTTCCAGCACCCACTCCCTTTTAATTTCATGCAATTTACATTTCTTGCAATTTAAGATTCTTGCAATTTATATTTCTTGCTCTTTAAGTTACTTGCAATTTTACTTTCTGCACTTTATAATTCCTGCAAGTTTACATTCTGTTGGCTTCAATTGTCACTCAAATCATTCAATGTTAGCTTGACTAAACTAATCACCCACTAAAGTTGCTTGATCCATCAATCCATGTGGGATCGACCTCACTCCCGTGAGTTTTATTACTTGATGCGACCCGGTGCACTTGCCGGTTAGTTTTGGGTGTTTTGGAGAAATTCGTTTTTCCACAAAAAATATCCCATCAAACGCCAACCACGAAACATTTTTCTTTTACACTTCATCCCACCAAGCATCCTAAGTTGACCATCCGTTTCAAGCAAGCCATACTCTTGTGGGACAATAAAGCTAATAGAAACGAATTTTACCCACTTAAGTGAAGGAGTAGATGGCAACCTAGGCAAAGATGCTTCCAAAGATCTTGTCAAAGCGTAACCAACCCCCGTTCTTCTATTTCTAGGGATCTCCACCTCTTCACAAGTTTTCTCAATTTCAATCCTTTGTTCATCAATTCTATCTAAGCCTTTTCTCTTACTCAAATCATAAATGGGAAGGTGAGAGAATTTTACCTCCACATTGCCTTCAAATCCACCGGGAGAAGGGTCTTCAAGCTCAAAGGATTCTTTACCACTAAGACTTGATGCTTGATATTCATCACCAAGGGAACTCAATTCTTGCTTTATCCCGTCCAAGTCTTCATATGGAATATGCCTTAGAGGTAGTGCACATTCCTCCATAGCATCAAATTCAATCATCTTGGAGGGGTTCTCTTCAATTCTAGATTCCCAAGGTGGTTCCGCATCTCCTAAGTCTTCAACCACTTCTTCCTCTTCTTCAACAATTGTAGCTTCCTCCAATTGTTCTAATACAAAGCAACTTCCTTTATTCTCCACCAATTTGTCCTTCGTATTATGCTCTTCATTTGATCCTCCACATGTGGTCATGGGAGTTCCTTGAGTATTCAAGTATTGGGATGCTAACCAACTTACCACCTCGTCTAAGACGGCCGTGAATTGTTGCACATCCCTTTTCATCTCCTCTTGTCCTTGAACAAGAACATCAAGGATGTCATCCATTGGAGGTTGGGGTGGATGGAAGGGTTCATCAATTTGGGGGAAGGATTCATAGTAGGAAGGTGGTTCCTCTTGGTGGAGTTGTGGTGGTTCAATATTTTCCATTCTTTCCACTTGTTGCACAACACACTCCATGGTTACTTGAAGTTGATCTAATATTTTCTTGAGACGATCTCTTGACTCTTGTTCCTCTTGGATAATATGATTAGGATCATATGGCTCTTGGATCGATGGACATGAATATTCTTCCATGGGAGGTTGTGGTGGAAAGTAGTATTTATCTTGTGGTTGAAAATTTTTATACATTGGAGGTGGTTCATCTTGGTAATAATATGGAGGGGGTGGTTCTTAAAAATATTGATGTTGGAATGGTGGTGGCTCTATGTGTGGTTCATATGTCTCATATGGTTGTTGGTAAGAGGGATAAGGATTAGGGTCATATGAAGGTGGTTGGTGGAAAGTAGCTTGTGAGTATGGTTGAGAGTTATGTTGACGGTATGGCTCATAGGCATATGGTGGTGGTTCTTGAAAGTCACAAGGGGATTCACCATAGCCATTGGATTGATATGCATCATAGAATGGCTCTTGTACATAGTGCATTGGTGGAGGTTGTTGCCATGAAGATTGATCATATGCATATGGCTCCTCCCACCTTTTATTGTTCCATCCTTGATCTACATCCTCATTGAAGCTCTCATTTCCTACAATATAGTTAGAACCAAACTCATAGCCAAAGTGAGAATTCATAATGAAAAGAGAAAATAAAATTCAAAAGCTAATAGAAAAATAATGAAACAAAGTCCTAAACAAGCAAAGACTAGCAAACAATCAAAAACTCAAGCTATTCACAATATTCACATATGTATAATAACCAATAACATAACACCATTGTAATTCCCCGGCAACGGCGCCATTTTGATGATTTGATTTTTGACGGTTTAGAATTTTACAAATGAAATCTCGTTGCAAGTATAGTTTCTAAACTAACAATAGTTCTTTCATACAAAAGATTATTTGTCACAAGTAACAAACCCCTAAATTTATAAACCGAATTATTGAACCTCAGGTCGTTCTCCCTAGGAATTACAATAAAGTGTTCTTGTTATTGGTTATGGAGTATGTTTGGGGTTTTTGAGGTTTTAGACAAGAAATGTAAATGGCAAGGGAAGTAAACTAATAGGTATGAAAGCTCTTGGCAAGGTTATGAGAATTAGAAGTCCCATCCTAGTTATCCTTCTCAATTGTGACCACAAATTGTCTATTGCTACCACTTAGTTAACCTCTAACCATGGAGAAAATTCAAGTGGATGAATCAACCTGATTCCACAAGTCCTAGCCAACTCCCAAGGGAAAGACTAGCTTTAGTGGTATCCAAATCAATTAGCAACTTCTAATTATCAATCAACAAAGGAATTAGATAACTCAAGCGTCACTAATTACTCTACCTAAGCCAAGAGGAGAAAATCTATACTAAAATCCAACCAAGCATTTCATCAAACACTTGGAAGGTACTAAAGAAAAGCAAAATAAATTGGCATCAATAAAGAAATCTAACAACAATTATTGCAAGGAATTAATAACAACAATCAAAGAAAATAAGATCTACTTGAATTACCTCAAGTTGCATTAAAGCAGAATATAAGAAGAAAGAGTGCATCAACGACAAAGTAAGCAATTACAAGAATGAAATACAAAAATAGAGAGAGGAAGAGTAGAGGAACAAGAAATTTTAAAGGAAAAGTAAATCTAAGCATGAATTAAACCTAGATCTAAGAAATTCTAATCTAGATCTAAAACCTAATCCTAATCCTAGAGAGAAGTGAGAGCTTCTCTCTCTAGAAACTAACTCTAACTACTAAACTATGACTAATGATCAAAAGTATGTTAATTCACCTTCAATCCTTGGCTTAAATAGCATCATAAATGAGTTGGATTGGGCCCACAAGGCAACTAAAATCGCTGGCCACGAGTTGCATCAAGTGAACCATGTGCACCCATCGGAACTTACACGTACCATGCACGTGCGTGCCTCTATCCGCGATGCAACTATGGCAAATCTTATATCATTTCGAAGCCCCGGATGTTAGCTTTCTAACACAACTAGAACCGCATCATTTGGACTTCTGTAACTCAAGTTATGGTCGATTAAGTACGAAGAGGTCGGCTTGACAGCTTTTGCGATTCCTTCATTTCTTCCTGAGTTCTCCATTTTTACATGCTTTTCGTTCATTCCCTTGATCCAATCTTTGCCTCCTAAATCTGAAGTCACTTAACAAACATATCAAGGCATCTAATGGAATCAAGGTGAATTAGATTTAGCTATTTTATGACCTGAAAAGCATGTTTTTACTCTTAAGCACAATTAAAGGAGAATTTACAAAACCATGCTATTTCATTGAATAAATGTGGGAAAAGATGATAAAATCCTCTAAATTCAACACAAGATAAACCCTACAAATGGGGTTTTCAATACTCTCAGCCACCATTAGAATAATGACTTGAATCATTTTGTGGTGGTGGGAAATATCCCATATGATTCTCTTGCTCATCTTGTGGTTCTGAAGCATATCTCCATTGATTGGAGTGCTCAGAATCTGTGATTTCTTGGTGATATTCGTAGCCACCATTAGGATAGTCAATCGGTGATGGTGGGTAATATCCCATAAAATTTGTTTGATCACAAGATGAGTTGAACTCCATTTGAATTTTATAAATCACAATCACCAACGAAAACTGAGATTACTCATATCAGAGATGAGAATTTCTTAGTAAGGCAAAAACTCAAACACCTTGGTATCAGCTTAAAACAGAAAATTAAAAGAAAAAAAACAAAGAAAATTGCTTAATTTAGACTTCTCACCTACTTAATCATTGTCGATTTATATCAATCTCCGGCAACGGCGCCAAAAACTTGATGGGTGAAAATTAGATTCCCACACAAACTCACCGGCAAGTGTACCGGGTCGCATCAAGTAGTAATAACTCACAAGAGTGAGGTCGATCCCACAGGATTGATGGATCAAGAAACTTTAGTGAGTGATTAGTTTAGTCAAGTAGACAGTGGTGAATTGAATGAAAATTGGATAACAGAATGTAAATTGCAGAGAAGCTAAAGTGCAGAAGGTAAATTGGCAGAATCTTAAAGAGCAAAAAATATAAATTACAGCAAATGTAAAGGGAATTGGGTGCCGAAAAATTAAATGAAAGCAGTAAAGCAGAACTTAGAACAATTGCATAAGATGTAAATTACATGAAAAGTAAATTCAGATCACAGCAAACTCAAATGTAAAGTTACAAAAAGTAAATGTGCAGAAGAGAATTTGAAATAAAACTGAATTTAATACTAGAATGTAACAATTTACAGAAAGATAAAAGTGTATCAAACTATGCTAAGCTCTCTGGAGTCTCTAATCCTCCAAGAGAGATTTGGAGTCTCTAATCCTCCAGACTGAGCCTCTATTCTACTCCTACTCCTACTGTGCGCTCTCCTTTTCTAACAGAACTAAAGCCTTTTTTATAGGCATTCCTAAATTATAAATAAAATTCAAATTGAAAATAAATTACAATTAAATGCAAAAATCCTATTCTAGATGATCCTTGTGCCTTTGAGTGATGTCAATTGGACTCTGCTTGCCTTGGGGCTTCAATGGCTTGAATTGGAATTAATTGAACCAAAATTATGCTCCTAGGAGAACGTAGCGTTTTAAAATTGAGCGCAGCGTTCATTCACCCACGCGTACGTGTCCTCTGCACGTGCGCGTACTTTTTGCATTTTCGCCATCGACGCGTACGCGTCACCCACGCGTACGCGTCCCTTTCAGCGTTCTCTTAATGAGCGCTACGTTGGCTTAGTGAGCGCTACCCCACGCATGCGCGTCATGTACGCATGCGCGTGGGTAGCAAAATCCCAATTTCATGCTTCAGCGCCACCCACGCGTGCGCGTGCTTTGTCCTACTTTGCCTCCAAATTTTAACTTGCCCGAAAACGCTGGCTTAGTGAACGTAGCGTTCTTTTTTGTAAATGACCGCTGATTGTGAAATTAGACCATGCTTCCTTGATTTAGTCATGGGCCATGCTTTTAAAAGCATGGCCTAAGGCTCCAAAGAGTGTCCAAGCTCCAAAATATGCCCAAAGTTTCTCTTTTTCTCCTTTTAACTTATTTTGTGCTTTTTTTCTTCTTTTTCCATTTATTTCCTACAAAGTTTATAAAATCAAGAGATCAAAGAATATACTATTTAAGCACAAAATTACTCAATAATTAAGCATTAATTATTAATTTCTTGTATGAAAAAGTATAGAAAAACATGACATGATGACATGTCATCACAAGTATTCAACAAAAGGGTACTTTGTGAACTATGATAAAGTTTTGAATATTTCTAAATGAAGTTGCGAATAAAACAACTAAAAGTAAAGTGTTCAAAATACCATAAGCTATTACATAAAAGCAAAAGTGTTATAAGCCCATAAGTCGAGCCATATAAGTCAAATAAAACAAAATATATAAGCCTAAAGGGGAGCAAGGTTTTCTCCAGTAGTGTCATCTTTCCCAGGAGAAGAAGGAAGCATGAAGACTGGTTCGGCCGACATGACCACCGAGGCTAGAGGAGAAGTCTCCGCAGTAATAGCTTCAGCTTTCACCCTCGAGGTGGAGGTCGGTTCAACCTGAGGTCCCGACGTCTTCGGGTCCACTAGAGGCTCCTCATCGTCCAACTCAGGTGCAGGGACTATTTTTCCATCCACCATTATGTTGTCTGTACTGAAAAGAGGGAGAGATCAAGGTCGGGAGCTAAGACCTTAATTTGGGCTTCCAGGTTTTCAAACATTTCATCCATCCCTAAAGCAACTGACTCCTGAAAGTCGGTGAGTTAATCCTTCAGCTTTTGGTTCTCCTCCTCTAGCACCAGTCTCTCCCCAAAGACCCGGGTATAGCTCTCTTAAAATTTTTTGGCCTTCTCCTCAGCCAAGGCAACAGCAGCCTCCAACTTGCTCGCCATCTCCCGAGCTCTTTCTAAGTTGTCCCTTTAGGTATCCCATATCTACTCCAGCTCCTTCTTTATCTCACTCAATCTTTCCACATCAGCTCGAGCAGACAACAAGGCGCTGGTCATAGCTTGGATGGGAGAATTCCTCAACTCCCTAACAAGTTGGAAGCAGACTCCCACCATATGAAGACCCCCACGAGCCAAGGTTTGGAGGTGGTTTTGGATTGCCACGTCATCCATACACACACGATGATGACGGAGTAGGTTCTCTTCCCTCCAAGCCAAGGCATCAAAACTTTTGTTATAGATGCTTTCCACCTCATCCACTTTTTGTTTCTTGGGAGGAGGTTCAGTAGAAGAAGGAGACGGAGGGGTAGACTCGGAGAAAATAAGTTGGGAGTGAGGAGTCGGGATGATTACCTACAGACTAGAAGTGCCCGACCCTGATAGTTTCTTTGGGGAAGATCGGACTGAGGATCCTACTCCGACTTCTTTTTGCGACCCTTCCCTGGCTTCCTTTTGTTGCTGAAGCTACAACAATATTTTTTGTGTTTTGAAGAAACTTCATGGATGACTTTGGAGCCATAATTTCTACAAAACAAAACAAGACTCAATCAGAATCAACATCTAAAAATAAGAAGAATTTAACAAGGGAAGAAGAACTACCGAGGTCTGACTTCAGAAGGCTAGGATCTTCCAAATATCTCTGTGTCTAGATGGGGATCTTGGCCCCATGTACCCAAAATGAATTCAAGAATACCCCTTTCTAAGTCATCTAAATTTGATAGGTCACGCCTAACAATATTAAAGGTGTCCTGCCAGTATAAGGGAAACAAGGGCTCTTGGTTCTCGGGTAGAAAGAAAGGTCAGGTACCTACTACACCTTTGACCTTGAAAAAGTGGTTTTTGAAGTCATGAAAAGAGTCGTCGAATATAGAAAAAGCCTTTCGACCTTGAACAGCTCAAAAGGATATCCATCCTGACTTCTTGGTAGAGCTGTACAGTTTGGTAGCAACAAAGAGATAAAAGAAAACGTTCAAAGTAGGCTGAACGTGCAACTCTCGACATAAGAGCTGGAACATTTTCAAGAAAGCCCAAGAGTTCGGGTGTAGTTGAGAAGGGGCAAGGTTAGAAGATCGCAATACCTCTATCTCAAAATCTGTGAAAGGAAGTCAGACACCTAGCCTAATGAAAAAGCAATCATAGGCATAAAAGAAAGGTTGTTCAAACTCCACTATAGGGGAAACACACTCTCTCCTCAGGATTGGGCAGTTCTAGAACATGGCTCCTTTCATCCTCCCTATTCTCACAAATACTATGATGCCTACAGAACTCATCATAGTACTCTTTATCGGTCATTGGGACACAACCAAAAATAGTACTATCTAACCCAAACCCAAAGAGCAAGGAAAACTTTAGTGGACATGTTTAAAATAACGTGGCAAGACATAAACGCTATACCTAAAAACATAAAAATAAAGCAAACCTTTACCAAAAGAAATCAGAACTCGTCCAATACAAGTCGGGTAAGACATCAAAATCAGAAAGAAAGCTATTCTTTTCAAAAATACCTCAACAGCACAACCAAATGGTATCTCTCTTATACAATGTCATCATATCAAAGCGGCACCATTAGGGGCAGTACAGTGCATAAACACGAAGGGTAACAACTACAGTAAACGAAGATTCTTTCAAGAAAGAAGAGAGTCTTTCAAAAATATTTTGGTGACAAACGTTTTTTACTTCCCAAATGCTTCACATTAAACTCGTAAGAAAATCAAAATAGAATTTTTCCAAAAGAAAAAGTGTAAAGACAATAAAAGCAAACTCAATAAAACAGCAAGCAAGTCTCAGACAATCAGAAGGAAAAGTTTGAGGGAAAGAGAAAGCGAATGCCAACCTTGAAGAAGATTGTGAAAAAATGGGAGAGCACGTCTAAAAACAGCAGAGCATGAACGATCCCCACCACGCCAGCAAAAGTAAAAAACTCTTCAAAGACCAAGATAGAGAAATCTTGAAGTAACAGAAATGGTCGAAATGACACAGAGGAGTTCTTTTGTGAAGAAGAAAGTAAAGCAGTCTTTTCAAAAACAATAAAAAGGAGAGGAAGAGCCGAAAAGTCCCTTTTATAAGAGACAATGAGCCAAAACGGCTCCTTTACTCCTTTTTTAACGTGCACGGATTCTAAGGAGCAACTGCCATACAACGTTTGCCCACCATTAAAGCTCCATCAACATTCAAATTTTTGAACACATCGGGTAAACCGAGGTACTATCACCCGACGAATATAATAGAGGTCACGAAATGCTTGAGCCCGACCTATAAAAGGAACGTACTCAAGCAAGGCCCTGGTTATACCCCGACCCAATAATTGAGAGCCAGGCCTAATAACACATAAAGATCCACAATAAAGGTGGACTTCGCAATAAATCCGACCTCTTTAAGGAGGTCGGACTATGACGTGGAGGTCCAGCTCTACTTGACATAACAAGTAATTGCCTCCTTAAGTCTTTCCTACTAACTCTACCTCATCTAGAAGTTAGATCCCAACAAACTCCCAAGATAAAGAGAACGCTTATCTATCAGAAAAAATAGAACTACTCCAACAAAGGTGGTTATCTACTCTACTATACATACACTGGCACCCACCAGGTATAACTCACGTTCTAATCTACTAAAAACCTTCTCAAATCCCTTGATAACTTAAGCATCAGAGTCTCTTGCAGGTACCTCCCCTACTTCCTCACGAGGAACTCAGACAAGCGGCATCTCGGCACCAAAGAGGTCAGACACTACCATACTAAGGGATCTGCACCTCACGTTCAGACCTAGATCAACATTTCAGGTAACGCTCGGAACAAATGTAAATTTTTTATGCTAATATCTAATTATATTTTTAAATAATATATAAAAAATTATTTTTAAATAGCAAGTATAAAAATTAATTATTTCTATTTGTGCAACAAACATAACACCTAATCAAATATAAAAGTATACATGTTAAATCCTTTCAAATTTTAGATAACAAATGTTAAAATTAATTATTAGTAAAAAATTAAACTTTTTCATATGAAAATAATAACTAAAAAACTTATTATTTAATTTTATTTTTATTTACAGAGACTCTGATCTTCTTAGTCGACGGAGACTTTTCTCCCTTACGAACCATTTTGTAAATATAATTTAATGCTATAAATTTTTTATGTCATAATCTATAATATCAAGACCGGCATAATTTTAAAAGATTTATATTTTCGTAATAGTATTACGGGTAAAATAGTAGTTATTACTAATTTTATAACAGATATTTATAAATTCATATTTAAAATATAAATATTTAAAGATAAGTTAGAGGATTTAAACTTATAATTATGTTAATATTTGTGGTCATGAATCATAGATAAAAAAATAAAAGAGTTGTTTTATGATCAACATTTTGGGTAATTAATTTAATTATATAAACTTTATAGTTCATCAATTCTCACAGTATTTATAGAATGTAGGTAATACATCATGGATAAAAAAATAAAATAATTGCTCTGTAATTAATGTTTACAGTGGTTAATTTAATCATATGAATTTTGGATTTTACTAATTGAAGCAAAAGATTTATATTAAATTACAAAAACAAAAAAAATTATCATTCAAGAATAAAAAATAAAAGATAATAAAATAACAGTAAAAGGTGACATAATTACTTATAATATATATTAAATTTAGTTGGTCGAGACTTTAAGACAAAGAAGTAAAGGAGTCGCCCTATAGTTAATGATTCTGTATGGTAACTAGTAATTGGTGCTCGCCGGATCGTCAGTTAAGAAATCTCTTTCTCATAAGGGAGAAAAGATGGGATTTAACGTTGCATGTATAGTCCCAACCGACAAAGCGACTCACAACCAAAGTTTAGATTAGAGATGTCACAATTTAAAAACCAATTTAATCTGGGAGAAGAATCCCGGGTCGTCTTCCCAAGGAACTACTGACCACAAGTGCACAATTTTGGTTGTGAAAAGTAAGGGGATTTTCAATAACAAGGCAAACAATTGAAGGAATAAAAGAACAATCAAAATTGTAACTAATGGACCAATAAACCAATTAAAGAACTATCTATGTAATATGAACAAGGGTTGAAAGTGATTGATGTGTATGTATAATTCAAAACATGAGTGGAATCTTGGCTTTGGATAAGCTAGGGAATCCTTTCCTTGTTGTAACTACAACTATGACAATTATGATGAATTAATCTCACTTAGTTAGTCCTTAAGATCGAAGAACAAGTCAAATGAGCATAGTTGTTCTTAATCCACAAATCCTAGCTCACTTACTAATTACCTTAGTAAAAAGCTAGCGTTAGTAGAAACAAGAATAATTAACAATCCAAGAATCATCACTAAATGTTGGACATTACAACTCTAGTACCCCATATGCTCATTTTCCCCAAGCCAAGAGATGCAAGTTTACCTCATAATCCAAATTGACATTTCCACAAACACTTGGTGGGCATAATCATAAAACATGGCAAAATTGGAAAATTGCTTGAAACTATGAGCAGCTGATGAGGGAAAAACGATTCCACACAAAATCACCGGCAAGTGTACCAGGTCGCATCAAGTAGTAATAACTCACCAGAGTGAGGTCGATCCCACAGGGATTGATGGATTGAGCAACTTTAGTATGGTGATGAATTTAGTTAAGCGAATATTTGATGATTTGAGTGAAACTTGATTAACAAAAGTAAAATTACAAGAAAATAAAAGGGAGAAGGTAAATTGACAAAATCTTAAAGTGTAGAAGAAGTAAATTGCAGAAACTTAAAGTGCAAGAAAGTAAACAAGCTGAAACTTAAAGTGCAAGATAGGTAAATAACTAAAACTTAAAGTGCAAGAAATTTAAATTGTTGAATCTAAATTGACAGAAAACTTAAATTGCATAAAAAATAAAGGGATTTGGGTACTGGGATTCAAAATTTAGCTGGAAAATGTAAATTGAAGTAAATCAAAGAACTACGAGATGAAGAGATTCAGATCAGGATCTCAATAGCAAAACAGAAACAGCAAATTGCAGATGAATTCAAAATAGCAAGGAAACTTAGATCAATTCTGAAATCTGTAAGACCCAAAACCTTTGAAAAGTCTTTTTATGAGTAAGTCTCAAATCATATAGTTATTTATAGCCTTAATTTCAGAAATTATTTTATTAGAGATAATTAAGGTAATTTTTAATTTATTGGATTTGAGACGAGTTATGATTATTATCCAATTTTATAATTATTGGGTTATTTTCTATATTTAAATTATAAAGTTGATAGTTATGAAATAATAAGGATTTTATATGATATGGACTAAATAATCAATATTTTAATATATTGATATTGCTATTTTGGAAAAATGAAGAAATTAAGTATATTATTTCTAATTATTTGATTTGGACATTTTGTTGAAAATAATTTGTAAAAGTGATGAGTAAATAGTATTTTTCTATATACAAATAGTGTTGGATTTAAATTGGATTTCAATTACTATATTATCCCTATTTTAAGTGAAATTACTAAAATGCCCTTAACCCTAATTTTTGAAAAATGAAACCCTTCCCTAACCTAACTCCATCAGCCGCTGGGTTCCTCTTCCCTTTCACCAAATCAATGCACGGCTTCTCTTGAATCCAACAGTAACACCCTTCTCCCTTTTCTCAAACTGAATCACCGCCACGCTCCCCATTTCCTAGCTCATCGCTGTTCCTCCCCCTCATGCACCCCCAGCCGCACCTCTCATCACATGGAACACATTGCCTTCCCCAACGCCCACGAAGAAGGAAGAAACAGACCAGTGAGAGAGAGGGCCGCGCCGCCAGTGGCACTTGGTTCGTGGATCCGTCACCTCTGCTCGTCAGTGCCGTTCAGGGGAGAAGGGAGGACGCGCATGCGCAAGGGAGGAAGGAGCCGCCTAGCTCGCTGCCGCCACGCTGCTCGGGTCCGTCGAACCCTCCCTGCTGCCGCCGTTCATGTCGTGACCAGAGGGGAGTGAGAGACCAAGAGGGATGCGTTGTGCAAAGAGGGAGCTCGTGGTGAAGAGAGAGGGGCGCTACCTTGTGCACCACCGTCACACCTGCATACCGCCGCTGCTACCGCGAGCTCGCTGTCGCCGGAGCTGGATAGTCGTCCTTGCCAGTTGCAAAGAGAAGCGAGGTGAAACCCCCTCCGTGTCTGCTGCTTCGGTCTGCTGCGAGAGGTCTTGTCGCCGGCGGAGCTTCCATTGCCGTCAGAAGCTGCCGCCGTCCAGCCAGCTGTTGCAGTGGTCGTCGCCTGTCGTGAATGGTTGCCGGAAAAGTGGTTGTGGCTGCCGGAACCACACCGGAGCTTCTGGCCGTTTCCGCCGCTTGAGACCCTGCTGCTGTCGCCGGAAAATTTTGCCGGTAAGCGTTTTAAGTTTGATTTCAGTTCTTTTGGAATTTCGAGAAGGTTTTGATGCTGCGTGGTTTTTATAGTTGATCCACCAGAGCTTTTGGCCGCCGCCAGAGCTGTGCCGGGGCCGGTTCGAAACCACAGCTGCTTCGTGTTGTTATTCCGGTAAGAAATTATGTTTCGAAAGCCTTACATTAGTGTCCCGTACGTGTATTGAAGCCTTTATGGTATTAATGTTCCTAGAGTTAGTAACTGAGGTTGCATGTTGTAATTTAGAGCTGTTTATGCTGCTGCGAAAATGTGTGAGGCTGTGCTTTGAAGCTGCCTTTGATTTTGAGTTGAGGTGAAAAGAACTTATGAGGCGCTTGGATTATGAAATTGCGTTTTGAGGTAGGGGCACTTTCCAAAAACTATGCTTTATGTATTGGAATTATTACATATAGATACTGTTGTGAGAAAATGTGTATTTGGTGATTGTATCGGCCTTATGTATAATTTGATTGTATCGAATGATTATGAATGTTTGTTTGGCTGAATTGTTGTGCGGCTTTGTGAAATGTAATCTTTGGAAGTTGATTCTTTAAAGATTTGAAATGAGTTTAATCCATTGAGGATTGGTTTGAATTGAGTCAATTATTTGGGTGATGTGAAAGATAGAACACTTTTGAATTCAGCCTGGTTTACTTTAATTGACTTGGTTTCGGACAAATGATTTATTGCTTAATCGATCCTTTAAAGCTTTGGAAATGAGTTAAATCGATTGATATTGAGTTGATTTTAAAATAGTATCCTTGAGATATGCCACTGAGGCGATTGTTGGATTTAGCTTGATTTGAATTGATTTCTGATTTTGTGTTGTTGAAAAGGAATGAGGAACGGTTTAGTTGGTACTCGAACCGGGTGGCAAAAGTCCAAGTTTTAGGGGAGGTGCTGCCGAAATTTCTATAAAATCTTAGTCTTGTTTGAAAGGTTATTTAAAAGGGTTGGATTTGAGAAATTGTATTATTTGATTTATTAAAAGGATATTTATGCTTTCCAGCTTAATTTATTTGATGAACCTTATACGTTGAGTTCGGCTTATTTAGAACTGAACTATTTTTACCGTTTGAATCACTGAAGGAAATAATGATGCTCTAATATTGATTTCAATATAAAAAGGAGTTTTTAGTGATTTTTAAAGGAACCTAGACTTTTGATTGAGTAATCAAGTTTGAGGCATTTTGGAAGAGTTGGAAAAATGGGTTCCAAAAAGAAATCTGAAAGCGGTTTGATTCAAATGAACCGGTTCCGTTTCAAATGAGTTGATTTTTGGACCGGGTTGGAACTTGTGATTTTGTATGGTTTGGTTTCATAATAAATTTAATTTTATTTACTTGAACCGAGAATCTATGATTTTAAGAGTTTCAATGAATTTTAAGGAATTGATGTAAGTTGACCTTCCCCTAAAGACTTGGGACTCTGCCGAAAAACTTTTGTTATGAAATTCCACTGTTGGGTGGGTGATTTTGGATACTTTGAAATAAATCCTTAACTTTCCATGGTTTTGGAAGTTTTGGAAAGAGAATGCCGAGAGTGGCTTTGTTTTAAAAAGGGAACTCACTTTGAGTAAAAGTGGCTTGTGAGCCTGAGATGATTTGAGAAATGAGATCTTTAAAGCCAAGGCTGAAAAGAGTTGAAATTTGATTTCAAAGTGAAATGGCTTGAGAAAAGTGATTTATGGCTTAAATGCCAGTTTTATGAATTTGATGATGTTGAGTGGTGGAAGTGCTGTTTTGTTATGGGCCGGAATGGCTGTGTATGATTATGAATATTGGCTGGTTTTGGATTGAACCGTGAGCCGGAATGGCTGTGTATGATATTGATTTATGGCTGATTGCCGAATGAGTTATGGGCCGTATGGCTGACTATGAATTATGAATTTAAGCCGGATGGCTGAGATGGATGTTGATCCATGACTGGGAATGAATGAATATATGCTTGAGTTACCTGGGTAGTAGCAAGGGTTGTGGTTCATCCCACTTGCTCCAGGTCAGAGACTGTGACGCCTGGGTAGTAGCGGTAGTAGTGGTGATTCCACTCGCTCCAGGTTGAGCTGTTAAACACCCGCCTGGGTAGTAGCCGCAGTAGTGGTTATTCCACTGGCTCTGGGTTGAGCGGGTAGTAGCAATGGGGTTGTAGCTCAAACCTACTTGCTCCGCGATGGGTGTTTCTGTCCATGGTTAGCTACCAGGACGTGTTGGGTTGGCTATATAACCGACAGATGATATCATCAGCCACTAGGACAGGCATGCATCATATGCATCTATGTGACATTGTTTGGGTGTGCATATTGTACGTGGTTTGCCTTTGTGATTAACTGCTAATTGTTCTACTTGCTGTGACTGTTTGTTTGTGCTTGAACTTCCTATTTGTGTTTGCATCTGGGACTTTATTGGATTGTGGTGATTGGTTGATGGTTGGATTGTTTGGGCCTAGGGCCGTGGTTGGAATGAGATGAACCGATGGTTGATTTTGGTTTCGTGTTTCTAGTTGGGAATAAAATATGAAAGGCTACTTAGATTCAGTATAGATAAACCATTTTGAAAGGCTTTGATGTTTTGAGAATTGAACAGTTCATCTTTTAGAAAATATTTCCGACTTTACTTTTATTGTAAACAGTTATTTTTGAAAAGAGGCATAAGTCAGTTATTAATCACTGGTACGGTTTATCTTCATGTATCCTATTACAGTAATTCCCAAAAACCCTCTACTGAGAACCCTTTCGAGGATGATGTTCTCACCCCCTACATTTTTCCCCCTTTCAGGATATGGGCGCAGAAGTCACGAAGAGTTTATTTTGTTATTGAGATGCTCTGTGTTGCTTTAGATTATTATTTTTGTACCCTCGCCTTTATCTTGATTTATTCTGTAAGAGGGATAGGAATTGTATTGGTTAATGTTTGTAATATTATTTATGTATATGTATGTATATATATATATATATATATATATATATATATATATATATATATATATATGGATGTACTCTTTATGAGTTTTTGTAAGTTGTATGGTATCTATGGATGTACGTTATCGAACGAAAGTAATTTTCGGGAGCGGTTTTGCGGTTTAAAGTTTTAAACAGGCTCATATTTTAGTATTAAATAGTATAAGTGTCGTTGTAATGTCCGAGCTATCAGAGTTGCGCAGCCGGAAGCGTGAGCTTTGGTAGTTAGGGTGTTACATTATGGTATCAGAGCCAGAGCTCGGATCGATGTGCCAGCGAGGGCGCTGGACTCCCTTAGGGGGGTGGATTGTAAGGCCCACATCGGTTGGAGAGGGGAAGGAAGCATGCCTTATAAGGGTGTGGATACCTCTCCCTAGCATGACGCGTTTTGACGAGTGAGTGTGGGGGGTTTCGGCTATCATCCCTGTCGTCAAAGGCAAAACCGTGAGGCCTTGTGTGCCAAAGCGGACAATATCGTGCTAGCGGGTGGTCTGGGCTGTTACATTATGGTATCAGAGCAGTCCTTCCTGTAGAGCCTGAGGAATGGACCGACTATGCTTCAATTGCATACTCTGAGCGTTTGTCATGTATTAGGTCTTGTCGAATGACGAGAATTAAAGCTTTATGCACATGACGATCTATTGATTAACGCTGTTAGTCTTGCATTGCATAATTCTTGGTATTAAGTTTGGCCGGCTTAATACTAGTGAATTATGTATATGAGAGCACTAATGGGTTATTATAGACGATATACGAGTTTTGAGTAAAACGAATCGCAGGTTTTGGGAACGTTGGAAACTATTTCTCGAGGCTATTCAGTTGTGTATCTTGGATTTTGTTCGAGTCGACCTGTTCTTTCATATGCTAACTAAGTTCTTGTTTGCTACTCCTCTTGAAAAGTAATTTGATATTTTCACTTTATTTCCCTATTCATATGCATTCTTATTCGATCTTAAGTGCATATGCTTGTTTAAAATCCTTGTTGCATCTATCTTCCTCTGTTTGAATTCTTCTTGATTCATGTATTTTTTTTATATGGCTTTGAACTTGTCCTAATGCGCTGTGCATTTTAACTCCGGGATTTTGAGTCCATTATTAGAGAGATTGTTGATTCAGTTTTTCTCTTATTTGACAGTGAGCACAGCCAATTTTGAGATTTTTATGAAAATTGCTGTTAAAAAGATATATACTTTTCTATAGGTGCAACTTTGAAGATTTCTTATACAGTTTAACAACTATCTATTTCTAATACCTCGTCTGTACTTTTACTTGTTTACGAAACTGCATTTACTTTAAATTTACAATTTGACTTTCTAGTAATTTTACTATAGTTCCAATGCACATTTTCATTTGATTATGTATTTGGATATTTTTCAAAATTTTGGGAAGAAAGAATTTTTTTATTTTTATCCCGATTGAGTTTTGTTTGATAAGCTTTACTTAACTTATTTTGAATTGAGTTGATTTAGCATGCTATATGGTTTATGCCGTTGTTGCTCTTTTGAAAGTGTTGGACTCATAGCTTTCTTCCTATGAATGGACTAAATTCTCTATTAAACCTCCCATCTCTATGAATGTCATACTTGACCTTATTTTTAAACTAATCTTTACAATTTGTGAACATTACCATTGATCTTGGTTTTTCCAATCTTGTGAATCTCATTCTTATGTGAGTTAGTTTGATTCGTTTCAAAATAGTGCATCGTTTATCCTCTCATTGTCTTTACAAGAGTTTTTAGTCAAAGATTTATCCTTGAGAAGTTACTAATGATTGCGTTGTCTTTTTCTATGATTTTTGTATTCTTTCGAATCAATTGAAAGTTGGTTTGATGTCTCAAGCCTAGTGGATCTTGTTTTAACTATTTTGATTTAAGATTCTTTCTTTTATGGCTTGACTCCTTTTTAAGTACATTTTAATCTTCTTGGATGTTCTTCTGTGATGGTGATTTCAAGAACACTTTTGGAGTCTTGTTTCGAACTTATTTTTTTTGTTGTTTGATTGAGATTGGAACCATTGTACAATTTTGACAAGTTGTTTTAGAATTGGCATGCACTGTTTTAAATGAAGTTTTGGAAGCCTTCTTGTTTATTGGAAACCGGTTTGTTTGTAATGTAACACTTGATTCCTTTACCAATTTATAAGCAAACTTTTATCTCGGATTTTCTTTTCTAAATAGAGCTTAACTTTCTCTTTCAACCTTGCTAAGATTTTTATACACGCTATATGGACTTTGGAGATTTTTGAACCAGCATTTGATTACTTCCGGATTTTTTTATGAATTGCTTTTGGTTAAGTTGTACATCTAATTATCTTTCTAAAATATTTGGGAAAATATTTTAGCTCTTAGCCAAACTTGTGTGCATTTTGTTTTTAAAATTCTACATGATCCACTTCAAACATGAAATTGTATTAAAGCAAAGCCGCGTTTGTGCCTTGTTACTCTCTTGGAGGATGTTGTTGCTTAACTTTTCTTTTAAAAGTGTGAAGTGATTTTTCTGCATGTTTTTTATCCTTTTAAGAACAATGAATTCGGAAGTATCTTAATTATGCTCTTGAGTTCTGTGATCTTGACTTGGGTCTGAGATATTTTTTTCTGTAAACATCATGCTTCCTCGACTTAGCTTGAGTTTGTTTCAAACTGATGCGCTAGTTTTCTTCTTATTGATCCTATTGAACTTCTTTGATCCAAGGGTTATTTTTGAAGTTGTTAATTGACTTGTTTCTAGAAAACTTCATTGCTTGATCAACCTTATTTGTCTGGAATTGGATACATTCTCTCAAATCTGTGAGTATTATCTTTGACAATTGTCTCTCCTTTCTAAATCTTGTATCCTTCTGAGTAGACTCGAGAATTGTTTTGATATCACGTGCGACTTGTAGACGTAGTAACGCGATGCGTTAGTTCTTTAAGACGTGATATGTGTATATAGAAGGTGAAGCGGTAAGTGTGTAACGTTATGATGAGTTGTGGGTGTTTTGTCCCTTGCAAACGAGTTTGCGGGTGTTAGGCTCATGATCGGCTATGAAGTTGTAAAGTGCTTGATGGAGTTGGAGAGTTGAAACTTTGAGGTTGAGATGAGATTAGTGTGCGGATGTTGAGCACGTCGTTGTAACCTCATCCTGTTTTATAACCTTCAATGCCTTGCTTTACTACCACATGCTTGAACCATGACATCTTTTGCATTTGAACCTATCTTGTAATGTGTGCTTTGAAACCATATTCCTACCTTCATATCTTTATGCATACGACCATCCAAGTATTTGAAAATCGTATATAAGCCTATATGTTGAGATATTTTTGCTTATTCCTGAAATGTATTCAAGGGTGAACTATTATGAAACTTCTTTCGTTTTTTATCAATTTTCGAGGGCGAAAATTTTTATAAGGTGGGTAGAATGTAAGACCCAAAACCTTTGAAAAGTCTTTTTATGAGTAAGTCTCAAATCATATAGTTATTTATAGCCTTAATTTCAGAAATTATTTTCTTAGAGATAATTAAGGCAATTTTTAATTTATTGGATTTGAGACGAGTTATGATTATTATCCAATTTTATAATTATTGGGTTATTTTCTATATTTAAATTATAAAGTTGATAGTTATGAAATAATAAGGATTTTATATGATATGGACTAAATAATCAATATTTTAATATATTGATATTGCTATTTTGGAAAAATGAAGAAATTAAGTATATTATTTCTAATTATTTGATTTGGGCATTTTGTTGAAAATAATTTGTAAAAGTGATGAGTAAATAGTATTTTTCTATATACAAATAGTGTTGGATTTAAATTGGATTTCAATTACTATATTATCCCTATTTTAAGTGAAATTACTAAAATGCCCTTAACCCTAATTTTTGAAAAATGAAACCCTTCCCTAACCTAACTCCATCAGCCGCTGGGTTCCTCTTCCCTTTCACCAAATCAATGCACGACTTCTCTTGAATCCAACAGTAACACCCTTTTCCCTTTTCTCAAATTGAATCACCGCCACGCTCCCCATTTCCTAGCTCATCGCCGTTCCTCCCCCTCATGCACCCCCAGCCGCACCTCTCATCACATGGCACACATTGCCTTCCCCAACGCCCATGAAGAAGGAAGAAACAGACCAGTGAGAGAGAAGGCCGCGCCGCCAGTGGCACTTGGTTCGTGGATCCGTCACTTCTGCTCGTCGGTGCCGTTCAGAGGAGAAGGGAGGACGCGCGCGCACAAGGGAGGAAGGAGCCGCCTAGCTCGCTGCCGCCACGCTGCTCGGGTCCGTCGAACCCTCCCTGCTGCCGCTGTTCATGTCGTGACCAGAGGGGAGTGAGAGACCAAGAGGGAGGCGTCGTGCAAAGAGGGAGCTCGTGGTGAAAAGAGAGAGGCGCTACCTTGTGCGCCACCGTCACACCTGCATACCGCCGCTGCTACCGCGAGCTCGCTGTCGCCGGAGCTGGATAGTCGTCCTTGCCAACTGCGAAGAGAAGCGAGGTGAAACCCCCTCCGTGTCTGCTGCTTCGGTCTGCTGCGAGAGGTCTTGGCGCTGCCGAAGCTTCCATTGCCGTCAGAAGCTGCCACCGTCCTGCCAGCTGTTGCAGTGGTCGTCGCTTGTCGTGAATGGTTGCCGGAGAAGTGGTTGTGGCTGCCGGAACCACACCGGAGCTTCTGGCCGTTTCCGCCGCTTGAGACCCTGCAGCTGTCGCCAGAAAATTTTGCCGGTAAGCGTTTTAAGTTTGATTTCAGTTCTTTTGGAATTTCGAGAAGGTTTTGATGCTGCGTGGTTTTTATAGTTGATCCACCAGAGCTTCTGGCCGCCGCCAGAGCTGTGCCGGGGCCGGTTCGAAACCACAGCTGCTTCGTGTTGTTATTCCGGTAAGAAATTATGTTTCGAAAGTCTTACGTTAGAGTCCCGTACGTGTATTAAAGCCTTTATGGTATTAATGTTCCTAGAGTTAGTAACTGAGGTTGCTTGTTGTAATTTAGAGCTATTTATGCTGCTGCGAGAATGTGTGGGGCTGTGCTTTGAAGCTGCCTTTGATTTTGAGTTGAGGTGAAAAGAACTTATGAGGCGCTTGGATTATGGAATTGCGTTTTGAGGTAGGGGCACTTTCCAAAAACTATGCTTTATGTATTGGAATTATTACATATGGATACTGTTGTGAGAAAATGTGTATTTGGTGATTGTATCGGCCTTATGTATAATTTGATTGTATCGAATGATTATGAATGTTTGTTTGGCTGAATTGTTGTGCGGCTTTGTGAAATGTAATCTTTGGAAGTTGATTCTTTAAAGATTTGAAATGAGTTTAATCCATTGAGGATTGGTTTGAATTGAGTCAATTATTTGGGTGATGTGAAAGATAGAACGCTTTTGAATTCAGCCTGGTTTACTTTAATTGACTTGGTTTCGGACAAATGATTTATTGCTTAATCGATCCTTTAAAGCTTTGGAAATGAGTTAAATCGATTGATATTGAGTTGATTTTAAAATAGTATCCTTGAGATATGCCACTGAGGCAATTGTTGGATTTAGCTTGATTTGAATTGATTTCTGATTTTGTGTTGTTGAAAAGGAATGAGGAGCGGTTTAGTTGGGACCCGAACCGGGTGGCAAAAGTCCAAGTTTTAGGGGAGGTGCTGCCGAAATTTCTATAAAATCTTAGTCTTGTTTGAAAGGTTATTTAAAAGGGTTGGATTTGAGAAATTGTATTATTTGATTTATTAAGAGGATATTTATGCTTTCCAGCTTAATTTATTTGATGAACCTTATACATTGAGTTCGGCTTATTTAGAACTGAACTATGTTTACCGTTTGAATCACTGAAGGAAATAATGATGCTCTAATATTGTTTTCAATATAAAAAGGAGTTTTTAGTGATTTTTAAAGGAACCTAGACTTTTGATTGAGTAATCAAGTTTGAGGCATTTTGGAAGAGTTGGAAAAATGGGTTCCAAAAAGAAATCTGAAAGCGGTTTGATTCAAATGAACCGGTTTCGTTTCAAATGAGTTGATTTTTGGACCGGGTTGGAACTTCTGATTTTGTATGGTTCGGTTTCATAATAAATTTAATTTTATTTACTTGAACCGAGAATCTATGATTTTAAGAGTTTCAATGAATTTTAAGGAATTGATGTAAGTTGACCTTCCCCTAAAGACTTGGGACTTTGCTGAAAAACTTTTGTTATGAAATTCCACTGTTGGGTGGGTGATTTTGGATACATTGAAACAAATCCTTAACTTGCCATGGTTTTGGAAGTTTTGGAAAGAGAATGCCGAGAGTGGCTTTGTTTTAAAAAGGGAACTCACTTTGAGTAAAAGTGGCTTGTGAGCCTGAGATGATTTGAGAAATGAGATCTTTAAAGCCAAGGCTGAAAAGAGTTGAAATTTGATTTCAAAGTGAAATGGCTTGAGAAAAGTGATTTATGGCTTAAATGCCAGTTTTATGAATTTGATGATGTTGAGTGGTGGAAGTGCTGTTTTGTTATGGGCCGGAATGGCTGTGTATGATTATGAATATTGGCTGGTTTTGGATTGAACCGTGAGCCGGAATGGTTGTGTATGATATTGATTTATGGCTGATTGCCGAATGAGTTATGGGCCGTATGGCTGACTATGAATTATGAATTTAAGCCGGATGGCTGAGATGGATGTTGATCCATGACTGGGAATGAATGAGTATATGCTTGAGATACCTGGGTAGTAGCAAGGGTTGTGGTTCGTCCCACTTGCTCCAGGTCAGAGACTGTGACGCCTGGGTAGTAGCAGTAGTAGTGGTGATTCCACTCGCTCCAGGTTGAGCTGTTAAACACCCGCCTGGGTAGTAGCCGCAGTAGTGGTTATTTCACTGGCTCTGGGTTGAGCGGGTAGTAGCAATGGGGTTGTAGCTCAAACCTACTTGCTCCGCAATGGGTGTTTCTGTCCATGGTTAGCTACCAGGACGTGTCGGGTTGGCTATATAACCGACAGATGATATCATCAGCCACTAGGACAGGCATGCATCATATGCATCTATGTGACATTGTTTGGGTGTGCATATTGTACATGGTTTGCCTTTGTGATTAACTGCTAATTGTTCTACTTGCTGTAACTGTTTGTTTGTGCTTGAACTTCCTATTTGTGTTTGCATCTGGGACTCTGTTGGATTGTGGTGATTGGTTGATGGTTGGATTGTTTGGGCCTAGGGCCGTGGTTGGAATGAGATGAACCGATGGTTGATTTTGGTTTCGTGTTTCTAGTTGGGAATAAAATATGAAAGGCTACTTAGATTCAGTATAGATAAACCATTTTGAAAGGCTTTGATGTTTTGAGAATTGAACAGTTCATCTTTTAGAAAATATTTCCGACTTTACTTTTATTGTAAACAGTTATTTTTGAAAAGAGGCATAAGTCAGTTATTAATCACTGGTACGGTTTATCTTCATGTATCCTATTACAGTAATTCCCAAAAACCCTCTACTGAGAACCCTTTCGAGGATGATGTTCTCACCCCCTACATTTTTCCCCCTTTCAGGATATGGGCGCAGAAGTCACGAAGAGTTTATTTTGTTATTGAGATGCTCTGTGTTGCTTTAGATTATTATTTTTGTACCCTCGCCTTTATCTTGATTTATTCTATAAGAGGGATAGGAATTGTATTGGTTAATGTTTGTAATATTATTTATGTATATGTATGTCTATATATATATGGATGTACTCTTTATGAGTTTTTGTAAGTTGTATGGTATCTATGGATGTACGTTATCGAACGAAAGTAATTTTCGGGAGCGGTTTTGCGGTTTAAAGTTTTAAATAGGCTCATATTTTAGTATTAAATAGTAGAAGTGTCGTCGTAATGTCCGAGCTATCAGAGTTATGCAGCCGGAAGCGTGAGCTTTGGTAGTTAGGGTGTTACAAAATGCTAATAAAAAATTAACAAATTAAGTGAAGTAACAAAAACAGAAAGAAAGCCTAGAGCTCAATTTCTCTCTTGTCAAAATAGAGAAGATTATATTGAAAAAGAACGAAAATGAAACTTCGAAGAAAAGGAAATCCAGATCTGATCTCAAGCTCTCAAATTCTAAAAAGAAAATTATAAGAGAAAAAGAAGAGAAAAGTGTGAAGTAAAAAGTCCCCCCTTCAAGTCAAATTTGATCATATTTATACACTTTCTATTTTCAGCCATTGAGCAATTAGAATGGGCTTTTGGGTTGGCCTTGAATGAAAGTGGGTTGGGGTGCATTGTAGCTCCTTCCAGTGGAGCGCTCCGTGCATGAAATGAGTGCTACGTTCATTCCTTTTGTGCTCCTTTCACGTGCGCAACTCCTTCTACTAGCGCTCCCTTAGTGAACGCTACGTTCACTCACCAAGCGCTGCACCATTTGGTGCGCGAGTTTCCTTGCCCAGCGCTCTCCTAGTGAGTGCTACATTGGTTCCTTGAGCACTACCTATGCGTACGGATAGCACGAGCTTCCTCCCCCAAGTTCAAAAATCACGAAAAAGGTGACAAAGTGAGCGCCACGCTCACTTTAGAAGTGAACGCTAGCCATGTTTGCTAGTGAGTGTGGCGTTCTTCTTCTTAACACAACGCTTCCCTTATTGCTTCCCCTTTCTCTTCATTTCTTCACCTACAAGCAACCAAACAAGCAATCAAAGTCTCACTAAAATTATAAGGTCTTTGTATCATTCAATAAAATCAATTAATTCTAGCATAAACCTTATGATTTTGTGTAAAATAAATGATGTTTGATTGATTCAAAATGATCATGAAATTCCACTCCAATCACTTACTTATTGTGCAAGAAAGTGCATAAAACCTAATGAAACAAGTGAAAAATGCTTGTAAAACTAGCATAAGATGACTTGTCATCACAACACCAAACTTAAATCTTGTTTGTCCCCAAGCAAGTACTAAACATGAGAAGAAATGAGATAAAACAGAGAAGCATTTATGTCCTTATTTAGCAGGTAATTGAATTTGGGCTATTGGGTTTTATGCAGACAAGATGCAGCTCAATTATTCTTAGCTGACAGATATGAAATGTCTCTTTGAGGATTCACTAGAGTTGCTGCTATAATGCCTTGTTCTTTTATTGATCCCTGTTAGCTTTTTCGTTCTTTCTTTTGCTTAGAAACTTATTTCTCAATGATAGCTCAGTGTCAAGTGTTGCAGCAGCCTTTTGGCTCAATTTTTCTCAACACCTCTTCACTACAGACACTTGGCTCACAATTCTTCTTAGGAACATTGATGCCCAGCACCTCTTTGGGTCACTAAATGCTTTGTAACTAGGTTGCTCTTGATAATGGACTTTCAGTTGGTAATCCTGGATTAGTTAATCCAAGTTACCAAGTTTTAAAAGACTCCTCATAACCTAATTGTCCAAGCATATCCTAGTACAAGAAGCATCACAGGCATATGTCCTAAGGTCTAAGCTATTGGTGTCTAGCCTTATTATTTGTTTCTTTCATTTTTTTTTTGCCAATCCTTGGCTTTTCTTTTCTTTTTCCTTCTTACCTTTCTTCATTTTCCAAGGATGTTCATTAATAAAAGGTTTTATAACATCAAATGAGTTCATACTACAAAGAACATTCTATTCTGCAGCTTTTATTATTGAGCTTATCCTCCAATCAAGCAATTACCACCACTGAATTTCATTCTAATTCCTACCACATTGGACAATTACTTTCTATTTCAAACATTTTCTCTTATTGATGCAAAAGGGAAACAAGACAGAATTTAATACAGATGAAGATGAAGACAATCATTTAAACTAGTGCAATTAATAGACATCAAAATTTGCACTATTTGAACTAAACATCAAGGTAAACAGTAGCTTCTCATTCAGAACATTTCAAAGCAGAATGAATTTTGTGACAATACAACCTCTCAGGAGTGTCTTGCAGCTTTTCTTTTGTCATCATCATCTTTTACTTTTGCATTTTCCTTGGTGACGATTCTTTTAAGAGGCTGAGTGTCTTTTCTGCACAATTATTGGAAGTTACTTATTTTTCCAAGCACTTAGGCAGATGGTTAGCATGCATGAATTATTGTAGGTTCTTGAACTTACTTTGGTGAGGGAACACCAAACTTAGTCCATTGCTACTATCTATGATGCATCAGTTACATGGAACCTTGTGCTTTTGCTAAAAGTAATAAAACTAAAAACTAGAAAACAGACAATGGTTTAATGGTTTCCCTGATTGCTTGGAGCTAGTAACCATTTATGCTGAGGGTTGAAATGTGTTTTTGAATGAGATTTTTGGTGGAACACCAAACTTAGCATCCTTCATTCATCTTTAAATTATTTTGGTATGCAACACCAAACTTAGCTCCTTGCAGAACAAATAAGTCTACTTAACCTTTTTATTGAAATAGTTTAGGAAAAGAAAATTACCTCTGGTTGTGTTGCCTCCCAACAAGCGCTATTTTAATGTCACTAGCTTGACATCCTTCATTCTTGCTCAACTTAATTTCTGAATCTCCTTCTCTTTGTCCCAAGGGCCTCCCAAATAATGCTTTGCCCTGTGACCGTTTGCTGTGAAATTGTTCTTTGTTGCTTCATCTAGGAGTTCAAGGCTTCCATAAGGGAGAACCTTTGTCACCAAGTAGGGGCCAGTCCATTTGGACTTGAGTTTACCAGGGAAAACTTTGAGCCTGGAGTTATACAAGAGTACTTGCTGTCCTGGTTTGAACTCCTTCTTTAAGATCCTTTTGTCAGGCCATCTCTTAGCTTTTTCCTTGTATATCTTAGCATTTTCATAGGCTTCCAGTCTAAATTCATCCAACTCATTTAATTGCAATAGCCTCTTCTCTCCTACTATTTGAGAATCAAGGTTGAGGAGTTTAGTGGCCCAGAAAGCTTTATGCTCAAGCTCTACAGGGAGATGACAAGACTTGCCATATAATAACTGAAAAGGAGACTTTTCAATAGGAGTTTTGAAGGCTGTTCTGTATACCCAGAGAGCGTCTTCTAATTTTCTGGCCCAATCCTTTCTTGTGTTCCCTACTGTTTTCTCCAAAATCCTCTTCAACTCTCTATTTGCAAGCTTTGCTTGGCCATTGGTCTGTGGGTGATATGGTGTGGCTACTTTATACATCACCCCGTATCTGTGAAGTAGTTTCTCCATCTGTTTGCTGCAAAAATAACTACCACCATCACTGACAAGACCCTTAGGCACTCCATATCTAGTAAAAATGTGCTTCTTAAGGAATTGAAGGACAATTTGTGCATCACATGTGGTTGTTGCCATGGCTTCCACCCACTTTGAGACATACTCTACTGCCACAAGTATGTATTTGAAAGAATATGAAGGTGAAAAAGGGCCCATAAAATCTATGCCCCAAAGATCAAAGAGTTCTACCTCCAAGATATAGTTCTGAGGCATCTCATTCCTTCTTGTTAATCCTCCAGCTCTTTGGAACTTATTGCATTGATGAATAAACTCTCTAGCATCCTTGAATATGGTTGGCCAATAAAATCCGCTTTGAAGTACTTTGGCTGCTGTTCTTTTCGGCCCAAAATGTCCACCATAAGCTGAACCATGACAATGCCATAGTATGTCTCTCATATCACTCTCAGGAACACATTTCCTAATCATTCCATTTGGACACCTCCTGAATAAGAATGATTCATCTCATAAGAATTTCTTGGCCTCATTGAGCAGCTTCTTCACTTGTTGCTTGGTGAATTCTTGGGGAATCTTCTTTCCAACCTTGTAGTTTGCAATATCTGCAAACCAGGGAGCTTGTTGGATTCGAAGAAAGTATTCATCCGAGAATTTTTCATTCACTGGTTGTGGTGTATCTTGGTTAGCTTCTTGTGATAGTCTTGACAAATGGTCTGCCACTTGGTTTTCATTCCCTTTCCTATCTCTCACTTCAATGTCAAATTCTTGTAGCAGCAACACCCACCTAATAAGCCTTGGCTTTGAATCCTGTTTAGACATGAGATACTTGAGAGCAGCATGATCAGTATATACTATAACCTTTGAACCAATCAAGTATTGTCTAAATTTATCAAATGCATATACAATTGCCAAGAGCTCTTTCTCGGTGGTGGTATAATTTTTCTGTGCTTTATTCAACACCTTGCTAGCATAATATATAACATGATGCAGCTTGTCTTTCTTTTGCCCCAATACAGCACCAATTGCAAAGTCACTTGCATCACACATAAGTTCAAAAGGCAATTCCCAATATGGGGTTGTGATGATTGGTGCTGTAGTGAGTTTTCTTTTTAAAGTTTCAAAGGCATCCTTGCAATTGTCATCAAAGATGAAAGGATTATCAATCACTAGAAAATTGCTTAGTGGTTTTGCTATTTTTGAAAAATCTTTGATGAATCTCCGGTAAAAACCAGCATGTCCAAGAAAACTTCTTATTGCTTTCACATTAACAGGTATAGGAAGCTTTTCAATGATTTCTATTTTTGCTTTGTCAACTTCTATACCTTTGCTTGAAACCTTATGCCCAAGAACTATCCCTTCAGGAACCATGAAATGGCATTTCTCCCAATTCAATACCAGATTAGTTTCTTGGCATCTTTTCAAAACAAGAGTTAAATGATGCAAGCAGGTGTCAAATGAATTGCCAAAGACAGAAAAATCATCCATGAAGACTTCTAAAAATTTTTCCACCATGTTAGAGAATATAGAAAGCATACACCTTTGAAAAGTTGCAGGGGTATTGCATAGCCCAAAGGGCATCCTTTTGTAAGCAAAGACTCCAAATGGACAGGTGAAGGAAGTCTTTTCTTGATCCTTGGGATCCACCACTATTTGATTGTATCCAGAGTACCCGTCCAGGAAGCAATAGTATGCATGGCCAGCCAATCTTTCCAGCATCTGATCGATGAATGGGAGAGGAAAATGATCTTTCCTTATAGCATCATTCAGTCTTCTATAATCGATGCATATTCTCCAACCCGTCACTATCCTTGTTGGAATGAGTTCATTCTTCTCATTGAAGATGACAGTCATGCCACCTTTCTTTGGCACTACTTGTACTGAGCTCACCCAAGAGTTGTCAGAGATTGGGTATATGATTCTAGCATTCCATAGCTTCATCACTTCTTTTTTAACCACGTCCTTCATGGTTGGGTTAAGCCTTCTTTGGGGTTGAACTACAGGCCTTGAATCTTCCTCCAGTAGAATTTTGTGCATACAGATGGCAGGGCTTATGCCCTGGATATCATCAATCGTCCAACCCAAGGCTGTCTTGTGAGCTTTCAACACTTCAATCAACTTTGTTTCTTCTTCTATGTTAAAAGAAGAATTTATAATCACTTGCAGGGCCTCTGCTTCTCCAAGAAATACATACTTGAGATGAGGGGGAAGGGGCTTTAACTCTTGTTTTGGCCTCTCCTCTGTCTTGCCTTCAGAGGAGATTTCTGCTACTTCTTCTTCTATGAAATCTTGTTCCACTTCTGTTTCCTCTTCTTGTTCCTCCTGGTTGTTGGCCTCAAATAACCCCCTCTCTACTTCTTCCACCATTTCCACTCTCATATGCTTTTCTTTCTCAAGGGGGTATTGCATGGCTTTAAAGACATTGATGATCATTTTTCATCATGCACTTTAAGTGTCATTTCACCTTTCTCTACATCAATTATAGCCCTTCCTGTGGCTAGAAAGGGCCTCCCCAAGATGATTGAGCTGTGTCATTCTTCCTCCATGTCTAAAATGACAAAGTCAGCAGGAAATATGAATTCTCCTACTTTCACTAACAAATTCTCCACAACTCCATTAGGTATTTTGAGCAATCTGTCAGCCATTTGGAGTGACATTCTAGTGGGTTTAATTTTATCTATTGCAAGCTTCTTCATCAGTGAAAGTGGCATTAGATTGATGTTGGCACCTAGGTCACAGAGAGCTTTTTCCAAGATTATATTGCCTATGGTGCATGATATGATAAAACTCCCAGGATCTTTGAGTTTGGGTGGGAGTCCTTTTTGAATCACTGCACTGCATTCTTGTGTTAAAATCACCGTTTCTTTCTCATTCCAGCTTCTCTTCTTGTTGATGAGCTCTTTGAGAAACTTAGCATATAGAGGCATCTGCTCCAATGCTTCAGCAAGTGGGATGTTGATCTCCAGTTTCTTAAAAACTTCCAGGAATTTGGGAAACTGTTGATCCTTGAGCTCCTTTTGCAATCTTTGAGAGGGTATGGCAGAGGAGGAGTGTAAGGCTTCACTTCTTTCCTCTGTTCTTGTGAATGGTCCTCAATAGCCTGCTTTCCCTTCTTTGAAACTAGTGGCTGTTCCTCTTTCTCCTTGAGCTTCTCTTGGTCTTGCTTGTCTTTTTATCCTACTTGCTTCTTGCTGCCAATATCATTCTCCACAGGCTTCTTGTTAGCTTCTTTGTCATTTTCCAAGGTTCTTCCACTCCTTAATTGGATTACTTTGCATTCTTCTTTGGGATTGGAAATGGTGTCACTTGGTAATGCATTGGGTGCTCTTTCAGCCACTGTTTGCTTAGACAATTGGCCAATTTGTCTCTCTAGATTCCGCAGTAAAGCTTCATGGTTCTTATAGGCCAATTCTTGATGCTTGATCATCTTTTCCATCATTATCTCCAAGTTGGAGATCCTTTGAGATTCTTGGGGTGGTTGTGGTTGATTATGGGATGTTGAGGGTGGATGATAGTTATTTTGGTTAGTGGATGGGTTATTGGGTGGATAGTAGTTGGGTTGGGGTTGATTGTTTTGTAGTTTTGTATATTGGTTTTGGTTAGTGTTTTGATGGTTTTGATGGTTTGTGTTTCTAGAATTGTTCTGGTTTGAGTTTCTCTGCCAAGGCTACTGGTTTTGGTTATTTCCCCATCTCAAATTGGGGTGGTTCCTTCAGAATGAGTTGTAGGTATCTCCATGAAATTCATTTTGACCAGCACCTTGATTGTGCATATAGTTGACTTGCTCTTGCTGCTGCTCTTCATAGTTGTCCTCATTTTGCCTTCACCCAGCTGGTGGTTGATTTGTAGTGTTCACTGCAGCTACTTGAAGACCATCAATCCTCTTGGCCATCATCTCTATTTGTTATTGAATCTGTTGGTGCATCACTTTATTTTGAGCCAAAATGGTATCCACACTTTCCAGCTCCAATACACCCTTCCTTTGAGCTGGTTGGTGTTGCCTTTGATGAGCATAGAAGTATTGATTATTTGTCACAGTGTCTATAAGATTTTTGGCTTCCTCAACTATCTTCATGAGCTGCACTGAACCTCCAGCAAAATAATCCAAGGCCTCTTGAGCTCTCAGTGTCAATCCTTCATAGAAATTCTGAAGTTTATCCTATTCATTAAACATCTCTGGGGGGCACTTCCTGATCAAGGCTTTGTATCTTTCCCAGGACTCATAAAGTGACTCTCCATCCATTTGGGTGAAGGTTTGTACCTCTGTCTTCAATCTTATGATCTTTTGAGGGGGGTAGAATTTAGCTAGAAATTTGCTCACTAGATCCTCCCAATTGTTGATGCTTTCTTTTGGAAATGCCTCCAACCATTGGGCAGCTTTGTCCCTTAATAAAAATGGGAATAGCAGCAATTTATGGATGTCTAGATGTACACCATTTGTCTTCATTGTGTCACATATCCTCAGAAAGGTGGATAGGTGCTGGTTTGGATCTTCAAGTGGACCTCCTTCATAGGAACAATTATTCTGCACCAGAGTAATGAGTTGAGGCTTCAAGTCAAAGTTGTTTGCATTAACATTTGGAATAAGTATGCTACTCCCATAGTGTCTTGCATTGGGGAAGGTGTAGAAGGCTAGAACTCTCTTTTGAGGCTGGCCATTATTGGCCACTTCATCTGGTGGATTAGGGACATTCCCTTCCAACTCTTGGTCTTCTTCTTCCGAGGCTTCTTCTCCAACAACTCCCTTCTCTCTTGCTTCTCTTCTCAAACTCAAGAGTGTTCTCTCTGGCTCAGGATCAAAAGATGTGGATTCACCTCTTCTTCCTCTTGACATAAAACACACACAAAACCAGAAACCAAAAGCAAATCACTCTACTGCTAGAGTGAGGTTAATGTTAACTTAAACAAAAACTCAAACAGTTAGTGTGCTTGACAAAAATAAAGAAAAATGCTTAATATAGATTATCACCCTACTTAATCATTGTCAATCTATATCAATCCCCGACAACGGCGCCAAAAACTTAACGAGGGAAAAACGATTCCACGTAAACTCACCGGCAAGTGTACCGAGTCGCATCAAGTAGTAATAACTCACCAGAGTGAGGTCGATTCCACAGGGATTGATGGATTGAGCAACTTTAGTATGGTGATGAATTTAGGTAAGCGAATATTTGATAATTTGAGTAAAACTTGATTAACAGAAGTAAAAGTGCCAAAAAATAAAAGGGAGAAGGTAAATTGACAAAATTTTAAAGTGCAGAAGAAGTAAATTACAGAAACTTAAGTGCAAGAAAGTAAACAAGCTGAAACTTAAAGTGCAAGATAGGTAAATAACTGAAACTTAAAGTGCAAAAAATTTAAATTGCTGAATCTAAATTGACAGGAAACTTAAATTGCATCAAGAATAAAGGGATTTGGGTACTGGGATTCAAAATTTAGCTGGAAAATATAAATTAAAGTAAATTAGAGAACTATGAGATGAAGAGATTCAGATCAGGATCTCAATAGCAAAACAGAAACAGCAAATTGCAGATGAATTCAAAACAGCAAGAAAACTTAGATCAATTCTGAAATCCTAAAGAAAATTTGACAAATTTAGTGAAGTAACAAAAACAGAAAGAAAGCCTAGAGCTGAATTTCTCTCTTGTCAAAACAGAAAAGATTAGATTGAAGAAGAAAGAAAATGAAACTTCAAAGAAAAGGAAACCCATATCTGATCTCAAGCTCTTAAATTCTAAAAAGAAAATTACAAGAGAAAAAGAAAAGAAAAGTGTGAAGTAGAAAGTCCCCCCTTCAAGTCAAATTTGATCATATTTATACACTTTCTATTTTCAGTCATTGAGCAATTAGAATGGGCTTTTGGGTTGGCCTTGTATGAAAGTGGGTTGGGGTGCATTATAGCTCCTTCCAGTGGAGCGCTCCATGCATGAAATGAGCGCTACGTTCATTCCTTGTGTGTTGCTTTCATGTGCGTAACTCCTTCTACTAGCGCTCCCTTAGTGAACACTACGTTCACTCACTAAGCGCTGTACCATTTGGTTTACGAGTTTCCTTGCCCAGCGCTCTCCTAGTGAGCGCTACGTTGGTTCCTTGAGCGCTACCTATGCGTACGGATAGCACGAGCTTCCTCCCCCAAGTTCGAAAATCACGAAAAAGGTGACAAAGTGAGCGCCACGCTCACTTTAGAAGTGAACGCTAGCCATGTTTGCTAGTGAGCGTGGCATTCTTCTTCTTAACGCAACGCTTCCCTGATTGCTTCCCCTTTTTCTTCATTTCTTCACCTACAAGCAACCAAACAAGCAATTAAAGTCTCACTAAAATTATAAGGTCTTTGCATCATTCATAAAATCAATTAATTCTAGCATAAACCTTATGATTTTGTGTAAAATAAATGATGTTTGATTGATTCAAAATGATCATGAAATTCCACTCCAATCACTTACTTATTGTGCAAGAAAGTGCATAAAACCTAATGAAACAAGTGAAAAATACTTGTAAAACTAGCATAAGATGACTTGTCATCAGCAGCAAATGATCAAAATCAACACTAGTAACTCAAGCAAACATATAATAACAAAAAATCATCAAGTTCATCAACTAGAATTCAAAGATGCAAAAATATGTATATATTAACAAAATGTCTTTAACTATAAGAAAGTGTAGCTCAAGTGTAGTAATTGAAGAGAAAATTAAGAGATACTTACAATAGAGGCAAGCAAAAATCCAAGATAAAAAATGAAAATAGCACTTTGCAAGATAAACCTAATGAAAATCCTAAGGAAGTTGGAAGAAAACTAAGAGAAACTAAAACCTAAAGCCTCCTAAAACTATCTAATACTACTACTAATGATATGCTATGTTTTCTCAAGTGTTGCCCCCTCCATATGAGCTCTAGGCCATCAGATTTGGGCCTCCAAATCCTTCAATTCGCGAGCCACGTGACTTTTTAATGAAGTCATGCGCTGGTACCTGTGCGTACGCATAGATGTGTGTATGCACACTAGCCGAATCTCAGCTTGTGCGTACGCACACTCCGAAATGCTTTTCTCCTTTGTTTCTTCATGTTTCCTCCTACTTGCATGCTGTTCTTCCATTCAAATCAAGCCATTCCTACCTATTTTCCCTGAAATCACTTATAAATAACATCAAGGTATCGAATGGAATGCAAATGGAATAAAATTTATTAAATTAAGCACAAAAGAGCATGTTTTCACAATCAAGCACAATTTAGAAGGAAAACTCAAAAGAATACTATTTAAGGGAATAAATGTAGGTTTTCATAATGAAATCTACTCAATTCCAACCAAAAATTACCATCAAATATGAATTCATCAATTCTCCCACACTTAAACACTAGCATGTCCTCATACTAATCTCAATCAAAGGAGAAGGGTAAAAGGGCAACAACTTATTTAATGTATTAACTACATGCATACAACTAAGCAAAATGTTAACTACCTATATCTATACTATGGTTTTCTATTGAGTTTGGAAAAAAATAAACAAGTGATTTCCAATTAATCCAAGATATATCATTAGGGCCAAGGCAAGGAATTAATGCAATATGGTCAATGTCTAAAGATTTGAATTGAAATTTTCAAAAACTAACAAGTAACTTGCTAGAAGATACAAGATAAAAGATGAAAACATAGAATTGAGCGATCGAACCCCTCACCGGTTGTGTATACACTCTAGTCGCTCAGTGTTTAGGGCTTAATCACTCAATTCTCCTTTAATCATATTTTCTAGGATTTACTAGTCATCTAACAATTAACAAATACTTGATGCATGAATACAAATATCATGAGGTCTTTGGAGGGTTGTAATGGGGTTAGGGTAAGGGTATGATTAATATGGTTAAATGGACTAGCGGATTGAATCTTTGATTAGCTCAAGTATCCCACCTAATCCTATATCAACCTATTTACACCAAGGAAAACAACCTAACTTTCCATTCATCTCCTTTTTCACACTCACTCATGCATTTTCTTTCTAATTCACACACATATGTATCCTTTATTTACATTCTTATTATCATTTCTTTCCTTTTTCTTTTTCTTTTTCTTCTTTTTTTTTCAAAAAGTATATACACCAAAATTTCTCTTTTCTTTTATCATAAAAAAGAGATGCATATGTTTTAAGTAATGAATGCATGAGTGTTTACCCATTTTCCCAAATTTCCTCAATGAATACCCAAAGCACTTATTATCAATGTTTCCCCACAAATTTTTCTCCACACTTGATTAACACACACTTCTCAACCCAAGCTAATCAAAGATACAATTCATGAACATTAGTGGTTTTTTGCTTAGGGGAAAAGATGTGCTTAAAATTAGAACCAAAGGGGAATTAAAAGGCTCAAAAGTGATTTACAAAGGTAGATGCATGTAAGGGTATGGCTATATGGGTTAGGTGAGTTTAATTTCTAAAATGGCCTCAATCATACTAAATGCATCTAAAACATCAAATATAGGACATAAAGATTCAAGCAAATCCAAGATCACACTCATAAAAGAGTATAGCACACAAGAACAAAATTTTGTGGTTGAAAATGTGCAACCACGCAATTAAAGCTCAAATATCACTAGGTGTTTTGTTCTAGCTCTTTTCTATGTTCCATAAGAAAAATACTTCAAGCAAGTTGAAAACCAAGTTTCAATTCTAATTAGTGGAACGCCCTAAGAGAGATTTCTTGAAAATTCCTTGTTGTTTTTACCAAACTTATTTCCTATACCATGCAATATGCAAATGCAAATATTTACTACCATAGAACTATAAGTAAGCTAAGCTATATACAAGCAAACTAAGCAAAGTTCAATAAAATGAAATTCTAACAAATATTCATAAGAAACAAAATTACCAAAACTAGAAAGTATTGCAAAGTGTTTAGAAAGAGAATTTTACTCCCAAGGTTGCAGATCCTCCCCCATACTTGATCAATGCACGGTCCTCCGTCCATGCACGCAATCCGGGGGATGAGGACTAGGGGGCTCCACCTTCAGATGGTGGGCACTGGGATTTAGGTTGATTGTCTCCACCATCATCCTCCACAACCGGCTCAAGTGAGGCTACTGGAATTGGGCCAGGATCTCTTCCTTCTAGTCTTACTGCCACCTAATTAAAATGCTTGTAATCAAGGCACTCAATGTGGCGGATATCACGCAATAAGTCCTGGACCATGCCTTGAAGAGGCCGGATGAAAGGTGTTGGAGTTGATGGAGTCGGTGGTCATCATGATGATGGCTCAGGTGCTTTCCTCTTGGAGGGTGTCTTCTTTGCGGACCCATCCAAATCTCCACTTGGAATGAATTGGTTACCAATTGGGATCTTGGACATGATGTTTGTATTTCACCTCTCTACCCCGTTAGTATAGCAAATCTCATCACAAGTAATGAAAAGCGAATGTTGATTTTTCTTCTTTGGATCACCTTCCACATCGATGCACGAATCAAGGGCAAGACAGCTATCTTTTTGCCCTCCATAATAGCCCAAAGCAATACAGTGGTTTTAATTCAGATATGGGTAGTATAGGTGCTGAAAAGTATATAATCTGCCACTATTTGTTGCCGAATACGTGCATCGGTGGTCAAATCAGAATAAGCAATGCTAGTGGGAATAGCTTTTTCTCCCTTGCTATATTCCCAAGATGCACCGGGATGGCCGATTTTCTTCAGAATTGGAGCCAAGGACATCCTCCCCTTTAAGCACATCCACTTTTATTCTAGAGTTTACATCCTTAGAAGGCAGAATGTGGGGAATCTTTAGAAGAGTTTCAAAAGCTTTGTTGGAAGTATCCAATGTCTTCCCTCGGAGGAATACGGTCTCCTCTTCCCAAGCTTGATAAGTACCATAAAATTCCCGCACTATAGACTCATTTATTTCAATAGGGTCTTGTTTAATAAATTCCCAATGAAGTGAGGCAATTATTTTATGGATGAGCGCCACATATTTGCTTGGAACCTTGAGCTTCTGCTCCCAATGGATTGACCTCTTTTCAAGCTTGTCATATTGGAGGTCGGCTCTTCGATTGGCAAAGGTGTTCGGTTCTTCGCTTCGACGATCGGAGGGGCACGGAAGAGTATTATTTGGATCCACCAGTAGTGGAACTGGTTCTTTGCCTTTTTGGCGCATCCTAAAAAGGAGAGATAAAAAATAGATTTTAGGATCATATAGTAACAACAAAACAAGAACAATGAGGAAGTACAAACAATGTTAAGAAAATTCAAATGCTTAATTGAGGGTCTTTCCAAAAATTGGTATTGGAGTTGTGGAAATGAAAGCTCATTGATATGCAGGTGCACAACAACAATAACCATTTAAGCCAAGTTGGATATCATTTGTTCATCCGGAAAATGCGAGAATCACATAAGTAATGTGCTTGAGTTAAAGCAAAAGATGTGTGATCAAGACATCAAGGAATGAACACTTGTAATTTTATTACTTCAATTCAATTGCTAAGATGAACAATAAAAAATTGAATCCAATTAAGATCAATGTATTTCCAAACAAGTCACCCATTAACTATAAAGGAAAATTATGCAACTCATGGACGTTTGAAACTTCAAGTTCAAGAAACAAGGAAATGCATTGATAATTTCAAGTTTAACATCATCAAGAATCATAATTGATGTTGCACAAATCATAGTATATGCCAAATAAGAAGAAGTTGAAAGCATATGATGGCCATTTCATATAAATCAAACAAAAATTTTACTTAGGCATTTCATCGAACACTTAATATGCATTGTGCAAACTTATCACATTCAAGCTCAAATTCCATCAATAATAACCCAATAATTCAGATATCAAACACTTGTAAAACAATGATAATTAAAGAAAGCAATAAACTCAACCTAATTCATTCAACTGAATTTAAAACAAGCTAACAAATTAACACAAAAAGAAATAAAACCTGAAAATAAAATGATGAAGAATGCAAGAGGAGAGGATAAAACAGTGGCACTTGTGATAGCCACTACAAGGTCATGGCGGTCAGCTTCACTGGAGACACACCGGAGCTCCACAAAAGACAAAGAAGCTTGCCGGAGAAAGGGGAAGAAAAGAGAAGAAGAAGAAATAAAAGGAGAAGAAAGAAAGAGGGTGGTGGCGGCGGCTGAACGGCGGCAGCGCGCCGGCAACAGGGTCGCTAGGAGGGGTTGGGTGCCTGGAGCACACCAGCAAGGAAGGAGAAGAAGGTTTGCAAGCTACTGGCTCGACAAGATTTTCTCCTTGATTAACGCCCAGATCTACGCTTGTGCGCACGCACACAGGTCCATTCGTATGCACAAGAAGCAAAAACAAAGGGGATGCGGACGCACAGAGGCATGCGAGCGCTCCCAGCAGAGGGGGTACGAGCTGGTGTGTGGACGCACAAAGCTGTGTGCTCGCATAGAGGACAAAATCTCCTTTTTTTTCTTAATAACTTGGGAAAGGATCATGCGTGCGCGCGCACGCAGGTGTGCGTACGCACAAGAGCAAAAAAAATATTAGGGTTCATGCACACAGGGGCGTGCAAGCACTCCCAACAGAGGGGATGTAATCGAGTTGGCGTATGCACAAGCGGGTGTGTACACATAGAGTGCACGAAAAAGGATCGGTGTGCATACGCACAAAGGGTATGCACACACAGAGCACAAAACATAATGAGGTGCACACGCACGGAGGGGTGCGAACGCTCCTAACAGAGGCTGTGCAAGTTAGTGTGTGTACGCACAGGTTGGTGCGCACGTACAAGATGCAAAAAATTTTGTGATTGTGTGTGTACGCACAAGGGTGTGCGCACGCACGATACCCTGTTTTTCCAAAAATTTCTTTCTTCAAAATCTAAGGTATTGAACCTTAGCTCAGTCCAATTTCAACCCCAAACATCCAAAAATTCATACAATCATGATCCATATACAAATTAACCTATCTATGCTCAAAGATTAAACTAATCCTAAGTGAACCAACATGACAAAAAGCAATTAAGTCAAAATATAAACAAAAAGAGAAGGGTTAGAACAGTATTACCATGGTGGGGTGTCTCCAACCTAGAACTTTGGTTTAACATCCTCAAGTTGGACGTGCAGGAATTCAATGATCAACATTTCGAACCTCTCCAAGGAGGAAGATCTCTAACTCCTTGGCATGCTTGGATTGTGTGTGGTAAGGTTTCACCCTATGACCATTGATTTTGAATGTTGCTCCGTTAATAGGGTGAACCACTTCAACTACACCATAGAGCTTGACATCCACCACTTTAAAGAGACCATCCCACCTAGATCTTAGCTTCCTGGACATCAACTGCAACCTTGAGTTGTATACAAGCACCTCATCACCTATCTTAAAGCTCTTCCTCCTAATATTTTGATCATGGAATGTCTTGGCCTTTTGATGAGCGGATAATTCATACCTTTTTGGCATTGTTTTTACATAGTTTTTAGTATGTTTTAGTTACTTTTTATTATATTTTTATTAGTTTTTATGCAAAAATCATATTTCTGGACTTTACTATGAGTTTGTGTATTTTTCTGTAATTTCAGATATTTTCTGGCTGAAATTGAGGGACCTGAGCAAAAGTCTGATTTAGAGGCTGAGAAAGGACTGCAGATGCTGTTGGATTCTAACCCTCCTGCACGCGAAGTAGATTTTCTAGAGCTACAGAAGCCCAATTGGCGCGTTCAAAATTGCGTTGGAAAGTAAACATCTTGGGCTTTCCAGCAATGTATAATAGTCCATACTTTGCCCCAGATTTGATGGCCCAAAATGGCGTCTAAACGCCAGCCAGAGACCCTTTTCTGGTGTAAAACGCCAGAACTGGCACCAGAACTGGAGTTAAACGCCCAAACTGGCATCCAAGCTGGCATTTAACTCAAGAGAAGGCCTATGCACGTGTAAATCTCAATACTCAGCCCAAGCACACACCAAGTGGGCCCCAGAAGTGGATTTCTGCACTATCTGCACTTAGTTACTTATTTTCTGTAATCCCTAGTAACTAGTTTAGTATAAATAGCACTTTTTACTATTGTATTCGACATCTTTGATTGGAGACTTGGACTTTTATGTTACACTTGGGGGGCTGGCCATTCGGCCATGCCTAGACCTTTTTCTCTTATGTATTTTCTACGGTGGAGTTTCTACACCTTATAGATTAAGGTGCGAAGCTCTGCTGTTCTTCACGAATTAATGCAAGTACTATTGTTTCTCTTTTAATTCATGCTTACTTCTTCTCCAAGATATACTCTCATACTTAATTCAGTTAAGTCAGAATGAAGGGGTGACCCGTGACAATCACATACTATCTTCGTTACTCGCTTAGCCAAGATCCGCATGCCTGACAACCACAAGCGGTCTACATGATGTTCAACGTAGTCATTGGACGACAACCAGAGTATATTCTCTTGGGTCTCTAATCCACGGACCGAGTCTGTGAGATTAGAACCTTCTTAGTAGAGACTAGAACCAATTGGCAGTATTCTTGAGATCCGGAAAGTCTAAACTTTGTCTGTGGTATTCCGAGTAGAATCTGGGAAGGGATGACTGTGACGAGCTTCAAACTCACGAATGTTGGGCATAGTGACAGTGTGCAAAAGGCTAGAGAGATCCTATTCTGACACAAGTAAGAACTGACAGATGATTAGCCGTGCGGTAGCTGTACCTGGTATTTTTCATCCGAGACGAGAAATCCGATAGTTGATTAGCCGTGCAGAAACCGTACTTGGACCATTTTCACTGAGAGGATCATACAGCTTGCCATGGAAGGGAGCACGCATGATTGGATGAGGACAATAGGAAATTAGAGGTTCAGAAGCAACAAAGCATCTCTAAACGCTTATCTGAAATTCCCACTAATGAATTACATAAGTATCTTTATTTTATTTTATGTTTTATTTATCTTTTAATTATCAAAACCTCATAACCATTTGAATCCGCCTGACTAAGATTTACAGGATGACCGTAGTTTGCTTCAAGCCGAAAATCTCTGTGGGATCGACCCTTACTCGCTTAAGGTTTTATTACTTGGACGACCCAGTGCACTTGCTGGTTAGTTGTACCAGACTTATGAAAAGTGTGATCACAATTCCGTGCACCACCTTCTCCTTATAAAACTTAGCATTCTCGTATACTTCTAGCCTAAGACTTTCTAGCTCCTCCAATTGGAGCTTACGTCTGCTCTCGCTCCTCTCAAATCCGGATTGTAATGTGATGAATCCATATCTGACAATATATTTTAGATTGATTTGAGTGGATTTCATCATATAAACCCACATTTATTCATCCAAACAGCACACTTTTGTATTCTCTCCCTAAATTGAGCCTAATTGTGAAAACATGCTATTTTGTGCTTAATTTAATCACTTTTATCCCATTCGATGCCTTGATGGTTTTGATGAGTGATTTCAGGTGTAATAGGTTGGAATGACTTGATAATAGTGGAAGAAAAGCATGGAATTAGGAGAAAACATGAAGAAAACAAAGGAAAAAAGCATTTCAGAGTGTGCCCATGCACACCATCTGTGCCTACGCACAAGGGTCAAAATCAGCAAGTGTGCCCATGCACAACTTCTATGCAACGCACAAGAAGAAAATCAGCAAGTGTGCGTACACACACACCTGTGCATACGCATAAGTCCCAACACGTGACTTCATTAATGCAAATCGCTGGGGGCGATTTCTGGGCCTCCGGAGCCCAGTTTTGGGACTTTCTGAAGCTGATTCTTGCTATATCAAAGGGGCCATCATTCCATGTGAAGGGGAGAGAAATTAGGGTTAGTTTAGCATCATGTAGGTCATTTTCTAGAGAGAGAAGCTCCCCCCTTCTCTCTAGAATTAGGGCTTCTTATTTAACTTCTTTGAAATTTCTCTTTTTAATTTTTGTTTTCATCTAGTTTCTTCTATCTTTCTTTGTTCTATTGTCTTAATTTCCTTAGTTTATCTTGTTAATTTCTCAATTTTGTCACGTTTATGTTTTTGGATACTCTTGTTAATTTTAATTTCAATTAATGCAATTTATGTTTTCATATTAATTGTTGCTTCCTTTAATTGTTATTTGTTATTTCCTTGCTTTTGGTAGCTTTAGAATTTAATTTTATTGTAATTTAATTTGATTTTATTTTCATGCACACCAAGTGTTTGACAAAATACTTGGCTTAGTCTTTGCCTAGTTTTTCACACTCTTGGTTGAGAAATTGGGTAATTGGGTAAACTTGAGTGGTGGATGTCTTTCCACATTGTGTTAGGATTGTTAATTAATTTGGTTTTCACTAACTCTAAGCCTTCCACTAATACAGTTGGCTAGGACTTGTAGATTAGGATCAATTATGCCCTTTTGACTGATCCTTGATGTTAGGATTGACTAATTGGGATTAATTCTACACAATTACCATGTTTGTGGTCCATGACTTGGATAGAAATCCTTAATTTCCCAATTCTTGCCAAAAGCCTCTTTTTGCCATTTAATTTCTATTTTCATTACTTTTACTTGTTTTCCATTTAATTACTTGCCATTTTAACTTCTTGCCTCTTATAATAAAAAACCCCAAAATTCCCATAGCCAATAATTGAATATTTCATTTGCAACTCCTAGGAAAGACGACCCGGGAGTTTAAATACTCTCGGTTTTATATTTGTATTGATTGTGACATTCTTTGAATTAAAATTTGATGTTGGCCAATCATTGGGTTTGGAACTATACTTGCAACGTCAATCTTATTTTGAGAAACTCCTAACCTACTTTTGGCCCTTGTAAAATTTTTGGTGCCATTGCCGGGGAACTAGCGCCATGAGTGTTATAGTTTTGGTTGTTGTTAATATGTGAATAGTGTGAATATATACTTTTTGGTTGTTTGTTTGCTTATGTTGGTAATTAGGATTTTGTTTATTTTGTTAATTGATGTCTTTAGTTTTTATTTTTCAATTTTCTCTATGAGTTATCACCCTCTTGGTTTGGAGTTTAATTGTGATCATTTTGTAGGGCTTGATAACTTCAATTATGGATTGCATCATGGGATTGGAGCATTAATTTTGGAAGGAGCAACCTCCTCTATACTACAATGAACAAAACCCTCCCCAATATGCATACCCAAACCAAGGATATGGTGGATTTCACTTTAATTATGCATCTCCATCACCATATATCTATGACCCATACCCCAACATAACCCTCAATCACCATGTTTTCAAACACCACACCAATACCAACAACCACATTCTTACATACCACCTCAAAACACTTACCAACACGAGTCACCTCCCACATATACAACATTCCTCCCAAACAATGAAACCCCTCTTTCACCCCAATGTGAAGTTCCCCAACCCTTGGCGCAAGACCATCAAGACCTTCAAACTTTTCTACAAGAGCAAGAAGGATTCCGAAGAACACAAGGACAATTCATGGCTACCATAGCCGAAGCGGTGAGCTACTTGGTTCTACTATTACCATAGCCAATCAAGGCCCTCCTCTTGAAGAATGTGAAACATCAACTAAAGGTTGTAACGAAGAGGAAAGCATGGAGCCACAAGGGAAAGAGGAAGAGTTGGAGCATGAATTGAAACAAAAGGGAGAAAGTGGAGTATTTGAACCGGAGGAGAGAAAGAAGGAATTGAGGGAGATTGATCAAGATGAGGATTCCATCATTGATGATTTTTTGTCTTCTTTGGTCAATCTCCTTAATGAACCTAATGAGCCTCTTCCCATTGAGTTTGAGAGAGACATGGAGGTAGACTTCTCACAACCTCCTTGTTATGACTGAAGTGATGGGGAAGAGGAAGTTGGTGAGGAAGTAATTCCGGTCCAAGAGCATATTGAGTGGGTGACAATTTCATTTATGAGCTTCATTGGCTCCCATCAATATGCTATCTTGGAGACAAACTACCAACTAAAGGTCCTTCCTAGGTTGGTATATGGTGGAGAAAGGAGTGCTGGTTCCCAAAGGAGTCCAAAGCTCATCAAGAAAGCCAATTCAAGCTTTGGGATTCAAGTATGGTGTGAAGCACAATTGAGTGGATTACGGAGAGTGTTGGGGTGCTACAAAGGTAGATTGAGAGCTTTTCCATCCGGCTTAGAGCATGGAAATCCACAACATGGAGAATGGAAAACTAGAATATGGAATCCCGGAGGAGAGTCAAAGACCAATCTTGGATGGAGATTTAAGGAGGAGTGGAAACATAAGCCACCCTAACAAGAATCTCCTCAACAAGTCCAACTTAAGGACTATAAACTAAAGTGCTAGGTGGGAGACACCCCACCATGGTAACATCGTTCTTACCTTTTCCTTGTTTATAATCTTGGTTTATTGCATGTTTGCATGTCTTAGTTAGCTTAGGATTAGTTTAATTTTGAACTTAGATAAGTTAATTTTAGTATGGATCATGATTTTGTGAAGTTTTGAATATTTAGGGTTGAATTTTGATGAGCTAATGTTCAATACCTTAGATTTTGAAAGAAAAATTTTTGAAAAAAAAAAATAGGGCATGTGCGTGCGCACACCCTTGTGCGCACGCATACAACAACGAAATTTTGTGACCTGTGCGTATACACCACTTTGTGCGTATGCACACCAGCCTCTGTTGGGCTTGTTCACACACCTTGTGCACATGCATTCCCCTGTGTTTTACGCTTTGTGCATACGCACGCCCTTGTGCACATGCACGCGACCTCCTTTTTGCGCGCTTTGTGCGTACACACCAACTTGTTCGTACGCACACTCTGTAACACCCTAATATTCAAATCCTTATGCTCGACTCATAAGTCAATGATAATAAGGTGGTACGACTCTCAAGGGGGATTTTTTAATACATAATTTATAAGTATAATTGAAAGGAGTATTAATCGAGAGGCCTGAAAAGAGTAAAAATAAAATCGCGAAGTCGTATCACTCACGTATCGACAACTAAAAGATAAAGCGTGAAGTCGAAAGCGATATACAAATAAAGGCATTAGGGTGAATAAGAGAAGGAAAGTATATAGATATATATAACATAAGTAAATAGCCAATAGTCGTGACCCGCGAAGTTTAGGCCGGCTAGGGTACAATATAACAATAGTTGACAACAGTATCTCCTAATCTCTCCCAACAGAAACATAAAGGCCTCTATAGGCAAGTTCAAAAGAGTTCAATACATAATATAGGCATTTCAAAATAAAGGTGGAGAGATTCTATGTAACGACCCAATTTTCAGTATGTCTAGATCATACTGGAAACTGAGTGCTACCAACTTGTCTTCCTAATTAATATCTATTATTTATCATATGAGCCTGAGTCGTTGTTAAAAACATAGTTAATTTGCGAGGTTTTTTTTTTTTTTGAAAATGTTTGGGTTAATAGACGGAATCATTCATTATCAACTCACAACTGATAACAGATAAAACAGTTATAAACAACCACACATAAATACATCACAAGCAGCTAACAACATTCAGTGATCTAGCCTTTATCAGAGTATAGACTTTTAGTTAGAACACCCCTAGGTATAGCTAGATAATAACTATATACATATATATACATACAACATCCCAGGCCCTGACCTGTTCAAGAAGTCCCTAAGCTAGCGCACAGGCTAGCCTAGACTCTTTACTCACCTAGTCCCTCTAAACTACTAAAGCGAGGGAAAGTACGTTCTAGGTCTTCAAAACTCAAGTCAGGTGGAATGTCATCAAAAGGTAGAACATCATCTATTACTCCTCTGCATGATCAGACATTGCCATATGATGTCTCTCTAGTACCTCATCAGGTAGCTACACAACAGGAGTCTCGTACACAGGATTTAGGCTAAAGTGCGCATACAAACGGGGTGCAGACGTTGGCTGGTCTCACAGTATATACATATAAACAGATAATGGAGTTTACTCTAGACTCAGAAGACTACCTAGAGCGGAATTCTTTTTGCGAACGGTCGTTAGTGAACTACGGAAGAGTACTCATACTTCCATCTGAAGGGGAAAGGGAGAGAGAAGGGGTAAGAACTGGGTAGTTCTTAGTAGGGCCGGGGTTATTAGTTAAGTTCATTAATTTGTGTCGCTTAGCAGATATATAGCAGAATATAGAGACGCAGTAAACTGAAGATAGATGAATAGAAAAAATAGAGTAAACTGAAAACAGATCACGAACAGAAGAATATAAGAAAGTAAAACACAAACACAGAGAATAGAATACAAACAAGGAAAGCATACATTCATACAACAATCATAACAGAGGAAATGCACAACCAAGTATGATGCATGTCTGTCCTATGCAGGCCATGAGCTCACGTGTCGGTTTACACCCTACATCCCGACATTACCCAGGAACTAGTCCTAGATATGGCTTTATCTCTGTAGGTGAACTTCGGCCTATAGAAACAGCACTCCCGTAAGTGAACTTTGGCTTACAGGAATAGTCTAAACACAACACAACAACTTTCTGTAGGTGAACTTCGGCCTACAGAAATAGCACCTCTGTAAGTGAACTTCGGCTTACAGAAATGGTGCCCCTGTAAGTGAACTTTGGCTTATAGAAATAATATAAACACAACACAATAAATTTCTGTAGGTGAACTTCGGCCTCCAGAAATATCACTCCTGTAAGTGAACTTTGGCTTACAGAAATGGCAACTCTCTGTAGGTGAACTTCGGCCTACAAAAGCAACACCCTGAGATACACAATTGATATTCACTGTAGGTGAACTTCGGCCAACAGGAATAACAACTCACTGTAGGTAAACTTGGACCTACAGGACCTCTAGAGCCAACAGAAAAACAGCAGATGAATATACAAATATCTCTGGAGTTGCCTTAACGCAACAAATGACCTTTCAACAGGCCCTCTGCTTGTTCTCTATTCTCTTTATCATATTACTCTTTTCACTTTGTCTTTTTACTCTACTCTGATTATTCTTTCCTCTGTATCTCTTTACTTTTCTCTGGTTACTCTGTTCTCTGTGTTTTCTTTACTCTGCTCTGATTTCTCTGTTTAACGTATGTATTTAAAGCTTATGTAAATCTCGGTATGAATAGTTAGCCTGTCCCAAGTATAGGTTCATTAAGTTTATACTGAAACAGTTTAACTTTTCATATAATACCTAACCCTAGTCGCAACTCAAGGACTAACTATGTTGCCCTAGTTCATTCGCTAGTCTCTGTCTGTTTTTCTGTCATTAATACTTTACAGACTTTTCCTTGATTTTTATCTCTTCTTTAACTTTTTATCTTTCCTTTATCTTTGCCTCACTAATATGTTTTTACCACTCCCTAAGTGTTTTATGAACGTAATTATGAGATTCTGCGCTTAAAGTTGTCTTTTTAAAACTTTTACAGAAAATTGCCTTTTTCGCAGTATTTTATTATTTTTATTAAAATATTATTTTTAATTAAATATTATTATTTAATATTTCATTATTATTTATTATTTTATCATTAAATTTTTGAAAATTAACTTTACTTTAACCTTTAACCTTTAAAATTTACTTTTTACCACCCGCAAAACTTCTGAAAATTACCAAATAACCCCTCAAATACCAAAATAATTACAACCTTGCCCTTTTTAAGATCTAAAAGGTGTTCTTCAATGTTCTTCACCACACTCAAAGTGTTATTCGTGTTCTTCATAAATTCTTCAGATTCTTTCTCTGTTTTTACCCATTTTTCAATTTTTTAGCAACCGATTTTTACCATAATTCATAATAAATTAGCAGCCACTAAAACCCCATCTTTTCCACATGATTTTAACAAAAATTGAAGCTCAATTTAAGCTCTAGGGTTTCAGTTTCTAGCTGCACTCAAGAACATAAATTCATCGCTTGAATTTCATCAAATTTCATCAAAATTTCACCAGATTTTCACCAAGAATCAATCATATATGCAACCAATTTTTAAAACAGCCAAATCATACAACATTCACACAACTCAAACACAAATAATCAAGATTAATTTCGTTACACTCTACCTGGTTTTGTTGCTCCTAATTCGGTTATACTTTCAGGTGGTCCTTAAGCACTTTTTCCTCCTAAATCACATCAAGAACAACTTTAAATCCAAAAATCCTCAACTGACCAAATCTCACTCAGCACGTTAGGAAGGGATTTATCACCTTATAGTTGCTGGAAATTAACGTTTCTTAGCCCTCAAGTAAAGTTAAGCATGATTCCTAAGGAAGAACATGAAGAAAACACATGTTTAAGCATGTTTCCTTGAAAACCGAATTGAAGAGGGAGGGTGACATCCATCTCACCTTATTTCCAGCCTTGATATGTTATATGGTTATGTAGAGAAATAAGAGAGGATCATTTTGGTGAAATCAGAGTTTTGATTTGAGTTTTAGTTCAGAAGAAATCAAGCTTTGAAGATTAAGTGTTCATGAAGTTTTCTCTCTTTTCTCTCCTTTCAATTTCAGCCAAAGGGAGTAAATGACCAGCCTTGGAGTGTCTTGGGGGTGTAAGGTGAGTTGTGATTGGTTGGCTTGGAGGTGGATTAAAATAATATTAATATCGGACATTTATAAAAACATCTCTAAAAATTATTTTCTGAGCTACTAGCATAAATGACACTAGTAACATATTTATTATGAGAATAGAACATGTATGATGAGGCCTTAACATTGCTAAAGTCATCAAAGAGTACTGGTGTAAAGCTGCACCAGTAAACTATGAACCCGGTTAAACCGATTTCCTGTTTTTAACTAAAACAGACCAGGTAACCTTATAATATCATTCAAGAATCTTCTAATACTAATATAATGATAATATTATACTATCATCTTTCTTCTATCATGAATCGAGTCCGGTTCGTCAAACAGAGACTATTTACGAAAAATCGAATCAAAACTCCTAACCGATACGGTTCAAAAATTAGGTTCTACGTGACTGCGTTATCGAGCTTGCCCCAAAAGAGGTTCTATCTTAAGGATGACATAATGATAATGAGGATTGAGATGCTTGATGATACAGTAGAGGTGTTGCCTTTATTGTTCTTCCGGAGAAATCCGTGCCTTCAGAAAAGATCTCGCATACTCGAAAAGCTGGGTTGTTACATTCTAAGAAAAATATAAAGTATAGAATATAAAGATCTTTGCCGTCTCTCAGATGAACCACAACTCACTTCTGAGCTCCTGGACCTGTATCTGAAAAACAAGAGATATATACGGAATGAGAACCCCTATCCATGGGTTCCCAGTACAGTAAAAGTGCCAAATAAATACAATGCATTGTAATAAAAACTCACTAAGCATCCTAAAATTCCTTTCATCAAATATTCATCCTATGTTCTCGCTAATCCATAATAGGCAACTGTCATAAGGAAATGCTAAATCTAATTCATCTTCCTCATGCTTCCCAACTTTCTAACTCTCCGACAATTCACAATTAGATTTATAAACAAAACCATCCCTAGCTATTCTGTCTCAGCAATTTTATATCGTTACCTCATATTCTCACCTGGAGCAAGTGAGATCACTTCACTACGTCTACCCAGGGAGCTCAAATTATCTCATTCAATCATCATCATCATTGTTCAATTTCATCATCAACTCATCTCATCAAGAACAACCCTCAGTGTCAACTTACACCAGTATGAGGGATCTTTCAGTTATACAAACACAAGCAATACAGGCAAGTAATGCACAATAAGGTACAAGTAGAACAAGTAGCACATAATCAGGCAACATAGCATATATAATATTGCAGTCCAAACCAAATAGGCAAACCCAAACTATTCAAACATATGCAAATGATGTATGCCTGCCCTATGGCTGATGATATCATCTGTCGGTTATCAAGCCAACCCGACGTGTCCGGTAGCTAACCCGGCCACAGTCTCTATGTTGCGCCTTATTACTAGTAGAGGAAATACGTGCCCTGTCACCATTAGAGGGTATATGTGCCCTGTTACCATTAGAGGGTATATGTGCCCTGTCACCATTAGAGGGTATCAGTGTCATGTCACCCTTACAACAGAGAGAAAACACAAGCATACTCATATTCAAACATTTTTCATCATTATTCATTTACCACATTCATTCATAATCACTCTTCATTATTACCAATTCTCAAACAAGGACCCGGAGCAAGCGGGACGAACCACGACCCTTGCTACTACCCAGGTATCATAAATACATTCATTCGAAACTCCATAATTAAACTCATTTATCATAATTCTCCTTCCCCATCTCATACCCAGAGTAAGTGGACAATGCCACTGCCTACTGATGACCGGAATTCACTCCCCATATAAAAATGATGAATCCGTTCTTTTGGCAAGCGCATCAAAATTATTGTCAAGTAATAACCCACAGTGGAATGGGATTGTATCCACAGAGATTGGTAGATTTGAGAAATTTTAATCAATTGGTGAATTAGTTAAGCTGAGCAATATAGAGTGTGATTGTAGCATTGTAAATGAATAGGAAAGTAAATGGCTCTAAAGTAAAGAGAAGTAGTAAAGTGCAGAAAAGGAAATGGCAATAATGTAAAGTGCAGAAACATAAATGACTTAATTGTAAATGGGAATGGGGATTGACAGAATGTAAAGAAAGCTATAAAGAATGTGGAAGATAAGAATAGGGAGAATTCATTGAGATCAGGAGATGTTGTTCTCTTTGGATTAAATCCAGTTCATCTCATCTTCAATCATACAACTCAGTGACCTCTTGGCAATCATGATTGGTTGAACCCCAATCCCTTGGTGATTTAATCTCTCAGATCTTGATCAATAGCCAATTCCTTGGTCTAATTGGTCATGAAGAGAGATATGCTTGGTCCCTGATTATACCACGCATCATCATAGGTCCAAGTAGAGGGAGGATTATATGTCACCATATCCAAACACCAAAACCCAGATCCTACTCAAGTGTGAGAAGGGATTTCTAGCATGGTTTCATGTTTCCTTTTCCAAGGTTCCTATGAAACCCATTTTGCATTGAACCTCTTTCCTAAGATGATTGAATACTAACATTAAAACGAAATTCCTTCTAGCAAATCAAAGAAAAGATGAAGAGAAGAAGAATTTCACTATCATTAATCCATCAAGTACAACAGAGCTCCCTCTCTCAATGAGAGGGAATTTAGCTACTCATAGCTCAAGAGAAAAGTACAAAAGATGGAAGAGATAATGTGAAAAGTAAATCTAACTATACTTCAACAGAGCTACTACTCAACAACCCAACCCCTTTCTGAGTACTTTCAGGGGTTATTTATACTACTCCTAGCACTAGAATAAAGAAAATACAAAAGAGAAAAAAAAATTACAATTTGGAGGGAAAAAAAAACTCAATAAACGTGACCTTCCAGGCTGGCGTGTCACAGGCATTTAAGTAGCGTGCCACGCTCAGCCTCCAATTTGGCTTGGCGCACCACGCCCAGCTCTTCAAGTGGCACGCCCCATATGTTGGTGTCTCTGGCGTGCCACGCCTTCGAACCCAAGTGGCACGCCCAGGGTCTTCTTTAAGATCTGGTTGGCCTGGCGTGCCACGCCTTCGAGCCCAAGTGGCATGCCCAGGGTCTTCTTCAAGCTTTGGTTGGCCTGGCGTGCCACGCCATCGAGCCCAAGTGGCACGTCCAGCCCTTTTCCTTCTTCTTCTCTTCTCTGAAAAGTTGAACTAGCGTGGCACGCCCAGGGTCTGGCGTGCCACACCCCTTGTATGTGCTTTACTCTCTTTTCTGGATAATAGAACTGCCGTGCCACGCCCAGTGTATGGCGTGCCACGCTTGGGTCTTCAAGTGGCACGCCCAAGTGAGGATTGAGAGCTGGCGTTCCACGCCTTCGACACCAAGTGGCATGCCCAGCTTTGCTCTGGCCTTCTTTAGTGTTGGCATGCCATGCCTGGGTCTTCAAGTGGCACGCCCAAGTGATGATTTGAAGCTGGCGTGTCACGCCTTCGACACCAAGTGGCACGCCCAGCTTTGCTTTGGCCTTCTTTAGTGTTGGCATGCCATGCCTGGGTCTTCAAGTGGCATGCCCAAGTGATGATTTGAAGCTGGCGTGCCACGCCTTCGACACCAAGTGGCACGCCCAGCTTTTTGACCTTCAACCTCTTCTCTGGAAACTTGTACTGGCGTGCCACGCCTTGATGCTCAAGTGGCATGCCCACTTTAATGTGGCTCCTTTAAGCTTGGCGTGCCATGCTTGAGTCTTCAAGTGGCACGCCCAAGTGATTTTCCCCTCTGGATTGATGAACTGGCGTGCCACACCCAATGGCCTAAGTGGCACGCTCATAGTGTGTAATGGGCTTGGCGTGCTACGCCCATCTTGGCGTGCCACGCCCTTTTTGTGGCCTTCAGCATTGCTCTCTGGAAATCAATACTGGCATGCCACGCCCAGCTCCTGGCGTGCCACGCTCATAAATTTTCATGGCGTTTGTTCCAAGTGGCACCCCAGTTTCACATGCCCAGCTTTGTTTTGTTGTTTTCTTCCCTTTTTGTTGCCCTTTTTACCTGAAATTCAGCACAAACCCATTTCAAAGCAATGTACCATAATATTCATCAATTAGTTTATGAATTACAATGATTAAATGGGATTATGCTCTTTTATGGTCCTTTTTAGTTAAGAAAAAAAGGTAAATGATGCAAGTCATCACAACACCAAACTTAAGCTTTGCTTGTCCCAAGCAAATCAATGTGAATTGTTCTTAGATGGATTGAGACTTGACCTTAGAGAGAGGCATTCACTACCAAAGATAGGGCTATTGTTGAACACATGGATGAATATTTTTGTTTCAATGTCACAAAGAACTCCTAGATCCTTGAGGGTTCTTCCAAGTATATGCCTCAGGGGTCCTTTTTATTGATTGTCACCTTGAAGTAGTAAGAGTTATTCCATTTTCTTTTGGTTGTTCTTTCCTTTTCAATTTTCCTTTTTCATTGACCACGACTCTAAATGTTTTTCTCAAGACGACCCTTTAGTTAGGCTTTCAATTAGCACTCCCAAACCAGTTGGCTTTAGGGTACTAGGTGTTGAAACACCCCTAAGAATTTACTTGCCCAGGTCTCTTTTCTTGACACATCTTCACTACAAGCATCTACAAGGATTTCTAACTCTTTCACCCCTTTAGTATTTCCTTTCACCCTAGTAGTTGATGCTCAGAGCCTTGGGTCTTTATTGCTTACTACTTCTTGGTTCTATGGATATTCAAGGAACACCCCTTAGCCTCTATTTGTCATACCTTCCAAGCCTAGTTGCTTTTGATGACTCATTTTCTTTTCAGTTCATTCAAGGTTCTACACTTAGTTCCTTTATCTCTTGGTTTTGAACAGTCCCACTTGGTCTTAGTCAATTTTACTCTTGTTTTTGTAACAACTCACAATAATTCTTATAGAAACAAACTATTCTTTTATTGATGTTAATAAAACTTGAAATAACATTGCATTTTCTTTCTTGTAATATAAAGGACTCATAAAAGACTTTAGGACCTAAGAAAACTAAGCATTAAACATAAACTATCCTAACATTGCAACTTATTATTAAACAGAAATTTAAACATAAAGAAAACTAAACAGAATTTCAGAAATGTAAGAATGTCAACCATGGGACTTAACAACCTTGAGTAGCTTCAGTTTATTGGCCTTTTTCCTTTGTCTTTCTTTTTGGAGGAGGAGGAGGCGTCATCATCCTTCTTGGAGGATTCCTCTTGTGCCTTTGTGTCCTTGGGCTTCCAAAAGCCCAGCCTTGTTATATAGTTTCTTTCATCCTCCTTATGCTTAGCCAGAATTTCCTCTTGTCTCGCACTTAACTCCTCCATCTCTTGCATGAATGTTGGGTACTCGGGGTTCAAGGCAGCCACAGTATTACACAAGTGATTCAGCTTCGCTTGTGTGTTGATATCATATTGCCTCCTTGAAATGGTTCTAGCATCATAAAAATTTCTAAACTCAGCAAGGTTCCTCTACTACCATTTGTTTTGCTCCACTATCTTGTTGAGTGCACCTTGCATCTCTCCCCAGTCAAACTGATCTTGCTGCTCCTTCCTCATATGCTCCATGCTCCCTTGGAGTTGGTGTATGCTCTTATTCACTTGGTTCCATTGTTTTTGTTGTTCCTTGAGTTGGTTAACATCCTCTCTCAGATGATGTATATCTCTTTTCATTTGGTGTATGTCTCCTTGCAATTTCTCCCAGTTGAATCCTTTAGGAAATTATTGGTATTGTTGGTATGGTGGTAGTTAGAGTACTATATAGTGTGGTTGCTCTTCAGCCTCTTCTTCTTGTTGTGGTTGCCCTTGTGGTACATGAGCATGAGCTCTATGCTCCCTTCTCCTCTCAAGTAGGTTGACAGCCACTACTTTGGTCATCTTCTTGGCGGTTATGGGCTTATCTTGATCCACTAGCACTTTATCAATGATCTTCTCAACCCCTGCTTCATCACATAGCCTTTGGATAATGCTGGGGAAGGCCAACCTTATGCTATCCTTGGTGCTTTTCAGCACCCTATTAATGTTGTTGGCAATCATCTCTCCAACATTCACGTTCTATCCCTTCATGATGCTGTATATGAGCACAGCCCTCTCCAATGTCACTTCAGAAGTGTTAGAGGTAGGATTGAGAGATCTTCTCACAAAGTCCAGCCACCCTCTAGCTTGGGGGCTCATTTATCCATTGCATATTCAGGACACAAATCTCATTGAGGATTTCATCAAATCCTAGGTCTTGTTGCTTCATCCTTTCTTCATAGCTCCGGGTGGAGCTTGTTTGCTTCACCATCAACATCTTATCTATGTTGGAGGGGCTATAGTCAATGGCCTTCTCCCTCACATAGCTAAGATAACCATAGGGTTGCCTAGGCTGAGGCACTGCATTAGCATAGAATTCTCTAACCAAGATTTCTACCACTTTCCTTGGTGGGTTGCACAAGAGTGCCCATCCTCTGTTGTTGATTTCCCTGTTGATCTCAGGGTGCTCATTCTTCCCCAGTTGAAAGCCAACCTTCGGAATGATTTGCCTCTCACTCATCCAACCATAAAATTAGTTTTGGTTGAATGCTGAGAGGAACTTGTAGTCATTGTGGCTTGAGGACTCTGAAGTTGGTTCCTTGGTCTTTCTCTTCTTTGATGCTGAGGCTCTTGGTGGTACCATTAGGATGAGGAAAGGAATTTGAAAGGGTGAGAAAAAAAAGGTTGAGGAAACTGGAAGAAAAGGTAAGTAGCAGAGCAAGGATTTGCTCCACAACACCAAACTTAGGACTTGATTGTCCCTAATCAAGTAGAAGAAAGAGTGGTAAAGAAGATGAGAAGAAAGGAGGAAGTGTGGGGGTTCTTTTCGTGTGTGAAGTTGGGGGTTTGAAGTGTGAAGAAAGGTGGGATAGCTAGTGGCTTTTATAGGATTGAAAAGTGTAGTATGGAGGGTGGAAAGTGAAAGCAATTCAATGTTTTTCCACTTGGGGAGTGGCGCCTAGCGTGGGAAGAGGCGCCAATCCTTATCCCTTTTGGCTTCCTGCATGTGTTGAGTTCCAAAGTGCGAGTACACTTTGACTTTTTGCTTTATGAGCTATCAATCATGTGGGCCCCATCCTTTCCCCTAAAAATAAAACCCGAAACTCCATTAGTAATGACAAAAGAATCCTTCACATTCCTTATAGTATGAGCCAATTAAATTGCAATTGATGAGTGTCCCTTGGGACACCAAACTTAATCCCATTGCATCTAATAAATTGGTTTCATCGTTGGGTTTTAATGTGTTCATAAGAGTGAAATAATTCCAATCATTTCACATTCCTTCACTTCTAATCCCTTCTGAACACATTAAAACCAACTTTTATGCACCCACCAATTTATTAAATGCTTTCAAACTTGAATCATGTTGGGCTTACAATGTGATCTTCATATGGTGGTGGCCACACTAAACTTAATCTCTGGGCTTACTTCTCAAAATTGATTCATTCAAATGGTTGTAAGCTTAGATTAAGTGAGTTAGTGGCCACACCAAACTTAGCTTTTTAGCTAATTCTCAGCCCAATCACTCATCATCAGCAATTGTGTTCATCAGATTACACTTTCAGAAAAAAAGACAACAATTTAAAGGTTCTCTAACTACCAAAAACTGATATTTAAACTTCCTAATCTACCACCTACAATCTACCTTTAGAAGGTAATGAAACAAAAATATTAAACTGAGACTTAAACTACCTAAACTGACAATTTTAAGCTACTTCTAAGAAAGCAATAAATCAAAAGGATATAAAGTGTTGGGGTGCCTCCCAACTAGCGCTTCTTTATCGTCACTAGCTTGACGTTCTTCCCTCTTTAGTTGAGGTTGTAGCTCACTCTTTGCTCATCCAGTGAGTCTTCCAAGTAATGCTTGAGTCTATGGCCATTCACAGTGAAAGTTCTTTGTGTTTTGTCCTCCATGAGCTCTATATGACCATAGGGTGATACCTTAAAGATGGTGAAGGGTCCAGATTATTGAGACTTAAGCTTTCCTGGGAAGAACTTAAGTCTTAAATTGTACAGCAGCACTTTCTGACCTTCTGTGAACTCTCTCTCCTTGCTATCTTTTGATCATGCCACCTCTTTGTGTTTTCCTTGTAAATCTTTGCATTCTCATAAGCTTGATTTCTGAATTCTTCCAGCTCAATGAGTTGCATTAGCCTCCTTTCTCCAGTAGCTTGATCATCAAAGTTCAACATTTTTAAAGCCTAGAATGCTCGATGTTCAAGCTCAACTAGTAAGTGACTGATGAGTGAAAAATTAGATTTCCACACAAACTCACCGGCAAGTGTACTGGGTCGCATCAAGTAGTAATAACTCACAAGAGTGAGGTCGATCCCACAGGGATTGATGGATCAAGCAACTTTAGTGAGGTGATTAGTTTAGTCAAGCTAACATTGGTGAATTAAATGAAATTTGAGCAGCAGAATGTAAATTATAGAAATTATAAATTGCAGAATGAAAATTGAACAGAAGCTTAAAGAGCAAGAAAAGTAAATTGCATCAAATATAAAGGGGGCTTGGGTGTTGGAAAATTAAATGAAGCAATAGATCAGATTCAGAACAAATGCAGAAGATGTAAATTTGCAGGAAATATAAATCAAGCTCATAGCAGAAAGTAGAATTGCAGAAAAGGAAATTATAGCAGAAAAGAAAATTATAGCAGAGAAATGGAACTTGTAGCAGAGAAATGGAAATTTCTAAAGCTAAATTGGGAGCAATGTAAACAGAAAAGTAAAATTGCAGAGGAGGAAGTCCTAGCAAAAAGGTTGCAGAAACTGAAATTTCATAAATCCAATACTAAAAAATAAAAGTGCAGAAAAATAAAAGTGTTTCAAGAAGAGCTTTCTATTCTATCCTACTCCTACTCCTATTGCTCTCTAGCAGAGCGAGCCTCCTTAATGAAATGAAATTGATGCCTTTATATAGGCTTTACAAAATAAAAAATGAAATTAAAATTGAAAACAAATTAAATGAAATTCATAATCTAGCTTTTTCTTGTGCCTTTGAGTCATGTTAATGGGCTTTGCTTGCTTTTGATTTGAATGAGAGTGGATCCAGATGCATTTGGTGGCTTGGGTCTGTGAGGAATTGAATCCAAGATGGCACTTGATGGCATGGGTCAAGATGCACTTGGTAACACTCCCAGTGGAGCGTTCAGTTTGGAAAGTGAACGTTACGTTCACTTGTCATGTGTGCTCCCTTGGGTGCGTCAATTGCCCTCCTAGCGTTGCCATAGTGAACGCTACGTTCACTCTTCAAATGCTGCCTCTCTTGGTTGCGTCCTTGGTGCACTTGTTTCTTCGAAAACGTTCACTTAGTGAACGTGGTGTTCACTTTTTGAACGCTACCCATTTTGCTGAGCCTTCCTTGGTTAGTTTTTTGTCCTTAAATATTCCTATCACTTGTACTTTAATTTCTTGCCAAATAAAGATTGTTATACATCGTTGGAAAGCTCTAAATGTCAGCTTTCCAACGCAACTAGAAGCGCATCAATGGGACATCTATAGCTCAAGTTATGGTCCTTTGAAGAAGGCATGGTCATGTTGTTTTGGAGGCCGAAAACGTTCAATTAGTGAACGTGGCGTTCACTTAGTGAACGCTACATTGGAGGCCAAAGTTAACACCAGCTTTTGAGGCCCAAACTTAATGTTCACCCCATACTATTATAAACCTTCCTTGGTTGAAAAGCCCTGGATGTCTACTTTCCAATGCATTTGAGAGCGCATCATTTAAAGCTCTACAGCTCAAGTTATCCTTCTTGGAAGGTGAAGAGGTCAGCTAGCCTTACTGCAGGTTGATACTATGTTCATCTTTTCACTTTTGGGGTAAGTTTTCTCCCTTAGATTTAGTGTCCACCATAAAGTGCCATATATGCTTGGAAAGCTCTAGATTCCTACTTTCCAATGCCACTAGAATCATCTCATTTGAAGCTTTGTAGCTGAAGTTATTCTTGTTGGAGTGTGAAGAGGTCAGGGTTGCAAATCCTCTTTGCTCCTTTTGAGCTTAATTGAGCTTAATTTGTGCTTCTTTGCTTCTTTTTCTACTTATTTCCTACAAAGTTTATCAAATCAAAAGATCAAAGAAATATACCATTTAAGCACAAAAGCATTCAATATTTAAGCACTAACCATCAATTTCTTGTATGAAAAAATATAGAAAAACATGACATGATGACATGTCATCAGTGACAAGCCTTACCAAACACCAATTGGTATGGAGACATCCCAATAGGTATTTTGAAGGCTGTCCTATAGGCCCATAATGTATCATCCAACTTCTTAGACCAATCCTTTCTTGAGCTTCCAACAGTTTTTTCAAGAATTCTTTTGAGCTCCCTATTTGAAATCTCAGCTTGCCCGTTGGCCTGTGGATGGTATGGAGTTGTGGTTGTTGTATCGGTTGGATTGGTATGGTTTGTTATGGTCTTGGTTGTGGCTTTGTTGGTTTCCCCACCCAAAGTTTGGGTGGTTCTTCCAACCTGAGTTATATGTTTTGGAGTTTGGGTCATATGGTGGTCTAGAAGAGTTGTTCACATAATTTGCCTGCTCCCATTTGCATTCAGCTTCTGGTGCATCTTCTTCTTATGGTGGTGCTTGAGCTTGGATAGCTGAGATTTGGCCAGTCTCCATCTTCTTTGTTAGGGCTGCTAGTTGTGCTGCAATCATCTTATTTTGTGCTAACAAGGCATCCATAGAATTTAGCTCCAGCACTCCTCTCTTTTGAGTTCTTTCTGAAAAATAGAAGTACTCATTTTCAGCTACAGTCTCTATAACATCTATGGCTTCTTCAATGGTTTTTTCTTGTTGAGTGAACCCCGTGAAGAGTGGTCCACATCTTTCTTTGCTTCATATGATAGCCCTTCATAGAAGATGTGGAGTTGAACCCATTCGTTGAACATATCCGGAGAACACTTCCTTGTCAAGTCTTTGAACCTCTCCCAGGCCTCATAATGTGTTTCACCATCTTGCTGTCTGAAGGTCTGCACCTCAGCTCTTAGTCTATTGACTCTTTGTGGAGGGTAGAATCTTGCTAGAAATTTGTTTACAACCTCATCTCAAGTTGTTAGGCTCTCCTTGGGAAATGCTTCCAACCATTTTGCTGCCTTATCTCTGAGAGAGAAAGGGAATAAAAGTAGTTTGTAGGTATCAGGGTGTACGCCATTGGACTTTACAGTTTCACAAATCCTCAAGAATATAGTGAGATGTTGGTTTGGGTCCTCTTGGGCTCCCCCTCCATATGAACAATTATTCTGGACAAGTGTGATGAGTTGAGGTTTCAACTAGGGGTGTAATAGGTTCGGTTTGGTTCTGTTTTGGACTAAAAACCAACCGAACCGACCTGTTCGGTTCTACACTGATATCAACCGTTTGGTTTGCTACTGTCTGGACAACCGAACCGAACCGAACTGAACCAATAGCAGTTTGGTTCGGTCAGTTTTTTCGGTTTTTTGAAAGCTAATATTCAGAATTTAAATTACCATAAAATCAAGTTTAAAACCATCAATAAACTAGAATAACAAGAGTATATCACATCCAAATTTAATACAAATTCAACTTGTCCCAATAATTAAACATAAAACAAAGACAATTAAAAATGTCTAGCAAACAACAACAACAAACACATTTTAAAACATACTAAAAACCTAAACAGCCACTTTAAACCAAATAAAAGCCAAGCAGCCACGTTCTCTTCCGTTGAAGAATGTACCACGGACTCAACATTTTCACCCCCAACTTCAGGTGTCCGTTCATTGGGCACCTTATTGCTTGTTGGCTGCATATATATATACAGAACAATGAAAAATTAGCATTTTAACTCATCAATAGCACCAAAAGTATTGTTTCCAGCAACAAATTTAGCATTCAAAACCACAGCAGCTCATATATATGCAGCCATATATATTAAGAACATATTAATTATATGCAGCCATATATATTGAAACATATTAATTATATGCAGCTATATATATGCAGAACAAAACCACAGAAGCTCATAAGCAATTAACAGAATTTAAAGCCAATCAACAGAAATCTACTAAGACATAAGTAGCTCATACACAACTAGCTAGTTTATTTGCATCATTTAATACTCACTAACTGCCATACATTAACAGTTTGGTCGTTTACAATTTTCACCCAACTGTTGAAGTAGTTATATTTATTTTTTTAATACTCACCAACTGCCATACATTATTTTGAGATAATTCAACACAAATCTACTAAGACATAAGCAGCTCATACACAGCTCATAAATAAAACCAAAGCAGCTCATAAACAGAACCATAAGTAATTCATTTTTAAAGCCAATCAACAGAATTTAAATGACCACACACATTCAGAGACAGCTACCCATATATATTCAAAAAGACACTAAAAGGAAAAATCATTTTATTCAAAGTTTCTAACAAAGTAAACATTTTCTTTCTCAAGCATTTCTATCCAATCAGACTACACATTTCAAAATACAAGAACATGCCCTTGAAACTTCTATGAAACAAGTTCATTTTCCAAGATTATAAATGTCAAAATAAACAAATGTAATAAGAGGGCAAAAGTATTACTTCCTGATGCTAATCCAATAATTATTGCAAAAACAGGGTCTTTCTTTCATTAATCACAAATCAATCCTTCCAATCAAAACCCTATAAATCACAAAACAGATTCCACAAAAAATGCATTTTCTAAACTTTTTATAATCAGAAGGAAAAAGAAGTTCAACCCTAAATCCCTAATACTCACTAATATTATTGCATAAATAAGCCTTTTTATCGCAACTCAAGCAATCTAATCAAACCCTATAAATCACACAAACCTCAACAACCACAGAAACACTCTTTTCAACCCAGAATTACATATCTGAACCAAAAACAATTAAAAGAAAAATATATGGTGAATTTGTTGACAATATATACATTAATTACTGTAAAAAAATTATAACCAAGGACAAATTCTAACCTCCGAAGAAGACATTGTTCAGTTGCTTTTTGCAGAAGAGGGCTCGGTGAGACGGTGACTGGGGTGTTGCTCGAGTTGGACTGCTTGGCCACTGGCGTCTTGCTTGGCCACTAGATTGCTGCTCGGCAATGGACTGCTGCTCGGCGATGGACTGCTGCTCGGCGAATGGATTGCTGCTCGGTGACGAACTGGATTGGAGTGCTACTCGACTTTGGCTTTGTTGCGATGGTGATGAATGAATGACTTCGAGCGACGATAGGCGACTTCATTGACGGCGGACAGCACTCTCTGGCTCCCTCAGGCTCTCCTTCTCTCAAGCATGGAGGTCGGAGGTGGAACCGTGAAAGAATGGGAGATAGAAGTGTTTTGTGGGTGACTGGGTTTAGGGTTCGCGTGAAAGGAGAAGAAGAAAGCTAGGGTTGTGCCATTGTGGGCTTGTGGCTGATTGGCTTTGGCCCTTTTATACCTAGGTTAAAGGGCAGCTTAGTAAAAACACACGCTACTAAACCCTCACTCTGCGGTTCAGTTTGGTTTCAGCAAAGGCAACCGAAAACCAAACCTAACCGATCGGTTTAGTTCGAAAAAACAAAAAAAACCGGTTTATCGATTTTTCTTTCAGTTGTTGTAAAATTCGGTTCGGTTCTGCGATAATTTTTTGTTCGGTTTGGTAACTTACACCCCTAGTTTCAACTCAAAGTTGTTAGCATGGATTGTTGGCTTTAGAATGCTACAGCCACAGTTTCCTGGATTTGGGTTGATGTAGGAGCCAAAGACTCTCCTCTCATGCCATCAAAGAGTACAAAGTTCAGATCTAAAATGTCATGAGTTACAAAATATATCTCTAAAAGTTGTTTAAATACTAAACTAGTAACCTAAGTTTACAGAAAATGAGTAAACTATGATAGATAGTGCAGAAATCCACTTCTGGGGCTCACTTGGTGTGTGCTGGGGCTGAGACTTAAGCTTTTCACGTGCCTGGGCTATTTTGGGCGTTCAACGCCAGGTTGTAACCTATTTCTGGCGTTGAACTCCAACTTGTAACCTGTTTCTAGCGCTGGACGCCAGACTGCAACATGGAACTAGCGTTGAACGCCAGTTTACGTCGTCTATACTTGAGTAAAGTATAGACTATTATATATTGCTGGAAAGCCCTAGATGTCTACTTTCCAACGCAATTGGAAACGCGCCAATTGGACTCTTGTAGCTCCAGAAAATCCATTTCGAGTGTTGAGAGGTCAGAATCCAACAGCATCAGCAGTCCTTTTTCAGCCTGAATCAGATTTTTGCTCAACTCCCTCAATTTCAGCCAGAAAATACCTGAAATTACAGAAAAACACACAAACTCATAGTAAAGTCCAAAAATATGATTTTTAATTAAAAAGTAATAAAAATATAATAAAAAGTGACTAAAACATATTAAAAACTACCTAAAAACAATGCCAAAAAGCGTATAAATTATCCGCTCATCACAACACCAAACTTAAATTGTTGCTTGTCCCCAAGCAAATAAAAACAAAGTAGGATAAAAAGAAGAGAATATACAATGAATTCCAAAAACATCTATGAAGATCAGTCTTAATTAGATGAGCATGGCTATTAGCTTTTTGCTTCTGAACAGTTTTGGCATCTCACTTTATCCTTTGAAGTTCAGAATGATTGGCATCTATAGGAAATCAGAATTCAGATAGTGTTATTGATTCTCCTAGTTCAGTATGTTGATTCTTGAACACAGCTATTTTCTGAGTCTTGGCCGTGGCCCTAAGCACTCTGTTTTCCAGTATTACCACCGGATACATACATGCCACAGACACATAACTGGGTGAACCTTTTCAGATTGTGACTCAGCTTTGCTAAAGTCCCCAATTATAGGTGTCCAGAGTTCTTAAGCACACTCTGTTTTTGCTTTGGACCTCGACTTTAACCGCTCAGTCTCAAGTTTTCACTTGACACCTTCACGCCACAAGCACATGGTTAGGGACAGCTTGGTTTAGCCGCTTAGGCCAGGATTTTATTCCTTTAGGCCCTCCTATCCACTGATTCTCAAAGCCTTGGATCCTTTTTATTACCCTTGCCTTTTGGTTTTAAGGGCTATTGGCTTTTTGCTCTTGCCTTTTGGTTTAAAGAGCTTTTGGCTTTTTCTGCTTGCTTTTTCTTTTTCTTGCTCTCTTTTGTTTTCATTTTTTTTCTGCAAGTTTTGTTCTTCACTGCTTTTTCTTGCTTCAAGAATCATTTTTATGATTTTTCAGATTATCAAATAACATTTCTCCTTTTTCATCATTCTTTCAAGAGCCAACAATTTTAACATTCATAAACAACAAATTCAATAGACATATGCACTGTTCAAGCATTCATTCAGAAAACAAAGAGTATTGCCACCACATCAAAATAATTAAACTATTTTAAAATTCGAAATTCATGTACTTCTTTTTCTTTTTCAGAAAATAATTTTCATTTAAGAAAGGTGATGGATTCATAGGACATTCATATCTTTAGGACATAGACACTTAGATACTAGTGATCATATAGTAAAGACACAAACATAATTAAACATGAAGCATAGTAAACAAAAAACAGGAAAATAAGAACAAGGAGATTAAGGAATGGGTCCACCTTAATGAGGGTGGCGTCTTCCTCTTCTTGAAGAACCAATGGTGCTCTTAAGCTCCTCTATGTCTCTTCCTTGCCTTTGTTGCTCTTTCCTCATAGCTCTTTGATCTACAGTCAATTACTCTACCACTGAATTATGGAAAAACAAAAGTAATGCTTTTACCACACCAAACTTAAAAGGTTTGCTCATCCTCGAGCAAAAGAAGAAAGAAGTGGAGAAGATGGAGGAGATGAAAGTGTGTGAATGGGTGGGTTTGGGAGGGGAATGGTTTGAATTTGAATGGTGAGGTAGGTGGGGATCCTGTGGGGTCCACAGATCTAGTGGGGTCAAGGATTTAGCATCCCTGCTCCAATTAGGCGTACAAAATGCCCTTACTGTGCAATCCTGGCGTTTAACGCCAGACTGCTGCCTGTTTCTGGCGTTAAACGCCCAAATGTAGCCTGTTTCTGGCGTTTAACGCCAGACTGATGCTTGTTTCTGGCATTAAACGCCAGCTTGGTGCTTGTTTCTGGCGTTTAAATGCCAGAATGATCTTCCTCCAGGGTGTGCTATTTTTCATGCTGTTTTTCATTCTGTTTTTGATTTTTCATTTGTTTTTGTGACTTCACATGATCATCAACCTAAAGAAAACATAAAATAGCAATGGAAAATAAATAGATATAATTAAATAACATTGGGTTGCCTCCCAACAAGCGCTTCTTTAATGTCAATAGCTTGACAGTGAGCTCTCATGGAGCCTCACAGATAATCAGAGCAAGGTTGGGACCTCTCAACACCAAACTTAGAGTTTGAATGTGGGGGTTCAACACCAAACTTAGAGTTTGACTGTGGGGGCTTTTGTTGACTCTGCAGTGAGAGAAGCTTTTCATGCTTCCTCTCCATGGTTACAGAAGGAGAACCTTGTGTCTTATAGTTTGCAATGTCTGCAAACCACAGAGCTTCCTGAATAGCAAACAATTGCTCATTCGGAAAGGTTTCAGAGATCTCAGTAGGAGGGAGGGATGCTCCTGCTACTGGTTCTATCCGGGACAGGTGATCAGCTACTTGATTCTCTGTCCTTTTTCTGTCTCTTATTTCTATATCAAACTCTTGCAGAAGCAACACCCATCTTATGAGTGATAAACCACTATTTTATGGTTTATCTTGTACTTAATTGAGTGGTTTTTATCTACTCTTTACCCACTTATTCATACTATTTGCATGGTTTTACATTTGCCTTCCTAATTATGTGCTTTGATTGAAAATATGCTTCTTTGATCTTATATTTGCTTATTATTAATCCTCTCTTATTACCATTAGATGCCTTGATATGTGTGTTAAGTGTTTTCAGAGATTATAAGGCAGGAATGGCTTAGAGGATGGAAAGGAAGCATGCAAAAGTGGAAGGAATACAAGAAGTTGGAGAAATTGCTAAGCTGTCCAGCCTGACCTCTTCGCACTCAAATAGCTATAACTTTAGCTACAGAGGTCCAAACGACGCAGTTTCAGTTGCGTTGGAAAGCTAATGTCCGGGGCTTCGATTTGATATATAATATGCTATAGTTCTTCTGACGCTAGGTGATGCGACCGCGTGATCCATGTGGCCGCGTTGCAGTGACGGAAATCCAGCGTGGCAAAATTCGAAACCAGCGAATTCTGGACTGTTTTTGACCCAGTTTGCGACCCAGAAAACACAGATTAGAGGCTATAAAGTGGGGGAATACATCCATTCATAAGGAGGCTCTCACATTCACAATTTTAGGAGTAGATGTAGTTTTTAGAGAGAGAGGTTCTCTCCTCTCTCTTAGGATTAGGATTTAGGATTTCTCTTAGTTTTAGAGTGACTCTCAATCCCAGGTTCAATGTTCTTTTATTGCTTTTCTCAATTTTGTTTATGACTCTCTATGTTTAGATTGATTTTCTATTTAATATATTTCTTGAGGTATTTCAGACTTATGATTGCTCCTTTTTATTATATAAATAATTTGGATTTTTCTCTTTTGGCTTTGGTTGAGACATTGGTAACTCTTGAGTTATCAAACTCATTGTTGATTGAAAATTGGAATTAATTTGTCCACTTAACTTACCTTCATAGTTAGAGGTTAATAAGGTGGGGGAAGAATCCAAATCTCATCACAATTGATAAGGATAACTAGGATAGGACCTCCAGTTCTCCATACCTTGCCAAGAGTTTATTTTATAGTTATTTATTTTTATTATCATTCAGCATACTGCTTCCTCACTTTCAAACCCCAGTTTACAAAACTCATAACCAATAATAAGAACATACTTCCCTGCAATTCCTTGAGAAGACGACCCGAGGTTTAAATACTCGGTTATCAATTTTAAGGGGTTTGTTACTTGTGACAACCAAAACGTTTGTACGAAAGGATTTCTGTCGGTTTAGAGACTATATCTACAACGCGACTGTTTTTATGATATTCTTTACTGGCAAAAATCCTAACGTCAATGAGCTTGGGCTTTGAATCCTGCTGTGTACACAATCACTTTTGATCCTACTAAGTAGGATCTAAACTTGTCAATGGCATAAACCACTGCAAGTAATTCTTTTTCTGTGGTTGTGTACTTTTTCTGGGCATCATTTAAAACATTGCTAGCATAATAAATGACATGCAAAAGCTTGTTATGCCTCTGTCCCAATACTGCACTAATGGTATGGTCACTGGCATCACACATTAGTTCGAATGGTAATGTCCAGTCTGGTGCAGAAATAACTGGTGCTGTGACCAGCTTAGCTTTCAGGGTCTCAAACGCCTGCAGACACTTTGTGTCAAACACAAATGGCGTGTCAGCAGCTAGCAGATTGCTCAGAGGTTTTGCAATTTTTGAAAAATCCTTTATAAACCTCTTATAGAATCCTGCATGCCCCAGAAAGCTTCTGATTGCCTTAACAATGGCAGGTGGTGGTAATTTTTCAATTACTTCAACTTTAGCTTGATCCACCTCTATTCCCTTGTTTGAAATTTTATGCCCAAGGACAATCCCTTCAGTCACCATAAAGTGACATTTTTCCCAGTTTAAAACTAGGTTGGTCTCTTGGCATCTTTTCAGAACAAGTGCTAAATGGTTAAGGCAGGAGCTGAATGAGTCTCCAAATACTGAAAAGTCATCCATGAAGACTTCCAGAAACTTCTCTACCATATCAGAGAAGATAGAGAGCATGCACCTCTGAAAGGTTGCAGGTGCATTACACAGACCAAAAGGCATCCTTCTGTAGGCAAATACTCCAGAAGGACATGTGAATGCTGTTTTCTCTTGGTCCTGAGGATCTATTGTAATTTGGTTGTAACCTGAATAGCCATCCAAAAAGCAGTAATATTCATGACCTGCTAGTCTCTCTAGCATCTGGTCTATGAATGGTAAAGGAAAATGATCCTTCCTGGTGGCTGTATTGAGCCTTCTGTAGTCAATACACATACGCCACCCTGTAATCGTTCTTGTAGGAACCAGTTCATTCTTTTCATTTTGAACCACTGTCATTCCTCCCTTCTTAGGGACAACATGGACAGGGCTCACCCAGGGGCTATCAGAAATAGGATAGATAATCCCAGCCTCTAGTAACTTAGTGACCTCTTTCTGCACCACCTCCTTCATGGCCGGATTTAGCCGCCTCTGTCGTTGAACCACTGGCTTAGCATCATCCTCCAATAGGATCTTGTGCATGCATCTAGCTGGGCTAATGCCCTTAAGATCACTTATGGACCACCCAAGAGCTGTCTTGTGTGTCCTTAGCACCTGAATTAGTGCTTTCTTTTCCTGTGGCCCTAAAGCAGAGCTTATGATTACAGGAAAAGTGTCACCTTCTCCCAGAAATACATATTTCAGGGATGGTGGTAGTGGTTTGAGCTCGGGTTTAGGAGGTTTCTCCTCTTCCTGAGGAGTTTTCAGAGGTTCTTTTATTTCCTCTGGTTCCTCCAGATCAGGCTGAACATCTTTAAAAATGTTCTCTAGCTCTGATTCGAGACTCTCAGTCATGTTGACCTCTTCCACCAGGGAGTCAATAATATCAATGCCCAAGCAGTCATCTGATGTGTCTGGATGTTGCATAGCTTTGACAACATTAAACTTAAACTCATCCTCATTGACTCTCAGGGTTATCTCCCCTTTTTGGACGTCACTGAGGGTTCGTCCAGTTGCTAGGAATGGTCTTCCTAGAATGAGTTGCACTCTTGTGCTCCTCCATTTCCAGCACTACAAAGTCAGTAGGGAAGGCAAATGGCCCAACCTTGACAATCATGTCCTCAATTATGCCTGATGGGTATTTAATGGAGCCATTAGCAAGTTGAAGACAGATCCGGGTTGGTTTGACCTCTTCAGTCAAGCCAAGCTTTCTGATAGTCGATGCAGGGATTAGATTGATGCTTACCCCAAGATCACATAGAACTGTCTTGGTGCAGTTACCCTCTAATATGCATGGTATCATAAAGCTCCCGGGATCTTTAAGCTTTTCTGGGAAGCTTTTCAGAATGACTGCACTGCATTCTTCAGTGAGGAGAACTCTTTCAGTTTCTCTCCAATCCTTCTTATGACTCAAGATATCTTTCATGAACTTGGCATAAAAGGGTATTTGCTCAAGTGCCTCTGCAAACGGAATCTTTATTTCAAGAGTCCTGAGATAGTCTGCAAAGTGGGCAAATTGCTTATCCTGCTCATCTTTGCGGAGTTTTTGAGGATAAGGCATCTTGGCTTTGTATTCCTCAACCTTAGTTGCTGCAGGTTTATTTTCTATAGAGGTAGGTTGAGAAGCCTTATTGAGGGATTTATTATTAGCACTTGCAAGTGTCTAATCCCTCACTGGCATTTGAAAGCCAGGGTTGGAAGCTGGAGTGGCGTTGGACGCCAACTCCTTACTTGTTCCTGGCGTTTGAACGCCAGAACTGAGCTTCCATTGGGCGTTTGACGCCAACTCCTTGCCTGTTTCTGGCGTTTGAACGCCAGAGTTATTCCTCTCTGGGCTCTTACTGTCCTCAGAGGGATTTTGGATAGCCGGTTGTTCATTTCTTGGCTTCCTGCTGCCTTGAAGTGAGGTATTTAATGTTTTTCCACTTCTTAATTGAACTGCTTGGCACTCTTCTGTTATTTGTTTTGATAACTGCTGTTCTGTTTGCTTCAACTGTACTTCCATATTCAGATTAGCCATTCTTGTGTCTTGTAGTATCTCCTTGAATTCGACCAGCTGTTTTATTAGAAAGTGTAATTGCTGATTGAATTCTGTAATTTGTTCTATAGGATTGAGTTCAGCAGTTACTGTTTTAGCCTCTTCTTTCATGGAAGATTCACTGCTTAGGTACAGATGCTAATTTCTGACAACTGTATCAATGAGCTCTTGAGCTTCTTCAATTGTTTTTCTCATATGTATAGATCCACCAGCTGAGTGGTCTAGAGAAATCTGAGCTTTCTCTGTAAGCCCATAATAGAAGATGTCTAACTGCACCCATTCTGAAAACATTTCAGAGGGGTATTTTCTTAGCATCTCTCTGTATCTCTCCCAGGCATCATAAAGAGATTCATTATCTCCTTGTTTAAAGCCTTGGATGTCTAGCCTTAGCTGTGTCATCCGTTTCGGAGCGAAGTATTGATTCAGGAATTTTTCTGTCAGCTGTTTCCATGTCCTTATGCTAGCTTTAGGTTGGTTATTTAACCACCTCTTAGCGTGATCTTTTACAGCAAATGGAAACAGTAATAATTTGTAGACATCTTGATCTACTTCCTTATCATGTACTGTGTCAGCAATTTGTAAAAACTGTGCCAGAAACTCTGTAGGTTCTTCTTGTGGAAGACTAGAATACTGGCAACTCTGCTGCACCATGATAATGAGCTGAGGATTTAACTCAAAGCTACTGACTCCGATGGAGGGTATACAGATACTACTCCCATATGAAGCAGTAGTGGGGTTAGCATATGATCCCAGAGTCCTTCTGGACTGTTCATTTCCACTTTTGTCCATGATGGAGAAAGGGAGATGATGTGGATTGTAATATATATATATATATATATATATATATATATATATATATATATATATATATATATATATATATTGAAAACTGAAATTAAAATAAAATAAAATAAGTGAAAATTCGAATATAAGTTTAGAAATTAAAGGAAATTGAAAACTAAAATAATTAATTAATTAAAAAGATTTGAAAATAAGGGGTAAGGATTTTCGAAAAATGAAGAGAGAGAAAGTGGTTAGGAAGTTTTGAAATTTAAATTTTAGATTTAAAAATTAAAATTTGAATTTTTAAATTTTTGAAATTTGAAATTCGACTTTTGAAATTTGAAATTTTGAATTTTGAATTTTGAAAAAGTCAACAATATAAGATAAGGATTTGAAAGAGATTTAAATTTTGAAAAGATTTGATTTTTAAGTTTGAAAATTAAATTTTGAAAATTGAAATTTTGAAATTTGAATTTTGAATTTTGAATTTAGAATTTTGGAAGTTGAAAATTGAAATTTGAATTTGAAATAAGATAAGATTTTGAAAAAGATATGAATTTTTTTGAAAAAGATTTGAATTTTGAAATTTTTTTAAAACTAAGATAAGATAAAATTTTGAAATTGAAATCTGAATTTTAAGAAAAAAATTTCGAAATATTTGCTTAAAAATAGTTAGAAATTTTTTTTTTATTTTTGAATTTTATGATGAAAGAGAAAAACACACAAAAGACACACAACTTAAAATTTTTAGATCTAATGCTCCTTATTTTCAAAAATTTTGGAGGGAAAACACCAAGGAACACCAAACTTAAAAATTTTAAGATCAAAACACAAGGAAGACTCAAGAACACTTTGAAGACTCACAAGAACACAAGAACATGAAGAAAGAACACCAAACTTAAAATTTTTAGAAAACCTCAATAAAATTTTCGAAAATTATAGAAGATTAACAAGAAAACACCAAACTTAAAGTTTGGCACAAGATTTAATCAAAGAAAAATTATTTTAAAAAAATTTTAAAAAGAAGATACCCAATTACCAAGAACATAGACCAACGCTCTAGCCAATTGGGCTGTAAATGTAACACTTGTTTTAAAAAGGCACAAGAAAAATAAGAAAAGAAACAGAAAAAGAAAAACTAAAGATCAAACAAGAAAAATAAACAAGAACAACTTGAAGATCTAGGAAAAACAAAGAACACAAATTCGAAAATTTAAAGGAAAATATAAAATATGCAATTGACACCAAACTTAAAATATGAAACTAAACTCAAACAGAAAAATTCAATTATTAGTAAAAGAAAAATAAAATTTCGAAAAAAAAATTTTGAAAAAGAAAATAAGGATTCTAAAATTCTAACAAGAACAATAATAAAAGACTCAAAGACAAATTACAGATTAATAAAGAAAAATAAAAATTTTTGAAAGATTTTTTTGAAAAGAAAGTAAAAGACTCTGACCCAAAAGACAAGTTTTTCCTAATCTAAGCAACAGGATGAACCGTCAGTTGTTCAAACTCAACAATCCCCGGCAACGGCGCCAAAAACTTGGTGCACGAATTGTGAATCACACTTTTCACAACTCATACCACTAACCAGCAAGTGCACTGGGTCGTCCAAGTAATACCTTACGTGAGTAAGGGTCGAATCCCACGGAGATTGTTGGCTTGAAGCAATCTATGGTTATCTTGTAACTCTTAGTCAGGATATCAATTATATTTATCAGTTTGAATTGTGAAAAATAAGAGAGCATGAAATAGATACTTGTTATGTAGTAATGGAGAATATGTTGGAGTTTTGGAGATGCTTTGTCTTCTGAATCTCTACTTTTCCCCTGTCTTCTTCTTCACGCACGCAATGTTCCTCCTATGGCAAGCTGTGTGTTAGTGGATCACCGTTGTCAATGGCTACCATCCTTCCTCTCAGTGAAAATGGTCCAGGTGCGCTGTCACCGCACGGCTAATCATCTGTCGGTTCTCACTCATGCTGGAATAGGATCCATTGATCCTTTTGCGTCTGTCACTACACCCAACCCTTGTGAGTTTGAAGCTCGTCACAGTCATTCAATTCCTGAATCCTACTCGGAATACCACAGACAAGGTTTAGACTTTCCGGATTCTCAAGAATGCTGCCAATGGATTCTAGCTTATACCACGAAGATTCTGATTAAGGAATCCAAGAGATACTCATTCAATCGAATGTAGAACAGAGGTGGTTGTCAGGCACGCGTTCATAGGTTGAGGATGGTGATGAGTGTCACGGATAATCACATCCATCATATTGAAGTGCGAATGAACATCTTAGATAGAAACAAGCGTGTTTGAATAGAAAACAGAAATAATTGCATTAATTCATCGAGACACAGCAGAGCTCCTCACCCCCAACAATGGAGTTTAGAGACTCATGCAGTCAAAGAGTACAAATTTCAGATCTAAAATGTCATGAGTTACAAAATAAATCTCTAAAAGTTGTTTAAATACTAAACTAGTAACCTAGGTTTACAGAAAATGAGTAAACTATGATAGATAGTGCAGAAATCCACTTCTGGGGCCCACTTGGTGTGTGCTGGGGCTGAGACTTAAGCTTCTCACGTGCCTGGGCTGTTTTGGGCATTCAACGCCAGGTTGTAACCTATTTCTGGCGTTGAACTCCAACTTGTAACCTGTTTCTGGCGCTAGACGCCAGACTGCAACATGGAACTGGCGTTGAACGCCAGTTTACATCGTTTATCCTTGAGCAAAGTATGGACTATTATATATTTCTGGAAATCCCTGGATGTCTACTTTCTAACGCAATTGGAAGCGCGCCAATTGGACTCCTGTAGCTCCAGAAAATCCATTCCGAGTGTTGAGAGGTCAGAATCCAACAGCATCAGCAATCCTTTTTCAGCCTGAATCAGATTTTTGCTCAGCTCCCTCAATTTCAGCCAGAAAATACCTGAAATTACAGAAAAACACACAAAATCATAGTAAAGTCCAGAAATATGATTTTTAATTAAAAGCTAATAAAAATATAATAAAAAGTGACTAAAACATATTAAAAACTACCTAAAAACAATGCCAAAAAGCGTATAAATTATCCGCTCATCACCTACTCAAGTGTGAGAAGGGATTTCTAGCATGGTTTCATGTTTCCTTTTCCAAGGTTCCCATGAAACCCATTTTTCATTCAACCTCTTTCCCAAGATGATTGAACACTAACATTAAAACAAAATTCCTTCTAGCAAATCAAAGAGAAGATGAAGAGAAGAAGAATTTTACTATCATTAATCCATCAAGTACAACAAAGCTCTCTCTCTCAATGATAGAGAATTTAGCTACTCATAGCTCAAGAGAAAAGTACAAGAGATGGAAGAGATAATGTGAAAGTAAATCTAACTATAGAAAATACAAAAGAGAAAAGAAAATTACAATTTGGAGGAAAAAAAACTCAATAAACGTGACCTTCCTGGATGGTGTGTGACAGGCGTTTAAGTGGCGTGCGACGCCCAGCCTCAAATTTGGCTTGGCGCGCCACGCCCAGCTCTTCAAGTAGCACGCCCCGTATGTTGGTGTCTCTGGAGTGCCACGCCTTCGAATCCAAGTGGCAAGCCCAGGGTCTTCTTTAAGCTCTGGTTGGCCTGGCGTGCCACGCCTTCGAGCCCAAGTGGCACGTCCAGCCCTTTTCCTTCTTCTTCTCTTCTCTGGAAAGTTGAACTAGCGTGGCACGCCCAGGGTCTGGCGTGCCACGCCCATTATGTGTGCTTGGTTCTTCTTTCTGTTCAATTGAACTAGCGTGGCACGCCCAGGGTCTGGCAAGCCACGCCCCATGTATAGGCTTCACTCTCTTTTCTGGATAATAAAACTGGCGTGCCACACCCAGCATTCTTCTTTGATCCAGTAGTTGGCGTGCCACGCCTGGGTCTTCAAGTGGCACGCCCAAGTGAGGATTGAGAGCTGGCGTGCCACGCTTTCGACACCAGGTGGCACGCCCAGCTTTGCTTTGGCCTTCTTTAGTGTTGGCGTGCCACGCATGGGTCTTCAAGTGGCACGCCCAAGTGATGATTTGAAGCTGGCATGCCACGCCTTCGACACCAAGTGGCACGCCCAGCTTTGCTTTGGCCTTCTTTAGTGTTGGCGTGCCATGCCTGGGTCTTCAAGTGACACACCCAAGTGATGATTTGAAGCTGGCGTGCCATGCCTTTCGACACCAAGTGGCACGCCCAGCTTTTTGGACCTTCAACCTCCTCTCTGGAAACTTGTGCTGGCATGCCACGCCTTGATGCTCAAGTGGCATGCCCACTTTAATGTGGCTCCTTTAAGCTTGGCGTGCCACGCCTGCATCTTCAAGTGGCACGCCCAAGTGATGATTTGAAGTTGGCGTACCACGCCTTCAATACCAAGTGGCACGCCCAAGTGATTGTCCCCTCTGGATTGATGAACTGAAGTTCCACGCCCAATGGTCCAAGTGGCACGCTCATAGTGTGTAATGGGCTTGGCGTGCCGCGCCCAGCTTGGCGTGCCACGCCCCTTTTGTGGCTTTCAGCATTGCTCTCTGGAAACCAATACTGGCGTTCCATGCCCAGCTCCTGGCGTGCCACACTCATACATTTTCATGGCGTTTGTTCCAAGTGAAACGCCAGTTTCACACGCCCAGATTTATTTTTTTGTTTTCTTCTGATGCACCACTATTTCGTGGTACATTTTGTACTTAATTGAGTGGATTTTATCCACTAAACTCACACTTATTCATATAATTCGCATGATTTACATTTTCCTTCCTAATTTTGTGCTATGATTGAAAACATGCTTCTTTGGCCTTAAATTTGCTATGTTTAATCCTTTCTTATTACCATTCGATGCCGTGATATGTGTGTTAAATGATTTCAAGGTTTACAGGGCAGGAATGGCTTAGAGGATGGAAAGGAAGCATGCAAAAGTGGAAGGAATACAAGAAATTGAAGGAATTGCTGAGCTGTCAAGCCTGACCTCTTCATATTAAATCGACCATAACATAAGCTACAGAGGTCCAAATGAGGCGGTTCTAGTTGCGTTGGAAAGCTAACATCCGGAGCTTCGAAATGATATATAATTTACAGTAGTTGCCATGCTATTAGATGATGCGCACGCGTGGATTACGCGTACGCGTGACCGTGCAAAAATTCAGCGACGCGTATGCGTGTGTGACGCGTACGCGTGACAGAGCCATGTGCTGGACGTATCAAAAAATACTGGGGGTGATTTCTTGGCTATTTTTGGCCTAATTTCAAGTCCGAAAAACACATATTAGAGGCTGTAGAGTGGGGAAATCATTCATTTATTCATCAATTCATTCACATAATTTTAGATTTGGATGTAGTTTTCTGGAGAGGGAGGTTCTCTCCTCTCTCTAGGTTTTAGGATTTTAGGAGTAGCCTTGCTTAATTTCAGATTTCTACTTAGTTTAATTTAGTTTCTCTTCCACTCTTAATTGTTCTAGTATTCTAGTTTATTTATTTCCTTTATTGATCACTTTATGTTGCTATTTTAGTTTATGAATTCTCATGTTAGATTTGATTTTCTATTTAATGCAATTTGAGGTATTTCATATTTATGATTGCTTTCTTCAATTTATGTTATTGATGCTTTCAATTGGTTGTTTGGATTTTATTATCTCTTATTGCTTTTCTATGTTTTTATGTTATGCCTTCCAAGTGTTTGATAAAATGCTTGGGATGGTTTTACGTTAGATTTTTATGTTCTTGGCTTTGGTTGAGTAATTGGAGACTCTTGAGTTATCAAACTCCTTTGTTGATTGATAATTGAGAAGTTGCTAGTTGATTTGGATCCTTCTAAAGCTAGTCTTTCTTCAGGAGTTGGCTAGGACTTGAGGAATCAAATTGATTCATCCACTTTACTTTCCTTCATAGTTAGAGGTTAACTAAGTGGGAGCAATAGACAATTGATGTCACAATTGATAAGGATAGCTAGGATAGGACTTCTAATTCTCATACCTTGCCAAGAGCTTTCTTAGCTATTAGTTTACTTTCTTGCAATTTACTTTTCTTGTTCCTTATTCAAAACCCCAAAAAGATACTTTTCCATAACCAATAATAACTACACCTCTCTGCAATTCCTTGAGAGACGACCCGAGGTTTAAATAATTCGGTTTATTTTATTGGGTTTGCTTTAGTGACAACCAACTTTTTGTATGAAAGGATTCTTTGTTGGTTTAGAAACTATACTTGCAACGAGAATTTATTGTGAATTCTTTACTAGCAAAAATCCCCTCATCAAAAATGGCGCCGTTGCTGGAGAATTACAAACGTGTGCCTTATTATTGGTTATTGTGAATATTGTGAATAATTTTGCTTTTTTGTTTCTTTGTTAGTTGTTTCTAGTTTTAGGAATTTATTCTCATTTTTTTCTTAGTAGTTTTTGTTTTTACTTTCTTTTGATACTATGAATTCTCACCCCGTTGGTTATGAGTTTGATTCAAATTATGTTGTAGGGAATGAAAGCTATAATGAGAACATGCATCAAGGTTGGGACAATCAGAGATGGGAGAAGCCACAATGATTTGATCAATCTTCTTGGCAACAATCCCCTCCAACTTACTATGAGCAAGAGCCATTCCAAGGTGCATACCAAGACAATGGATATGGTGGACCCCCTTGTAGTTACCCACAAGCCCTACCATATGCCTATGAACCCCCTCCTCAACATAGCTTTGAACCACCATACTCACAAGTCACCTACTACCAAACACCCTCATATGATCCTAATCCTTATCCACCTTACCAACCACCCCATGAGCCATATGAACCATACATAGAGCCACCCCAATTACAACCCAATTACTTCCAAGAACCACCACCTCCATATACACCATGTCCATATCCATCAACCCAAGAGCCATATGATCCTAATCATGTTATCCAAGAGGAACAAGAGTCAAAGGGTCATCTCAAGAGAACACTGGATCAATTTCATGCAACCCTTCATCAATTATAGCGAGTGGTAAGCCGAGAAGCACACGAAGATCTCATGGCTAAAGAATCTCAACTTGAGAACAAGGAATTAAAGTGTGTTGTGCAACAAGTAGAAAAGATGGAGAGTGTTGAACCGCCACATCCTTATTATGATGAACCACCCTCATATCATGAACCTTTCTTCCCAAGTAATGAACCCTCATATCCACCCCAATCTCCAATGAATGACACTCTAAGTGTTCTTCTTTAAGGGCAAAGAGAGATACAAAGGACGACACAAGAGTTCATCGCCACCTTGACCGAGGTAGTAGGTAATTTAGCCTCTCTGCGTTTCTATACTCAAAGCACTCCCATGGCTACATGTGGAAAATTAATAGAAGAACGTAGCATGAATGAGACACTAGAAAATCCGGTGGACAATGAGGAACGTGATTTTGTATTGGAACAAGTGGAGGAAGCCGTAATAGTTGAAGAGGAAGAAGTGGTTGAAGACTTAGGAGATGCTGAACCTCCATGGGAATCTAGAGTTGTAGAGTATTCCTCCAACAAGATTGAAATTGATGTCAAAAAGACTAGTGCACAACCTCCATAGCATATTCCCTATGAAGACTTGGATGGGATAGATCAAGAAGCAAGTTCCCTTGGTGATGAGGATCATGAATCAAGTCCTCCTAGTGGTGAATCTACATCTGCAAATGAACTCCTTGAATATGAAGACTCTTCTCTGATTGGGTCTGCGAATGATGTCGAAGCGGAAGTCCTTCAAAAAGGGTGGACGGGAGTTGAATACGCTTTGTCAAGAACGTTGGAGGCTTCTCTACCTAGGTGGCCATCTACTCCTTCATTTGAGTGGGTAAGACTTATCTTTATTCGCTTCACTGTCCCACTCGAATATGGTATTCTTGAAACGGATGGCCAACTTAGGAGACTTTGTGGCATTAAGCATAAGAGAAGGATGTTTAGTGGTTGGAGTTGCAAATCAAGGCTCATCAAGGTTGATACTTCAAGAGCTAGATGCAAGGGTTAAACTAGTGAACATTTGGTTGGATCTAAGAGAAGAGTTTGGTATTGCATTGAGAATTTGGACTGCTTGCCACCCGGTTGGGACAATGGTGATCCACTTCAAGACGGGTGTAGGAACAAGATTCGGGATCCCGGCATACAAGAGGATCAACTTTGGGAGCTCAAAGCTTGTGAAAAACTCCATCAAGGCTTGGGAAATTTACTTGGAATTGATAGAGCTTATTGGAAGTCCAAGCATTGGTGGAAGTTTCAAGATGAGTTCAAGCACAAGCCACCATGACAAGGAGCTCACAGAATATCCAACTTCAGGACAATAACTAAAAGTGCTAGGTGGGAGACAACCCACCATGGTACAATCTTTCATTTTTATTCTTAGTTTTATTTTATTTTCTTTTTATCAGTGTTCATTCATAATTTCTACATCACCACCTGCATTCTGCATAAAAAAAAAAAGCAAATGACGTGGACACGTTCCATGCAAGTTCGCAGTATTAATAAATGGGGTAGAAAGTTGCGATGGAGACGTGCAGGAGGGGTGCGTGGAGCACAAGCCACCCCACGCGTACGCGTGCCTTACGCCTACGTATCCCCTGTTAATTTTTCAACCCACGCGTACGTGTGGTCAAGGAATTCGGCATAAAGAGCAAATTGACAGAAAGTTGGGCTGTCACTGTGCTGGAGTCGCGCGAGCAGTCACGCGTACACATGACCGACGCTCACGCGTTAGTGTGCATGTTTTGCCACCCACGCGTACGCGTGGGGGACGCTTACGCGTCGCATGGCTAACTCCGTTTTCACGCGTACGCGTGATGCCCGCGCGCGCGTCGCTCCCTGTTTTTCATTTCTCATTTCTTTCTCCTATCCTTTCTCCTTATTTCCTCCTCTTTTCTTACCTTCTTCTTCTTCATTTCTTCAACCTCTCATCCCTATTCTCTTTCATTCTATTTTACTTAATTTATTTGCATACTTTCATTCATTGCATTTTTAATTATGTGCCTATTTTTCTTTTCTTTTCTACGTTTATTATTTTTCTTTTGGTGTTAAATGTTCTTATTCAACAGTTGTATCTTTTCTTGTATTATTTTGGTGCTTCATGACTTGTTTTACATTGTTGGATGATATTATTTATCTGTCAATGCTAATTTTTTATGATACATGTATTTCTTTTGCATTGACATGAATTTATATTGTCTTTCATTACCCACACTCTCCCTCCATTGTTGCAATTTTTCCTTTATTGATATGCCAGTTGCTTCTACTGTTTTCTCATTTGCATGTTGTAGCTACCATGTACTTGAGACCCTCACTATTTGGTATTAACCCACCCATATTTTATTTGTTTTCTTATCTCTATTTCTGGGTTACGTTTCTTCCCTTTTCTCTTCTTTCAGGATGGCCATCAAGAAGGGAAACAGAAAACTTTTACATGGGGCGACAAACAAGTTCCTACGGACATTCTTTGGAAAAAAGCATCAGTTGTAGCAGCCCGTCCACTTGCACATCTTAGCACGCACCGAGGACGGTGCAATCTTTAAGTGTGGGGAGGTCGATACCGACTTCCGTGGGTTAGTTATTTCCCATTTCAACACCAATGTTTAATTTTCCTTGTTAAATTAGTTGTTGCATTTGCATGTTTGATTGCATGATTGTTTGATTTTGTGCATGTTCTTCTGCCACTACTTGGTTGGAGCGATAAGTTCATTTTCAAGACCCTTTTTATAGTATTTCACTAATTTAAATTGAAAATTTGTGTTAAATTTGTCTGAAGATTATAATTTGGAACATGAATTATAGCTGAGAACACACAACCGTGAGATTTGAGCTTAATTATATGGTTACATTATTTAACCATAATATTTTATTCTTGTGTGTTTTCTTCTCTATGATTGCAATCTATGGTTTGTTCCATTCTATATGTCCATTGTTTAGTGTATTTGTATGCATACATATGATTGCGGCCATCATTTGTTATTAGCTCACTTATCCCAAATAGCCTACCATTTCAATTACCTTTGTTTGCCACTTTGATCCTTTTAATCCCTCTTTGTTCTATATTTTACCACATCACTAGCCTTAAGCAGAAAAACAATTAATTACCCTAATTGAATTTTTGGTTAGCTTAAGATAGAGATTGTGTATTAATTAAGTGTGGGGAATTGTGGGAACTTGGGTGATGAAATTGTGTTGTGTTTCAATGATAAGATATTAGGAATTTGGGTACATACTCATGTGAGATCAGAAAAACCATGTGCATTGATATGTTATGTTTGCTTTCATGTTCAAAAAAAAATTCCATTAAATAAACAAGTAGTACAATATAAATAAATAAATGAATAGGGGACAAAATTACCCCAATATTAAGTTTAATAAAAGATCAATGCATATGAGTTAAAATTAAAGAAAATTTGGATACATGAGTATGTGAAATATACAATAAGTGAAATTTTGGGTAGCTAGGCGTGATTTTAGAACTACATAGAGAGTGTGTGTGTGTTAGGTGAGAGCTTAGGTTAGTCAAAGATTCATATTATAGCTCACTTGGCCATACATATATCCTCACCCTTATCTTAGCCCCATTACAACCTTGAAAAGACCTCATGATGTTTGCATTGGTATACTAAATATTTGTTGATTGGTTAGATGAAGAACAAAGTCTTAGAAAGCATGACTAGAGAAGAGTAGAGTGGATTAACCCTAGACACTTGAGCGATTAGAGTGCATATACACTACCAGTGAGTTCAATGCTTAATTCTATGTTCCATGCTTTCATGAGCTGTCTTCTTACAAGTTTACTTGTCTCTTATTGTGTGATTTGAATTAGTGGAATCTGATTTATTTTTGTCTTGGAGAACTTGTTTATTTTTAACCAAGTAGATAGAAACATATTAGCATATAGTTGCATTCACATACATAAGTTGCATCTCATGAATCTTACTTTCCCCCATTCATTCCTTTTATCTCTTTGAGTTTAGCATGAGGACATGCTAATGTTTAAGTGTAGGGAGATTTGATGCACCACTATTTCATGGTACATTTTGTACTTAATTGAGTGGATTTTATTCACTAAACTCACACTTATTCATATAATTCGCATGATTTACATTATCCTTCCTAATTTTGTGCTATGATTGAAAACATGCTTCTTTGGCCTTAAATTTTCTATGTTTAATCCCCTCTTATTACCATTTGATGCCGTGATATGTGTGTTAAGTGATTTCAGGTTTTACAGAGCAGGAATGGCTTAAAGGATGGAAAGGAATCATGCAAAAGTGGAAGGAATATAAGAAATTGAAGGAATTGCTGAGCTGTCAAGCCTGACCTCTTCATACTAAATCGACCATAACTTGCGCTACAGAGATCCAAATGAGGCGGTTCTAGTTGTGTTGGAAAGCTAACATCCGGAGCTTCGAAATGATATATAATTTGCAATAGTTGCCATGCTATTAGGTGACACGAATGCGTGGATTACGCATACGCATGACCGTGCAAAAATTCAGCGACGCGTACACGTGTGTGACGCGTACGCGTGACAGAGCCACGTGCTGGACGTATCAGAAAATAATGGGGGTAATTTCTTGGCTGTTTTTGGCCTAGTTTCAAGCCCGAAAAACACATATTAGAGGCTGTAGAGTGGGGAAATCATTCATTCATTCATCAATTCATTCACATAATTTTAGGTTTAGATGTAGTTTTCTGGAGAGGGAGGTTCTCTCCTCTCTCTAGGTTTTAGGATTTTAGGAGTAGCCTTGCTTAATTTCAGACTTCTACTTAGTTTAATTTAGTTTCTCTTCCACTCTTAATTGTTCTAGTATTTTAGTTTATTTATTTCCTTAGATCACTTTATGTTGCTATTTTAGTTTATGAATTCTCATGTTAGATTTGATTTTCTATTTAATGCAATTTGAAGTATTTCATATTTGTGATTACTTTCTTCAATTTATGTTATTGATGCTTTCAATTGGTTGTTTGGATTTTATTATCTCTTATTGCTTTTATATGTTTTTATGTTATGCCTTCCAAGTGTTTGATAAAATGCTTGGAATGGTTTTAAGTTAGATTTTTATGTTCTTGGCTTTGGTTGAGTAATTGGAGACTCTTGAGTTATCAAACTCCTTTGTTGATTGATAATTGAGAAGTTGCTAGTTGATTTGGATCCCTCTAAAGCTAGTCTTTCCTCAGGAGTTGGCTAGGACTTGAGGAATCAAATTGATTCATCCACTTTACTTTCCTTTATAGTTAGAGGTTAACTAAGTGGGAGTAATAGACAATTGATGTCACAATTGATAAGGATAGCTAGGATAGGACTTCTAATTCTCATACCTTGCCAAGAGCTTTATTAGCTATTAGTTTACTTTCTTGAAATTTACTTTTCTTTTTCCTTATTCAAAACCTCAAAAAGATACTTTTCCACAACCAATAATAACTACACCTCCCTGCAATTCCTTGAGAGACGATCCGAGGTTTAAATACTTCGGTTTATTTTATTGGATTTGCTTTAGTGACAACCAACTTTTTGTATGAAAGGATTCTTTGTTGGTTTAGAAACTATACTTGCAACGAGAATTTATTGTGAATTCTTTACTAGCAAAAATCCCCTCATCATCTTCCCTTTTTGTTGCCCTTTTCACCTGAAATTCAGCACAAACCCATTTCAAAGCAATGTACCATAATATTCATCAATTATTTCATGAATTGCAATGATTAAATGGGATTATGCTCTTTTATGGTCCTTTTTAGATAAGAAAAAAAGGTAAATGATGCAAGTCATCACCTACTAGCCGGGGTCACACGTCACATTCATTTTCAAACCATCATTTCTGCACTTCCTCAATCACAATTCATTACTCTAAGCCTTTCTTCATCAACAACTTATAATATTTCCAAGCCTCTTCTCATTACTAGGCATACTATACAAATTTCGGACTTAAAGGATGAAAATGGAGGCTTAGAAGTCTGAAATTCGCTCTTAAAAACTCAAAAATTAATTTTTGCTGAAAACAGGGTCACGCGTGCATATCGCCCACGCGCACATGTGGAAAGTGGACAAAAATGCGTCGCCAATGCCCACGCATGGTAAGTAGAAGGTAGGGTGACGCGTGGATGCGTTTTGTACTCCTCCCACAAAACCGACACGCTACCCTCACAACTCTCTGGAATTTGTACCACACACCTGCATCAAAACAGCGACGCGTACGCATCAGCCAAGCGCACGCGTGAGAGAGTAAAAATCGAGAGTGGCGGTTGCGCGTCGGCCATGCGTGCGCCTCGGTATACGTTTTACCAAAAATTTTACTAAGTTTGAAAAGTTGCAGAATTACATTTTCAAACCCCAAACTTTCGATGGGCATAACTTTTTTGTTTCAAATCATTTTCTACCCGTTCTTTGAACAGCATAAATATCTCGAATTCAATATTATTTCTAAATAAGTTTGACATAAATCAGGGATCTAGGGACTAAGTTATGCTCCGTCAAAGTAGACCAAAATCACAACTTTCATAAAAATCAACAAAAACTAATTTTCAACACAAACCAATTTCAAACCTTTTCAAAACCAACTAAAACTTACCAAAATCAATCTCAAGCCTCCTCAACTCATATTTTCAACATTTTAATTAAATTCACAATCTACCAATCTACCATTTTGACCAATCTCAATCAAATAACTCAATTTCAAACAAAATACCATATCATATATTTCATTCCACATTCCTCCCATTTATTCACACACTCAATATTCAATATTCATTCAATCTCATATGATATCACACAATACACACATCACTTACCTTCCTTACCTCTTTCCGGCCTCCAGCCCAAATTCACAATTTAAATGCATATTCCACAAACCAATATTCATTATCCAATTCATCAAATCCTCAACACACCAAACATGAAAATTCACACAATTCTCAACCCAATCATTAATTTATATTACATATCAACTATACATATTAGCACCAACCATTTACATAATCCAAACTTATTCCTAGGGGCATCTAGCCAAGGAATTCTCATCACACCACACGGTATTTCAATGAAACTTAAACCGTACCTCTTGTTGCCAAAATAATTAATCTTCTTCTTGGAAGTCTCCACCAACCCTTAGCTCTAAGCCTCACCAAGGTCCCACAAGCACTATCAATCTTTCAACTGTACACCAAAATCACCCAATACTCTAACATAATCAATTTTTACACTTATAATCAACCTAGGATTCATAAAATTGATAAATCACAAGGGTTAGAGGATTCCTTACCTTAACCCACGAAATTAGTTGATGGAACTCACCAATGGCTCATACTAGAGCACTCCTAAACAACTAAAATCATAAAGTTACTCAACACCCATAACCAAACTCGAATTTAAGGAGAAAAACGAAAACTGGGCAGAGGACAGTGGAATACTCACCACAAAACTCAGATAGAATTGTAGAGGATGAGAAGAGCGACGCATGGCCATAAACGGCTCGTCAATCAGAGTTCCGGATCAAAAGTGATGGTGATTTGAAGTTTGATGGAGTTAGGATTTTCTCTCTTCTTCCTCTCTTCTCCATTTCTGCTCCCCACACCCCTTTCTTTAGGGTTAATGAGCTGAAATGCTCATAACTAAGGTTTATATATGTTAGGTCTTGGGTGCACTTGGTTTAGAACCCCCGACCCATGGTTTCCCAGAACGGTAAAAGTGCCAAATAAATACAATGCATTGTAATAGAAACTCACTATGCATCTTAAACTTCCTTTCACCACATATTCATCCTATGTTCTCGCTAATCCATAAATAGGCAACTGTCATGAGGGAATGCTAAATCTAATTCATCTTCCTCATGCTTCCCAACTTTCTAACTCTCCAAAAATTCACAATTAGATTCATAAATAAAACCATCCCCAGCTATTCTGTCTCAGCAATTTTATATCATTACCTCATATTCTCACCTGGAGCATGTGAGATCACTTCACTGCATCTACCCAGGGAGCTTAAATTATCTCATTCAATCATCATCATCATTGTTCAATTTCATCATTAACTCATCTCATCAAGAACAGCCCTCAGTGTCAACCGATACCAGCATAAGGGATCTTTCAGTTGTACAAACACAAGCAATACGGGCAAGTAATACACAATAAAGTACAAGTAGAACACGTAGCACATAATCAGGCAACATAGCATATATAATATAGCAGTCCAAACCAAATAGGCAAACCCGAACAATTCAAACATATGCAAATGATGTATGCCTGCCCTGTGGCTGATGATATCATTTGTCGGTTATCAAGCCAACCCGATGTGTCTGGTAGCTAACCCGGGCATAGTCTCTCTGCTGTGCTTTATTACCATTAGAGGGAATACGTGCCCTGTCACCATTAGAGGGTATATGTGCCCTGTCACCATTAGAAGGTATATGTGCCCTGTCACCATTAGAGGGTATATGTGCCCTGTCACCATTAGAGGGTAAATGTGCCTGTCACCAATAGAGGGCTAGAGGGTATATGTGTCCTGTCACCATTAGATGGTACCGGTGCCCTGTCATCCTTACAACCAGAGAGAAAACACAAGCATACTCATATTCAAACATTTTTCATCATTATTCATTTACCATATTCATTCATAATCACACTTAATTATTACCAATTCTCAAACAATGACCCGGAGCAAGCGGGACGAATCACGACCTTTTCTACTACCCAGGTATCACAAATACATTCATTCAAAACTCCATAATTAAATTCATTTATCATAATTCTCCTTCCCCATCTCATACCCGGAGCAAGTGGACAATGCCACTGCCTACTACCCGAGGTCACACGTCACATTCATTTTCAAACCATCAATCATTACTAGAAATACTATACAAGTTATCACATTTTCTAACCGCTTCTCATTACTAGGCATACTATACAAATTTAGGACTTAAATGATGAAAATGGAGGCTTAGAAGTTTGAAATTTGTCTTTAAAAACTCAAAAATGAATTTTTATTGAAAACGGAGTCACACGTGCGTGTCGCCCACGCGCACGCGTGGTAAGTAGAGAGCCAAAAACTTGACGGAGGAAAAATGTCGGTAAAAATTTTCACAAAAATTCGCGTTGCAAGTATAGTTCTAAACCGACAACTAAACCTCAGTCAATGTTTAAATTATTTGTCACTTAAGCAAACCCAATAAAATTAACCGAAGTATTTAAACTTCGGTTGTCTCTCAAGGAATTGCAGGGAAGTGTACTTATAATTGGTTATGAAAAAGTATTTTTGGGGTTTTTGTGATAAGAGACAAGTAATGTAAATAACAAGGAAATAAAATAACAACAAAGAAAGTCCTAGCAAGGATTGAGAATTGGAATTCCTATCCTCATTATCATCATCAATTGTGATGGTAATTGCCTTTTGCTTTCACTTAGTTAACCTCTAACAATGAAGGAAAGTCAAGTGAGCAAAATCAACTTAAATTCACAAGTCCTAATCAAAGACTAGATTTAGTGAAGCCTAAACCAACCAGCAAGTCTCAACACCAATCAACAAAAGAATTTTGATATCCCAAGAGTCTCTAATTAATCAATCCAAGTTAAGAACAAAAAAATCTAATTTAAAATCCAACCAAGCATTTTAACAAATACTTGGAAGGCATAAAATAAAAACTTAGAAAACTAACAAGACATAACGAAATCTAAAACTAACCAAAGCAAAGAAATAACAATAACAAAGCAATTGAACAATAAGAAACGTGAAACATAAATTGCATTAATGAAAATTGAGAGTAACACATGAACTCATAAACTAAATTAGCAAAATAAAGGAATCAATGAGAGAAATAAATAACTAAAGTACTAGAACAAATAAAAGTAGAAGAAAACTAAGTTAAAGTAAGATAGAAAGCTGAATTAGAGAAGAAATAAACCTAAAAATCCTAAACCTAGAGAAAGGAGAGAGCCTCTCTCTCTAGAAAACTACATCTAAATCCTAAAATGTGTATGAATGTGTGAAATTGATTCCCCCCTTCCAGCTCCACTCTGCAGCCTCTAATCAGTATTTTTCGGCCTGAAACTGGGTCCAAAGCAGCCCAGAAATCGCCCCCAGCGTTTTCTATTTAATGCAGCACGTGACGCTCTGTCACGCGTACTTGTCAGCCACGCGTACGCGTCGCCGAACAAATTCCTGGTCATGCGTACGCGTCGCTTACGAGCTGCACTAATCACGTGCATGCGTCGCCCATGTGTGCGCGTCGCTACCAGCTTCTGAAATTCCCATTTTTTTGTGTTTCTTCCACTTTTGCATGCTTCCTTTCCATCCTCTAAGCCATTCCTGCCCTATAAACCCTGAAAATACTTAACAAACATATCACGGCATCGAATGGTAATAAGAGAGGATTAACATTAGCAAATTTTAGGCCAATTAAGCATGTTTTCAATCATAACACAAAATTAGGAAGGAAAATGTAAAACATGCAAATTACATGAATAAGTGTGAGAATTAGTTGACAAAAACCACTCAATTCAGTATAAAATAAACCATAAAATAGTGGCTCATCAATGCGTGCGTGTCAGCCATGCGTATGCGTGGATGCGTTTTGTGCTCCTCGCACAAAACCGGCACTCTACCATCACAACTCTCTGGAATTTATACCACGCACCTGCATCAGTACAGCGACGCGTACGCGTCGGCCAAGCGCACACGTGAGAGAGTAAAAATTGTGAGTGACACGTGCGCGTCAGCTATGCATGCATGTCGGAGTACATTTTACCAAAAGATTTACTAAGTTTGAAAAGCTGCAGGATTACATTTTCAAACCCCAAAATTCCGATGGGTATAACTTTTTCGTTTCAAATCATTTTCCACCCGTTCTTCAAACGGCATAAACATCTCGGATCCAATTTTATTTCTAAACAAGTTTGATACAAATCGGGGATCTGGGGACCAAGTTACGCTCCGTTTTTAACACAAACCAATTTCAAACCTTTTCAAAACCAACCAAAACTTACCAAAATCAACCTCAAGCCTCCTCAACTCATATTTTCAACATTCTCATTAAATTCACAATCGACCAATCCACCATTTTGACCATTCTCAATCAAATAACTCAATTTCAAACAAAATACCATATCATATATTTCATTCCACATTCCTCCCATTTATTCACACACTCAATATTCAATATTCGTTCAATCTCATATGACAACACACAATACACACATCACTTACCTTCCTTATCTCTTTCTGTCCTCCAGCTCATATTGACAATTTAAATGCATATTCCACAAACCAATATTCATTATCCAATCCGTCAAATCCTCAACACACCAAACATGCAAATTCATACAATTCTCAACCCAATCATTAATTTACATTACATATCAACTATACATATTAGCACTAACCATTTACACAATCCAAACTTATTCCTAGGGGCATCTAGCCTAAGAATTCTAACCACACCACACGGTACTTAAATGAAACTTAAATCGTACCTCTTGTAGCCAAAATAATTGATCTTCTTCTTGGAAGTCTCCACCAACCCTTAGCCCCAAGCCTCACCAAGGCCCTACAAGCAATATCAATCTTCCAATTGTGCACCAAAATCACCCAATACTCTAACATAATCAATTTTCACACTTATAATCAATCTAGGGTTCATGAAATTGATAAATCACAAGGATTAGAGGGTTCCTTACCTTAACCCATGAAATTGATTGATGGAACTCACCAATGGCTCATATTAGAGCACTCCTAAATAACCAAAATCATAAAATTACTCAACATCCATAACCAAACTCGAGTTTAAGGAGAAAAATGAAAATTGGGCAAATGACAGTGGAATACTCACAACAAAACTTAGATAGAATTGTAGAGAATGAGAAGAGCGACGCGTGATCATAAACAGCTCATCAATCTGAGTTCCGGATCAAAAGTTATGGTGATTTAACGCTTGATGGAGTTAGGATTTTCTCTCTTCTTCCTCTCTTCTCCATTTCAGCGCCCCACACCCCTTTCTTTAGGGTTAATGAGCTAAAATGCTCATAACTAAAGTTTATATATGTTGGGTCTTGGGCCCACTTGGGCCCGATTCACTTGATTTAGCCCGTTGGCCCAATTTTGGGCCAAAACCTTTAAGATTAGAGTTTTAAATCGTATTTTAAATATTTCTATCTTCCCAAATTATAAATTCTTATTTCTTAAAGTTATTCACGTCTAATTAATTTTCTCAGCCACAGTACCAGACAAATCGCAGCCGGTACTGCCGATCAAATTTCCAGTGTGCACTTTATTCAAAAAACTATGTTTTCCGACTCAGAAAAATTCACTGAGTCCAAATATCATATTTAAATGATCAAATTCCGATTGCTGAATTTTCTAACCATATTCACTCCTATTTAATTTATTATTAATTAATTACGATTTGACCAAGTTTTACACAATCCCTTGCACTCCCTCTGGTGGGAGTGCTCGCATGCCCTGTGCGTGTGAACCCTTAACATTTTTTTTCTTTGTGCGTGTGAACCCTTAACATTTTTTTTTCTTTGTGCGTGTGAACCCTTAACATTTGATTGGGTTGCTTCTTGTTTGAAATTTCGGCTTAAATTTTGATGAATATGTGCACTGAGCATTAAGTCTTTGTTTGATTGCCTAAATGAATTTTAAGTTTGTTCATATGTTGTAGCTACTGTATGCATTAGATTATATCCTTTTGTGGCAACTTAATCATGAATTGTGCACTTCTACTTTAGTGAATTGAGTTGAAATCACATGTTCACCATGGTTTTTCATATCAATTCAATCACATACTAAGATACTTGTTTGTTTTTAATGCTTTGTATTTGTTTGAGTGACTTGACTTTATTCTTATCAAGATTATCACTTTTTGCAACAAGTACCTTTATTATGTGACTATTGCATTATGTTGGGGATGAACAAGTAGTTTTTCTTTCATCATTGGATTGGTTATTATTTTGTGCCATTTTCTATTCATCTTACGCTTTCACTTGCACAATTTCAATTTCCAATGTCAAATACTCAATTCACTTTAGTTGTGGTTACCTAGGGTTGCTTGTGCCTTAAGTTTTGCTTATTCTTTACTTGCAACCTAGGCCACTTAATTGAGGAACAGATGCTATTTCTTCTGATTGTGTGGTTACCTTTTTAACTGACCAATGTGTTGCGTTCTAAACCGCGCACACTTAGAATACACATATTGTCGTCTATCATACCACACACATCTTACTTTTCCTCAATTCTTATTTATTTGATTTATATAGTAGCCCGAGCCCCAGTGCCCACCAGATGAAGGTGGAGCCTCACATATTTTCATCCCCAGATTGAGTGCATGCACAGAGGACCGTGCAACGTTTAAGTGTGGGGGAGGATCCGCAATTTTCGGGGCGTAAATTTTCTCTTTCTCAACACTTTGCATTATTTTCTAGTTTTTAATAGTTTTATTTTTGTGAATATTTGTTTAGTATTTCGTTACATTGTACTTTGATTAGTTGCTTGTATATACCTTAGTTTGCTTGTATATATCATAGTTTGCTTATAGTTCTATTGTAGTAAATATTTGCATGTTACCTAGTATAGGAAATAAGTTTGGTAAAACAACCAAGAATTTTCAAGAAATCTCTTTTAGGGCGTTCCATTGATTAGATTTGAAAACTTGTTTTTGAACTTGCTTGAAGTATTTTTTATGGAACATAGAAAAGAGCTTGAACAAAACACCTAGTGAGATTTGAGCTTTAATGGATGGTTGCATATTTTTAACCACAAATTTTATTCTTATGTGTTATACTCCTTTTATGATTGTGATCTTAGATTTGCTTTAGTCAATATGTCCTATATTTTATGTTTTAAATAAATTTAGTATGATTGAGGCCATTTTTGAAATTGAACTCACTAACCCATATGGCCAACCCTTACATCTACCTTTGTAAACCACTTTTGAGCCTTTAATTCCCCTTTGTTCTAATTTTAAGAACATTATTTGCCCTAAGTGAAAAACTATTAATGTCCATTAATTGTATCTTTGATTAGCTTGGGGTTTGAAGAGTGTGTGTTAATTAAGTGTGGGGAGAATTTGTGGAAAACATTGGAAGAAAGTTACTTTGGGTGTTCATTGAGAATATTTGAAAAAAAAAATGGGTAAACACTCATGCATCTATTACTTAAAACATATGTATCTCTTTTATATGATAAAAGAAAAAAAATTTGGTGTACATACTTTGTTTATAAAAAAAAATAAAAAGAGAAGAAAAAGAAAAGAAAAAAAATGATAATAAGAATGTAAATAAAGGATGCATATGTATGTGAATTAGAAAGAAGATGCATGAGTGAGTGTGAAAAAGGAAATGAATGGGAAGTTAGGTTGGTTTCTTTTGTGTAAATAGGTTAGTATAGGATTAGGTGGGACACTTGAGCTAATCAAAGATCCAATCTACAAGTCCACTTAATCATATTAATCCTACACTTATCCTAGCCCCATTACAACCCTCCAAATACCTCATGATAGTTGCATTCATTCATCAATTATTTGTTGATTATTAGATGACTAGCAAATCCTAGAAAACATGATTAAAGGAGGATCGAGTTATTAAGCTCTAAACACTGAGCGATTAGAGTGTAAACACATCCGGTGAGGGTTTCAATTGCTCCATTCTATGATTCCATCGCTGGTCTTATGTTTTCTTGCAAGTGTTGAAATTAATTTGTGAAAATTTCAAATCAAATCTTTGGACATTGATCATATTGCTATATTTTCTTGTCCTGGCCCTAAGTTTCTACTTTGGATTGATTGGAATTCTTTTGTTTGTTTTTGTCAAACTCCAATAGAAATCATAGTATAGATATAGATAGATAGCATTTAATATAGTTACATACATATAAGTATTTGTATTGAATAAGATGCTTGCCTTTTTACCCTTCTCCTTTGATTGTGATTAGCATGAGGACTTGCTATTGTTTTAAGTGTGGGAGAATTGAAGAATCCATATTTGACAATATATTTTGGATTGATTTAAGTGGATTTCATCATATAAACCCACATTTATTCACCCAATAGCATACTATTGTGTTCTCTCCCTAAATTGAGCCTAATTGTGAAAACATGTTATTTTGTGCTTAATTAAATCACTTTTATCCCACTTTTATCCCATTCGATGCCTTGATGGTTTTGAAGAGTGATTTCAGGTGTAATAGGTTAGAATGACTTGATAAGAGTGGAAGAAAAGCATGGAATTGGGAGAAAACATGAAGAAAAACAAAGGAGAAAAGTATTTCAGAGTGTGCCTACGCACAGGGGTCAAAATCAGCACCTGTACCCACGCACAGAATAGAAATCAGCAAGCGTGCCTACACACAACTTTTGTGTGCACGCACAAGAAGAAAATCAACAAGTGTTCGTACGCACACATCTGTGTGTACGCACAAGTCCCAACACGTGACCTCATTAATGCAAATTGTTGGGGGCGATTTCTGGGCCTCCAGAGCCCAAGGACTTTCTGAAGCTGATTCTTGCTATATCAAAGGGGCCATCATTCCATGTGAAAGGGGGGAGAAATTAGAGTTAGTTTAGCATCATGTAGGTCATTTTCTAGAGAGAGAAGCTCCCCATTCTCTCTAGAATTAGGGTTTCTTAGTTTAATTTCTTTGTAATTTCTCTTTTTAATTCTTGTTTTCATCTAGTTTCTTTTATCTTTCTTTGTCCTATTGTCTTATTTTTCTTAGTTTGTCTTGTTAATTTCCCAATTTTGTCACTTTTATGTTTATGGATACTCTTGTTAATTTTAATTTCAATTAATGCAATTTATGTTTTCATGTTAATTGTTGCTTCCTTTAATTGTTATTTTTTATTTCCTTGCTTTTGATAGCTTTAGAATTTAATTTCATTGCAATTTAATTTGATTTTATTTTCATGCACACCAAGTGTTTGATGAAATGCTTGGCTTAGTCTTTGCCTAGTTTTTCACACTCTTGGTTGGGAAATTGGATAATTGGGTGAACTTGAGTGGTGGATGTCCATTCCATATTGTGTTAGGATTGTTAATTGATTTAGTTTCCACTAACTCTAAGCCTTCCATTAATAGAGTTGGCTAGGACTTGTGGATTGGGATCAATTATGCCCTTTTGACTAATCATCGATGTTAGGATTGACTAATTGGGATTAATTCTACACAATTACCATGTTTCTGGTCCATGACTAGGATAGGAATCCTTAATTCCCCAATTCTTGCCAAGAGCCTCTTTTTGCCATTTAATTTCTATTTTCATTGCTTTTACTTGTTTTATATTTAATTACTTTCCATTTTAAGTTCTTGCCTCTTATAATCAAAAACCCCCAAAATCCCATAGCCAATAATTGAACATTTCATTTGCAACTCTTAGGGAAGACGACCCAGGAGTTTAAATACTCTTGGTTTATATTTGTATTGAATGTGACATTCTTTGAATTAAAATTTGATGTTGGTCAATTGTTGGGTTTGGAACTATACTTGCAACGCCAATATTATTTTGAGAAACTCCTAACCTGCTATTGGTCCTTGTCACAATGCTTCACCGCCCAATATGCTTTATGCTAAATCTCAACTGGAAGATGACAAGGCTTCCCATAGACAATGCAGAAGGGGCTCATTCCAATTGGAGTCTTGTAGGTCGTCCTATACGCCTACAAAGTATCACCCAATCTAGAACTCCAATCCTTTCTTTGTGGGTTAACCACTTTCTCCAGCATTCTCTTGATCTCCCTGTTGGATACTTTTACTTACCCATTGGTTTGGGGGTGGTAGGCTGTGGAAACTATATGAAGAACCCCATACTTTTTCATCAATGTATCAATTTTCCTATTGCAAAAATGGGTTCCTTGGTAGCTCACGATTGCTCGTGGTGACCCAAATTTACAAATGATGTTGTTCCTTAAAAAGGAGGCAACTGTATTAGCGTCATCACAATGGGTAGGATTCGCTTCCACCCATTTTGAGACGTAATCCACGGCTAGCAAAGTATAGACAAACCCATTGGAATTTGAAAATGGCCCCATGAAATCTATGCCCCAAACATAAAAAATTTCACAAAAAATCATCGGTTGTTAGGGAATTTCATCTCTCTGTGAGGTATTTCTAGATTTCTAGAATTGATGACAGAATTTACAAAATTAGTTGGCATACCTAAATAAAGTGGGCCACCAGAATCCACAATCTAACACTTTTTTGCTGTTCGTTGTGGGCCAAAGTGACCCCACTCTCAGATGAGTGGCAAAATTGAAGGATAGACTGAAACTCAGATTTCGGCACACACTTCCTAATTACTTGGTCCGCTCCACGTCTCCATAGGTGTGGATCCTCCCAAAGGTAATACTTAGCATCACTTTTTAATTTATCCTTTTGATGCTTAGAAAATTGTGGGGAAAAAACGCGAGCGACCAAATAATTAGCAATCGGCGCAAACCAAAGGGTGCTTTGGGATATTGCTTGCAAGGTGTCTAAGGGGAATGAGTCATTGATAGGAGTAGGGTCAAAGTTAAATGTTCAAGCCAACTCAAATGGTCCGCTACCAAATTTTGGGACCCACACCTATCCTTGATCTCCAAATCAAATTCTCGCAAAAGCAATATCCACCTAATTAGCCTACGCTTTGACTCCTTTTTTTTCAGCAAATATTTCAAAGTGGCATGGTCCGAATACACCACCATTTTGGAGCCTAGCAAATAAGGCCGAAACTTATCTAGCCTGAAAACAATGGCTAAAAGCTCCTTTTCAATAGTGGTGTAATTTGACTGGGCCGAATCTAAAGTTTTTGAAGTATATGCTATAGTGTAAGGAGCATTATCGTCGTGATGTGCTAGCGCGGCACCCAAGGCATAATTCGAGGCATTGCATATGATCTCGAAAGGTTGGCTCCAATTTGGGCCTCGCACAATAGGGGTTATGGTCAATGCATCCTTCAATTTGTCAAAAGCCTTTTTGCAATCCTCATCAAAATGGAATTCCACATCCATTTGAAGTAGGCGGGAGAGGGGTAAGGTGACTTTGCTAAAATCCTTAATGAAACGGTGGTAGAAACCTGCATGACCAAGAATGGAACGGATCTCCCTAACCAAGGAGCGGTAAGGTAGACTTGAAATGACATCAATCTTAGCTGGGTCGACGAAAATTCCATCTCTAGATACAATATGACCCGATACTATGCCTTGCTTTATCATAAAGTGATATTTTTCAAAGTTCAATACAAGGTTAGTGTTGGTGCATCGTTCTAATACCTTAGCTAAGTTTCCTAAGCAATCATCAAAAGAACTACTATAAACACTTAAGTCGTCCATAAATACTTCCATGCAATTTTCCAAGAGATCCGAGAAAACACTAGTCATGCACCTTTGAAACGTTGCCAGTGCATTGCATAAGCCAAACGGCATTCTTTTATATGCAAACGTTCCAAAAGGACATGTAAAGGTAGTTTCTCCTGATTTTTAGGAGCTATATGAATTTGGAAGTATCCAGTATATTCGTCCAAGAAGCAGTAATGGGATTTACCTACTAAGCGATCTAACATCTGATGAATAAACGGCAACGGGTAATGGTCTTTCTGCGTTGCTTGATTCAGACGGCGGTAATCAATGCACACCCACCAAGCCTTTTGAATCTGGGTTGCAACAAGCTCTCCACTCTCTGTTTTCACCATAGTCACTCTGGAATTCTTTAGCACCACTTGGACCGGGCTCACTGATGAGTGGATATTTTATACGCTTTTTGGCATTATTTTCATATATTTTTATTATGTTTTGTTTAAGTTTTATTATAATTTCATAGGTTTTAGTGGAAAATTCAAATTTTTGGATTCTAATTCGAGTTTGTGTGTTTTATGGTGATTTCAGGTATTTTCTGACTGAAATTGAGGAGCTTAAGCAAAAGTCTAATTCAGAGACAGAAAAAGGACTGCAGATGCTGTCAAGATCTGACCTCCGTGCACTCGAAGGAGCTTTTCTGGAGCTATAGAGATCCAAATGGCACTCTCAACAGCTATGGAAAGCTAACATCCAGGGCTTTCCAAAAATATATAATAGTCTATACTTTGCTTTGGAAATGAAGGTCCAAAACTAGCGATCAACGCCAGCCACCAACCCTATTCCTGGTGTCCAGCGCCGACAGCGGAGCAGCTGATGTCCAACGCCCAAAAGGGAGTCCTAAGCCAGTGTTCAATGCCCCTAAGGGGTACTAGCTCATGGATTTCACTCAAGTTCAGCCCAAACACTCACTAAGTGGGCCCCAGAAGTGGATTTTCATACTATCAACTTAGTTTATCTTATTTCTGTAATCCTTAGTTAGCAAATTAGTATATATAGGAGGAGATCACCCTAACTTAGGATCCCCCTCCCCACCCTCCATTTTGTATTTTAGAATATTATGAGTCACTAACCTCCTATGGTTAAGGTTAGGAGCTCTGTTGAGTTTCATGGATCAATAATATTACTGTTCTAGTTCAATATGTCTGATTCTATTCTCTTATGCATTCTCGTTCTTCATCTTATGAATTGAGGGTGACTCATGACAATCACCCTTGTTCTACATGGGTTCCGTGCAAGTCCTGACCCGGATAGCGTTGAACCAAAGCTAGAGATTAAATTGCGGATTCCAATAGAGTACGTTAGCAACTTTGGATATGTGACATGGAATCCCATTGACCGTGGGTAAGTGAGGTTTGTGGTGCTAAGGCTAGAGTCTGAGAAGCAACGTTCCCTGATCCGGAAGATCTGCCTTGTCTGTGGCACCTTGAGTAGGATCGTGAAGGGGAGTGGATTTCTTAGAGCTTCATCTTCTGCTACAGTGAGAAACCTAGAGGTGGCTTGATGAGAAGACACGAGTTACTTACAACATGGTAGATTGCTGCAGTGGAGGAGGTTAACTTGATGAGAAGACATGAGTTAATCACTTACGGTTGCCATTGAAGGAATCAGAAAGTTATTGAAGTAGATAGTAAGAAAAGTTAATCCGAAAAGACAAAGCATCTTCGAAGCCTCAACCGTTCTCATATCATTGATTTTTCATCTATCTAGTAATATTTTATTTATTTATTCTGTTTTATGTGTTTTCCATGACAAACTATAATTTCTATCCGCCTAACTAAGATCTACAAGATAACCACTGCTTGCTCAAACCAACAATCTCTGTGGGATCGACCCTCACTGACTTGAGATATTACTTGGACGACCCGGTATACTCACCTGAGGTATTTCTTTGGCACCACTTGGACCGGGCTCACCACTCACTATCTGAGATGGGATAGATGATGTTCACTTCTAAGAGGCAAGTGACTTCTTTCTTGACTACATCGAGGATTGTGTGGTTCAACCATCTTTGTCGTTGACGGATTGGTTTAGCACCTTCTTCTAAGAAGATTCTATGAAGGCATACTTGAGGGATTATTCCCACAATATCACTTAGGCTCCATCCAATCGCCTTCTTGTACTTCTGGATAACTTCAAAAAGTTTTTGTTCATCTTGATTGGAGAGATCGATTGCAACTATCACTGGAAATTTATGGTCCTTATCAAGGAATGCATATTTGACATGAGGTGGAAGGGGATTCAAATCTTCCCATGCTTCTTGGTGGGGTAGTCTATCCTCTTGGTCATGAAGGATTGATGAGGTACTTCCACCATCGTCATCAAATTCCCCCACCCTTAGCTCTCATCAACACTTAAATCTCATCGGAGCTCATGTTGGATATCTACCGCGAGTTCCTCCCTCTTTTCATCTTTAATGGAGTTCTCATCTCTATCAATCAATTCACCAATAGAGTCCTCCTTGACAACACTAGGTTTAGGGTCTACCTTTTCAAGTATCTCTCCACCTTTTGGATTTATAGCATCAATGCTAAACTTGACGGTTGATGGAGACGACAAAGGCGGACAACTAGGTGTCAAAAGTTGGGGAGGAGTATGGTTGATAGTGGTAGAGGAGGATATTAAATGGGACAAAGCTTCAGCAAGAGTTGCCATGCAATTGTCTTGTTTCTTTTGAAATTCCTGTTGTTCTTGAATGAAAGCTTAAAGATTGCTCTCCTCGTGAGGAAGGTTGAAGTGAGTGAATTGATGGTGAAGGTTAGGTTGCTCTACATATGATAGCTGGTAAGGTGAATGAAGAGAAATTGGTGGTTGGAATAATAAAGGGGTTTGAGAGCTTAGTGGTTGTGGCTCATGTAGAGGATATGGGGCATAAACATGTGGGCTGGAAGGACTATAATGATGGTGAGTCCCACTAAGTATGAGAGGTTGGTAGGCATTATAATTATAGGGTTCATGCAGAGGTTCTTGTTGCCAAGAATCACTTGCTTGTGACCCCCTCTCAGATTGGCTTCCCATACCATGAGGCGACCCGATGTTGGTATTGTTATCCCCTACAACATGATAACAACCAAATTAGCTCATAGTGAAAAGAAAAGATGAAATTCAACGGTATTAACAAGGGTAATAAACAAATTAATATATGTCCTAACTATCGCTACTTACCCAAAACTATACAAATAAAAGCACTAGCTACCAATTAGTGTCAAGTGACAAACAAAAATTAAGTATTCATACTATTCACATATCCACAACAACCGAAATTATAGCACTCATTGCACTAAAGTCCCCGGCAACGGCGCCAAAAACTTGGTGCTCGTCGGATCGTCAGTTAAGAAATCTCTTTCTCATAAGCGAGGAAAGATGGGATTTAACGTTGCATGAATAGTCCCAACTGACAAGGCGACTCACAACCGAAGTTTAGATTAGAGATGTCACAATTTAAAAACCAATTTAATCTGGGAGTAGAATTCCAGGTCGTCTTTCCAAGGGACTAGTGACCACAAGTGCACAATTTTAGTTGTGAAAAGCAAGAGGGGTTTTCAATAACAAGGCAAACCATTGAAGGAATAAAAGAACAATCAAAATTGTAACTAATGAACCAATAAACCAATTAAAGAACTATCTATGTAATATGAACAAGTAAGGGTTGAAAGTGATTGATGTGTATGTATGATTCAATACATGAATGGAATCTTGGCTTGGGAAAAGCTAGGGAATCCTTTCCTTGTTGTAACCACAACTATGACAATTATGATGGATTAATCTCACTTAGTTAGTCTTTAACATCGAAGAACAAGTCAAATGATCATAGTTGTTCTTAATCTGCAAATCCTAGCTTACTTACTAATTACCTTAGTAAAAAGCTAGCGTTAGTGGAAACAAGAACAATTAACAATCCAAGAATTATCACTAAATGTTGGACATTACAACTCTAGTACCCCAAATGCTCATTTTTCCCAAGCCAAGAGGTGGAAGCTTACCTCATAATCAAAATTGACATTTTCACAAACACTTGGTGAGTATAATCATAAAACATGGCAAAATTGAAAAATTGCTTGAAACTATGAGCAACAAATGATCAAAATCAACACTAGTAACTCAAGCAAACATATAATAACAAAAAATCATCAAGTTCATCAACTAGAATTCAAAGATGCAAAAATATGTATATATTAACAAAATGTCTTTAACTATAAGAAAGTGCAGCTCAAGAGTAGTAATTGAAGAGAAAATTAAGAGATACTTACAATGGAGGCAAGCAAAAATCCAAGATAAAAAATAGAAATAGCACTTTGCAAGATAAACCCTAATGAAAATCCTAAGAAAGTTGGAAGAAAACTAAGAGAAACTAAAACCAAAAGCCTCATAAAACTATCTAATACTATTACTAATGATATGCTATGTTTCCTCAAGTGTTGCTCCCTCCATATGAGCTCTAGGCCATCAGATTTGGGCCTCCAAAGCCTTCAATTCGTGAGCCACATGACTTTTTAATGAAGTGACGCGCTGGTACCTGTGCGTACGCACAGATGTGTGTGCACGCACACTAGCCAAATCTCATCTTGTGCGTCGCACAAGAGGCTGTGCGCATGCATACTCTGAAATGCTTTTCTCATTTGTTTCTTCATGTTTCCTCCTACTTGCATGCTCCTCTTCCATTCAAATCAAGCCACTCCTACCTATTTCCCCTGAAATCACTTATAAAAAATATCAAGAAGGTATCGAATGGAATGAAAATGAAATAAAATTAATTAAATTAAGCACAAAAGAGCATGTTTTCACAATCAAGCACAATTTAGGAGGAAAACTCAAAAGCATGCTATTTAAGGGAATAAATGTAGGTTTTCATGATGAAATCCACTCAGTTCCAACCAAAAATTACCATCAAATATGGATTCATCAGTAACATATAATGTAGAACTTTTAAGATGAATTATTTTCTTTGTTCACTACTAGAAAATAGCAGATTACAGACAAATTTTCTGATAGAATTTTACGGTCGAAAATACCGATAGATTTTAACATCCCTCGGTAATTTCGTCGATAAAATTGAATTAAAATTTGAAACTATCACAGATAACAAAATTCCTCTGTAATCATCTAATAAATCCCTTGAAAATTTGAATTAAATTAAGCCTTGATGAAACACACCATGATGAAACTTCATTCAACACAAAATCACCGTTCATCTTCTCCGATCCTTCTGTTAAGCTTGCTCTTCTCCTCTCTGTCTCTCTCTTTGATTCGAGTTGAAAATAGGGCAAGTGTGACTTCTCAATCGCTTCTGCTTTGTCACCGCACAAGTCGCACGAGCTCCCCTCGTCACTGCTCGGTTACACGAGCTCCCTCCGCCGCCGCTCGCTCGCATGAGCTCCCTCCTTTGCTGCTCGTATTGCACGAGCTCTCTCTGCCACCTCTCAGCTTATGTCTCTCTCTGTCTCGCACCATCCATTCTCGCTGTTCACAGCCTTATCGAGTCATGGTGTCACCAGATCTGAAACCTACATGTACGTCTCTATCTATTTTAGATTCTGGAATTGCTATTGATCTATATTTTTTGTTGAATTCAAATGTTCATACGTTATTGTTGCATCTAAAAATCGATCTGTTCCACTTTCGTTTTATGGTTTAGATTTTTGTTCTTAAATCTTCTTCAAGGTTTGAATTTGGTTTTGAAAGTAGCTCCATTAATTGTTATGGCTAAAAGTTTACATTGAAGATAATGTATTGTGCCTTCTGCAGTTCTGCTTTTGAGGTAAGATGGAGAGATTACCATTGTCTTAAATTGGAAAAAGGAATTGGAAGATTTGTTGTTTAAATTTTGCATTTGAAGGAACTATAAATACCAGTTCATGAAATGCAATTTGCTAAGTGTAGCCCTTTTCCAATTGCATTAAGAGATATAAAGCAGCACGACATTACTCAAAACATGCGCGGGATACTGGTTGATTGGCTTGTAGAGATTTGCATAATGTAGTTTTTGCTCGTATAATACAATGTTATGAATTATAGCTGATAAATTTAGTATAGTTCACTGAAGATTATAGTTGATGTATCAATACACTTTGTTTATGTTTTGAATTATATTGACTTGCTTGTTTATAGTACTTTTCTTTTAGTTTGATAATACGATGAATTTGTTTATTTTTTGAAATATTATAAATATTCGAATACAAATTAGATAAAAATTTGTATTTATTAAATTTATATTTATTTTGTATGAAAACAAGTTTATTTTGTAATGGAAGAATCTAAAAAAATTCTATTTTACCTTACTAATGGATTTACAGATGAATTTTCTGTCTGTATTTAGAGTTTGGAATGGTTTTCCAAGTCTCCAATTACCGACGGAAAATCTTTCGGAAAATCTGTTGCTAACTATCGACGAAAAATTCGTGGAAAATCTGTTTCTAATTACCGACGAAAAATCCGTCAGAAAGTTTGACGTTCCAGGGAAATGGAGGGGAGAATTTACCGAGGAAAAATCTGTCAGTAACTGGTAAAAATCTGTCGGTAAATTATCGAAGGAAAAAATCTATCGATAAATAATTTTCGACGAGGCTTTTATAGAGGGACGAAATCTGTCGATAATTTCGTCGGTAACTAAAAATTTATCTGTAATAAAGACCAAATCTAACTGTAAATCTGTCTGTATTAAGCAATTTTCTAGTTGTAGTTAATATAATTTTAACTAAGTCCCTGAATTCATAATATATAACTTAATATAAAGAAGCAAGCCTAAAAAATATTAGTTTGCAGAATTGTATAATTTTAGTTTTGTTTCTTTAGTTAAAAACTATAGATTAGCATTTATAGCGTAATAACTTAAGATATAAGAATAAAGAGTTAATTCTAAATTTTTGTTAAATTATTACTCATTTTATAACAAATACTTATAATTTCATATTTAAAATATAAAAACTTAAAGATAAGTAAGAGAATTTAAACTTATATTTATGTTATTGTTTATTATAGTGATAAATCATGAATAAAGAAATAAAAGAAGTGCCCTATAATTTGTATTTATCGTGGTTAACTTAATTTTATAAATTTTACAGTTCACTAATTTTAATATATAGTATCTATAAAATGTAGGTAATGAATTATGGATAAAAAAATAAAAGAATTATTATGTGATTAATGTTTAAAGTGGTTAGCATAATTATGTGAACCTAGTTCACTAATTGAGATGAAAAATTTATGTTAAATTATAAAAATTAAAAAAAAAACTTATTATTCATAAATAAAGAATAAAAGGTAATAAAATTCTATTTTTTAATAGTAAAATATGACATAATTAATGATAGTCTATATTAGATTTAGTTGGTCAAAGACTTTTTAGACGAAGAAATAAAGGAGTCGCGCTTTGTGATATAATAACATAAAACCTTTTAAATAAATCATCTTGGTCAATACAATTTTTATTAAGTTGTCAAATCTATGATATATAATTTAACTAGTATTTTTATTCGTAATACTATTACAGAAATATAAATCTTTTAAAATTACGTTAATCTTGATATTATAAATTATGATACAAAAAATTTATAACATTAAACTATATTTACAAAATGGTCATAAGAGACAAAACGGTTAAGAAAATCAGAGTCTCTATAAATAAAAATAAAATTAAAAAATAAGCTTTTTAATTTTTTTTACATATAAAAGAATTAAATTTTTTACTAATAATTCATTTTAATATTCGTTATCTAAAATTTAAAAGAATTTAATCTGCATACGTTTATATTTGATTAGGTGTTAAGTTTGTTGCACAAATAAAAATAATTAATTTTATGTTTGGTATTTAAAAATAATATTTTTATACATATAAAAATATAATTAGATATTAGTATAAAAAAATTATATTGATAGTCATAAAATTAACTTAAATTTATTTTTTTAAAAACAATTAAATTTTTATTCTAATTTTTAATCACAATATTAGTATTTTTTAAAATTATATATAATAAATATTTAAAGAAAAAGAAGTGAAAATATAGATTAGAAATATAAGAAATAAAAATTTAAAATTATATAAAAAAATATGTATATAATAATATTTTTTATTTAAATTATATTATATTGCTAATTTTATTTTTTATTTTTTTTTTTTGTAAAACAGAAAGGTAAAAGAAATAGAGAATAAGAGAAAAGAGAGAGAAAGATAAAGAAAAAGAATGAGAAAGGAAGTTTGTTAATTTTAAAAGTTAAGAAAAAATTTATTTTAATTATAATAAAAATATTTGGTGACACGTTTTGTTTTATCAAATTACTAATATAAAATATAAATTATAAATTATATATAGAGTGGGAAAGAGAAAGAAAAATAGAAAAAAAAAAAGAAAAAGATAGATAAGAGAATATATGTTATTATTTATTATAGTGATAAATCATGAATAAAGAAATAAAAGATTTACCTTATAATTTGTATTTGTCGTGGTTAACTTAATTTTATAAATTTTACACTTCACTAGTTCTCATAGTATCTATAAAACGTAGGTAATAAATTATGAATAAAAAAATAAAAAAAATTATTATGTGGTTAATGTTTAAAGTGGTGGTTAGCATAATTATGTGAATTTAGGGTTCACCAATTGAGATGAAAAATTTATGTTAAATTATAAAAATTAAAAATTCTTATTATTCATAATAAAAAATAAAAGGTAATAAAATTCTATTCTTTAATAGTAAAATATGACATAATTAATGATAGTCTATATTAGATTTAGTTGGTCAAAGACTTTTTAGATGAAGAAATAAAGGAGTCGTCCTTTGTGATATAATAACATAAAACCTTTTAAATTGTTGTGATAAGATTATTACGTGGATGGTCATTCATTGTGGGTGGTTCACATTCTCTAAAGTGAATGGCATTAAAGAGGCTTTTGAAAAAGCATACATAAAACCTCTATAAATAGTGAAATGTAGTTTCACTTTCGTACACAGCAACAATTACAAATATTTCCCTCTCTCTCTCTTTACAGTAATAAAACAAATGCAATTCTCTCTCTCTTTACTTTTAATACTTCTTTCTATTTTTACATATATATACATATTACAACATATAATATTAATGTATATATATAAATTATTATTGAGCTAATTATATTAATGCTAGAGTCTTCTATTTACATATTTTATTTTATATCTTCCTTATTTATTTAGTTGTTTTACAACACGTTATCAGCACGAAGCTTGTAACACCCTAATATTCAAATCCTTATGCTCGAGTCATAAGTCAATGATATTACGGTGGTACGACTCTCAGGTGGATTTTTAATAAATAAATATAGGTAATTTCGAAAAGAATATTAATCGAGAAGCCTGAAAAGAGTAGAAATAAAATCGCGAAGACGTATCTCTCACGTTTCGACAACAAAAGATAAACCGTGAAGCCGAAAACGATATACGGACAAGGCGTAGAGGAGATTAAGAGATAGATAACTGATAGATATATATAACATAAGTAAATAGCTACTAGTCGCGACCCGCGAAGTTTAGGTCGGCTAGAGTACATTATGAAATTAGTTGACAACAGTATATCCTAATCTCTCCCGAAGGAAACATGAGAGCCTCTATAGGCAAATTCAAAGAGTTCAATACATAATATAAACTTTCCAAAACAAAGGTGGAGAGATTCTAATCAAAACACAAAGTAGAGGAAATAAAGATCTTCGCCGTCTCTCAGACGACCCACAACTCATTTCTGAGCACCTGGACCTGTATCTGAAAAACAAGAGATATATACGGAATGAGAACCCCGGGCCCATGGGTTCCCAGTACGGTAAAAGTGCCAAATAAATTCAATGTACTGCAATAAAAACTCACTAAGCATCCTAAACTTCTTCACCAATTATTCATCCTAGGTTCTCGCTAATCCATGAATAGGCAACTGTCATAAGGGAGTGCTAAATTCAATTCATGTTTCACATGTTTCCCAACTCGCTAACTCTTCCACGAATCAGACTCAGAATCATAAGCAAAACCATCACCAGTTGTTCTACCTCAGCAGTTCTATATCAACACATCATCATGCAATTGCACCATCAATTCATCCCATCAAGAACAGCCCTCACACCAACCGACACCAGCATGAGGGGCCTCTCAGTTGTACAAACACAAGCAATACAGGCAAGTAATACACAAACATGATACAAGTAGAACAAGTAGCATATAGTCAGATAATATGGCATATATGATGTAGGAATCCAAGACAAATGGCAAACCCAAACAATTCAAACATATGCAAATGATGAATGCCTGCCTTATGGCTGATGATATCATCTGTCGGTTATATAGCCAACCCGACATGTCCTGGTAGCTAACCATTGGACAGAAACACCCCTTGCGGAGCAAGTAGGTTTGAGCTACAACCCCCTTGCTACTGCCCGCTCAACCCAGAGCCAGTGAAATAATCACTACTGCGGCTACTACCCAGGCGGGTGTCTAAAAGCTCAACCTGGAGCGAGTGGATTCACCACTACTGCCGCTACTACCCAGGCGTCGCAATCTCTGACCTGGAGCAAGTGGGACGAACCACAACCCTTGCTACTACCCAGGTATCTCAAGCATTGGCCCGGAGCAAGTGGGACGAACCACAACCCTTGCTACTGCCCAGGCATCTCAAACATATATTCATTCAATCTCAATTCATATTATCAACATTCATTGTTACCAAATCTCAAACATTAACTTGGAGCAAGTGGGACGAACCACAACCCTTGCTACTATCCAAGTATCACAAATAAACATTTATTCATAATCACCCTTCATTATTATCAATCCTCAGACAATGACCCGGAGCAAGCGGGACGAACCACGACCCTTGCTACTACCCAGGTATCACAAATACACATTTATTCAAAACCCCACGATTAAACTCGTTTATCATAATCCTCCTTTCCCGTCTCATACCCGGAGCAAGTGGACAACGCCACTGCCTACTGCCCGGGGTCGCACGTCACATTTCAATATTTTTTCATTATTATCCATTTAACATATTCATTCATTAATCATATATGCATTTATACTCAGCCATAAACAATAATGGCTTTGCCGTAACCCGGCAATAACTCAGCCATTCGGCTCATGGTCCAATCAAGAACGGGCCATTTATCAATAAATATAGCCCTCCGGCTCATGGCATACACGGTACTTCCACCGCCATCCTCCATATCTCATATAATCATCTTTGATCATCATTGATCATAACTTTTCCCCTTGCTTCACTCGCAAGTTACCACATCCCCTAACTCCTTTCTCATTGCTAGGCATATCGTAATGATTTAATACATAAGAGGTGAGATCAGAGGCTTAGAAGTATGATATTTGGCTTTTAAAACTCAAAAATCAACTTTGGCATGAAAACAGGGCCACGCGTACGCGCACTCCACGCGCATGCGTGGATGGCCACAAAACTCATTGACGCGCAAGCGTCATACGCGCGGACGCGCGGGTTGAAAAATAGCCAAACGACGCGCAAGCGTCAGCCACGCGTACGCGTGGGTGCTCTTGTGCTCCAGGCACAAAACTGGCACAACTCTCGGGAAAATAGCTGGACATTTGGTGCAGCGCATCGACGCGCCCGCGCACACCACGCGCACGCGTGGATAGTGCCTTCTTGAAGAACGATGCGTACGCGCCAAGTGCGCCTACGCGTGGAGGGTCATTCTGCTAAAAATTTTCTAAGTTAAAAGCTGTAGAATTTACAGATTCAACCCCCAATCTTCCGACGGACATAACTTTGTCATTTTAAATCATTTTTCACCCGTTCTTCAAACGGCATGGACATCCCGTATCCAATTTCATTTCTAAATAGATTTGGCACAAAACAGAGATCCGTAGTCCAAGTTATGCCCCGTCAAAGTATGCCCAAAAACCATGTTTTCATACAAAACCACTAGGTGCCATTTTCAAAACAAGCCATTTTCAACTCTTTTCAAAATCAACCAAAACATGCCAATTTCAACCCTTTTTGAAATCAATCAAAATGTACCAAAATCCACATCAAGCCATCCTCAACTCACACATTGACACTTTACCAAAAATTCCCAAAACCACATCTAACCATTTTAACACTTCTCAATCAAATGGCTAAAGGACAAACACAATATCATGTCATACATCCTTCCTCATCCCAATTTCCAATAATACCATTTCCAATCAACCATCATTATACGTAATCAATATCATACTCACTATCACGTGATTTCACTCACAAATCAACCTTAATCATTCCCCAAGCATATATCACAACATACATATCTCTAATGCATCATCATACCATCAAGGCATCAATAATCATAATCACATATATGATCACATAATATATCTCAACCGAACCAAACATACCTCATCTACATAATTTCACCCAAAATTACCAAATTCCACACTTCAACTTCTCAAACCTTATTATTCAATAACCAACCTAATCATTCATATATTCATTATCTAAAATTCATCCAATCACTTGTGCCATCATACAATGCACACATCGACTTACCTTTCTTGCCTCTTTCCGGCATCCGGCCCAAAATTCATGGCCTCCGGCCCAATTTTCACAATTTAAATGCATAAACCACAAATCAATACTCATTACCCAGTACATCAAATTCTCAATACACCAAGCATACAAGGTCACACAATTCTCAACCCAATCATTAATTCACATTACATATCAACTATGCATATTAGCACCAACCATTTACACAATCCAAACTTAATCCTAGGGGCATCTAGCCTAGGAATTCTCATCACAACACACGGTACTTAAATGAAACTTAAACCGTACCTCTTGTAGCCAAACCAATTGAGCCTCTTCTTTGGAATTCTTCACCAACCTTAGCTCCAAGCCTTACCAAAGCTCCTCAAGCAATACCAATCTCCCAATTGTGCACCAACATCACCAAATACACTAACATAACCAATGTCACATACATACATCAACCTAGGGCTCATAAAAATGACAAATTACAAGGGTTTGAGCACTTCTTACCTCAGCCCATATGAAGTAGGAATAGAACCCACTTAGAATCCATGTTGGAGTATCCCTAAACACCCAAAATCACAAGATTTCAACACTAACTACCCAAAAACGTGTAACAGTGGGGAATTTCGAAAACTGGGCAGAGATGAATGAAATACTCACCACCAAACTTAAATAGAATTGTAGAATATGAGAAGAGCAACGCGTGGCCGCAAACGGCTCGTCAATCGGAGTTCCGTAGCTCAAGTTATGGTGGTTTGAAGATCAAAGAGAGTTAGGTTTTCTCTCTTCTCTTCTCTCTTCTCAAATCAGCGCCCCAACCCTTCTTTTTAGGGTAAAATGAGCTGAAATGCTCACAACTAATGTTTATATATGTTGGGTCTTGGGCCCACTTAGGCCCGGTTCACTTATTTTTGCCCATTGGCCCAATTTTGGGCCAAAACCTTTAAGATTAGCGCTCTAAATCGCACTTTAAATATTTCTACCTTCCCTAATTATAATTCCTCATTTCTTAATCTTATTTACCCATAATCAATTTCCTCAGTTGTAGTACCAGACAAATCTCAGCCGGTACTGCCGGTCAAAATTCCACTGCGTATTTTTACGCAGAAAACTATATTTTCCGACTCGGAAAAATTCACTGAATCCAAATATCATATTTAAATTATCAAATTCCAATTGCCAAATCTTCCAACCATATTCGCTCCTATTTAACTTATTATTTACTAAATTTCGGTTAGACCGGGTATTACATTCTACCCCCCTAACAGAAATTTTCGCCCTCGAAAATTCCATCCATCACTATCCTCTCCCTCTGCCAAGCCAATTACCACTAATCATAGCTCAACTCCAAGCATAACCTCCAAACTTACTTTCTTATTCTCAAACCTTCGAATTTCTACATGACTTTCTGTTATAAAGTCTCTGACTCATCAATCAAAAACCCCTTTCATTTCTAGAAAGCAAATGAGTTTGAAATAACAATTTAACAAAAATCATGAGAATTCGCTTTCCTTTAATAATCTATAAAAGCATTCGAGACACATCTTTTTCGTTAAAGTTACTCATATAAAAAATTATCCTCAAAACCATAACCAGCACTCTTTTAAATATTTTGGAGAAAAATTTTCAATAGTACCTCCCCAAAAATTGGAGTTTACCACCCGTCACGGGCTCCTTCAAACCAATCTCAATACTACATCTGTATTTCAATTTAGTGGCTTTCACATTCGTCTTTCAAAACCAATCATTATAAATCTCAATCTAATTCCAAGGTCACTATGACCAAACATCATGGTACTCATCTCTCAAACACGACAACTCGCACTCTCTCATCATCTAAATCCAATTATGCATCAATGATAATTTTCTCATCCGCTTTAGAACCATCAAAGCTCGCAGCCGCAATCAATTCCAACTATTTGGGGATCATTACTTGCAGTAACCCACTTAACCCTTCTAGTATTCAAACTTAAGATATTACAGTAAACTTTTATAGCTCCTATTTGTAGCTATCCTATGTTACTGCTTCCGCAAGTTTCTGCTGCTTTATTCTGATCTCTCGTCTAGTACGAGCTCTATTACTTACTTCCTCAAGTACTCAACCACAACTTAGCATGACTAGCATTTCAAATCAATGTTTCCAAATCCCTCACTTAGGACCATTCCTTATCTATTTAAATCAAAGGAACTAAAAGTCATGAGTTCAATCCATTTCACTAAAAATCCAGAAATCAACAAACTACATAACAAACACAACACATCATTCTCAACAGAAAGTCATTTACATCACAGGCATTTATCCATTTGTATTAAGGCAATTACCTCAATCTTACTGTCGCAATCGGCCCGCATCCTGACTCTCTCCTTGTTGGCAATTTCTTGATACATGCCCTAGTAACCCGCACTTGTAACATACACCTAACCCCAATCGGCACGGTCTATTTGGGTGATGACTTCCACATCTCTGACAGCTTGAAACATCAGAAGCAGCCGCTGCCCGTTTTCCCTTACCATTCCTTTGGGACTCCTTACTCGTCGCAAAGTTATTCTGTCCTTGGGGAAAGTGTTGTACGTATCCTCTCTCCTTAAACTCTCGACCCCTTGGTGCGAATCCTTGGTTGTGCTCTCTATGACTTCCTTTCTCTGCAACCCTCCTTTTCACACACTCTTCAGCAATTCTGCTCTTATTCACTAACTCTGAAAAAGTTCAGATCTCCATTGGTCCCACCAAACTTAAGATGTCGCTCTGGAGCCCTCCTTCATACTTAATGCATTTCCATTCCTCGAAGTCTCCCGGAGCTCCTTGACACATGCGGGAAAACCTGAATAGCTCCTCAAATTTGTCTGTATACTCAGATATGGACATAGCACCTTGCTTTAGCTGCAGTAACTCCAATTCCTTGGCTGTCCTGGCGGAATTCGGAAAGTACTTCTTATAGAATTCCACCTGGAAGGCATCCCAAGTGATATGATCATTCCCCTGTTGCAGGAGACGTTGAGCCCCTTGCCACCAATGCGATGCATCCCCCGTGAGTAGATAGGTAACGAATTCAACACGCTGCTCTTCAGGCACCAACTGCGCTTGCAGTGCTCGCTCCATGGCCTGAAACCAAGTATCAGCTTCATTCGGATTGGTGGTTCCCTTGAACTTAGGTGGATTAACCTTTAAGAAGGTTGCCAGTGTCATCGGGCCCTGAGCTTCCCTTCCGCCATTGCCATTATTGTTCATCTGTTGCCCAAGAGCCTCCGTAGTGGCCTGCATAGCAGCAGCCATATTCTCTAACGCCGCCATAAGGTTTACCGGGTTATTCGGGTTAATTTCCGGTTCCTGCGTATTAGTACGATCTCTTTCACGTCCCCGACCGGGTCCACGAGGTGCCATCTGGTTCCTATACACACCAAACAATCGATATCAAGTTGATCAGTCTCAATATCGGAAGTATAGTGCTTCAAAGTACCAAAGGTACACTCATGGACTTCATGCTAGATGTATCGATTAGATACCCTAACTAGCACAGGCACAGACTCAGAGTATGCATTGAAGCATAAGCAGATCCATCCCTCAGGCTCACGAGGACGAACTGCTCTGATACCATAATGTAACACCCTAATATTCAAATCCTTATGCTCGAGTCATAAGTCAATGATATTACGGTGGTACGACTCTCAGGTGGATTTTTAATAAATAAATATAGGTAATTTCGAAAAGAGTATTAATCGAGAAGCCTGAAAAGAGTAGAAATAAAATCGCGAAGACGTATCTCTCACGTTTCGACAACAAAAGATAAACCGTGAAGCCGAAAACGATATATGGACAAGGCGTAGAGGAGATTAAGAGATAGATAACTGATAGATATATATAACATAAGCAAATAGCTACTAGTCGCGACCCGCGAAGTTTAGGTCGGCTAGAGTACATTATGAAATTAGTTGACAACAGTATATCCTAATCTCTCCCGAAGGAAACATGAGAGCCTTTATAGGCAAATTCAAAGAGTTCAATACATAATATAAACTTTCCAAAACAAAGGTGGAGAGATTCTAATCAAAACACAAAGTAGAGGAAATAAAGATCTTCGCCGTCTCTCAGACGACCCACAACTCATTTCTGAGTACCTGGACCTGTATCTGAAAAACAAGAGATATATACGGAATGAGAACCCCGGGCCCATGGGTTCCCAGTACGGTAAAAGTGCCAAAAAAATTCAATGTACTGCAATAAAAACTCACTAAGCATCCTAAACTTCTTCACCAATTATTCATCCTAGGTTCTCGCTAATCCATGAATAGGCAACTGTCATAAGGGAGTGCTAAATTCAATTCATGTTTCACATGTTTCCCAACTCGCTGACTCTTCCACGAATCAGACTCAGAATCATAAGCAAAACCATCACCAGTTGTTCTGCCTCAGCAGTTCTATATCAATACATCATCATGCAATCGCACCATCAATTCATCCCATCAAGAACAGCCCTCACACCCACCGACACCAGCATGAGGGGCCTCTCAGTTGTACAAACACAAGCAATACAGGCAAGTAATACACAAACATGATACAAGTAGAACAAGTAGCATATAGTCAGATAACATGGCATATATGATGTAGGAATCCAAGACAAATGGCAAACCCAAACAATTCAAACATATGCAAATGATGAATGCCTGCCCTATGGCTGATGATATCATCTGTCGGTTATATAGCCAACCTGACATGTCCTGGTAGCTAACCATTGGACAGAAACACCCCTTGCGGAGCAAGTAGGTTTGAGCTACAACCCCCTTGCTACTGCCCGCTCAACCCAAAGCCAGTGAAATAATCACTACTGCGGCTACTACCCAGGCGGGTGTCTAAAAGCTCAACCTGGAGCGAGTGGATTCACCACTACTGCCGCTACTACCCAGGTATCTCAAGCATTGGCCCGGAGCAAGTGGGACGAACCACAACCCTTGCTACTGCCCAGGCATCTCAAACATATATTCATTCAATCTCAATTCATATTATCAACATTCATTGTTACCAAATCTCAAACATTAACTTGGAGCAAGTGGGACGAACCACAACCCTTGCTACTATCCAAGTATCACAAATAAACATTTATTCATAATCACCCTTTATTATTATCAATCCTCAGACAATGACCCGGAGCAAGCGGGACGAACCACGACCCTTGCTACTACCCAGGTATCACAAATACACATTTATTCAAAACCCCACAATTAAACTCGTTTATCATAATCCTCCTTTCCCGTCTCATACCCGGAGCAAGTGGACAACGCCACTGCCTACTGCCCGGGGTCGCACGTCACATTTCAATATTTTTTCATTATTATCCATTTAACATATTCATTCATTAATCATATATGCATTTATACTCAGCCATAAACAATAATGGCTTTGCCGTAACCCGGCAATAACTCAGCCATTCGGCTCACGGTCCAATCAAGAACGGGCCATTTATCAATAAATATAGCCCTCCGGCTCATGGCATACACGGTACTTCCACCGCCATCCTCCATATCTCATATAATCATCTTTGATCATCATTGATCATAACTTTTCCCCTTGCTTCACTCGCAAGTTACCACATCCCCTAGCTCCTTTCTCATTGCTAGGCATATCATAATGATTTAATACATAAGAGGTGAGATCAGAGGCTTAGAAGTATGAGATTTGGCTTTTAAAACTCAAAAATCAACTTTGGCATGAAAACAGGGCCACGCGTACGCGCACTCCACGCGCACGCGTGGATGGCCACAAAACTCATTGACGCGCAAGCGTCATACGCGCGGACGCGCGGGTTGAAAAATAGCCAAACGACGCGCAAGCGTCAGCCACGCGTACGCGTGGGTGCTCTTACGCCCCAGGCACAAAACTCGCACAACTCTCGGGAAAATAGTTGGGCATTTGGTGCAGCGCATCGACGCGCCCGCGCACACCACGCGCACGCGTGGATAGTGCCTTCTTGAAGAACGACGCGTACGCGCCAAGTGCGCCTACGCGTGGAGGGTCATTCTGCTAAAAATTTTCTAAGTTAAAAGCTATAGAATTTACAGATTCAACCCCCAATCTTCCGACGGATATAACTTTCTCATTTTAAATCATTTTTCACCCGTTCTTCAAACGGCATGGACATCCCGGATCCAATTTCATTTCTAAATAGATTTGGCACAAAACAGAGATCCGTAGTCCAAGTTATGTCCCGTCAAAGTATGCCCAAAAACCATATTTTCATACAAAACCACTAGGTGCCATTTTCAAAACAAGCCATTTTCAACTCTTTTCAAAATCAACCAAAACATGCCAATTTCAACCCTTTTTGAAATCAATCAAAATGTACCAAAATCCACATCAAGCCATCCTCAACTCACACATTGACACTTTACCAAAAATTCCCAAAACCACAGCTAACCATTTTAACACTTCTCAATCAAATGGCTAAAGGATAAACACAATATCATGTCATACATCCTTCCTCATCCCAATTTCCAATAATACCATTTCCAATCAACCATCATTATACGTAATCAATATCATACTCACTATCACGTGATTTTACCCACAAATCAACCTTAATCATTCCCCAAGCATATATCACAACATACATATCTCTAATGCATCATCATACCATCAAGGCATCAATAATCATAATCACATATATGATCACATAATATATCTCAACCGAACCAAACATACCTCATCTACATAATTTCACCAAAAATTACCAAATTCCACACTTCAACTTCTCAAACCTTATTATTCAATAACCAACCTAATCATTTATATATTCATTATCTAAAATTCATCCAATCACTTGTGCCATCATACAATGCACACATCGACTTACCTTTCTTGCCTCTTTCCGGCATCCGGCCCAAAATTCACGGCCTCCGGCCCAATTTTCACAATTTAAATGCATAAACCACAAATCAATACTCATTACCCAGTACATCAAATTCTCAATACACCAAGCATACAAGGTCACACAATTCTCAACCCAATCATTAATTCACATTACATATCAACTATGCATATTAGCACCAACCATTTACACAATCCAAACTTAATCCTAGGGGCATCTAGCCTAGGAATTCTCATCACAACACACGGTACTTAAATGAAACTTAAACCGTACCTCTTGTAGCCAATCCAATTGAGCCTCTTCTTTGGAATTCTTCACCAACCTTAGCTCCAAGCCTTACCAAAGCTCCTCAAGCAATACTAATCTCCCAATTGTGCACCAACATCACCAAATACACTAACATAACCAATGTCACATACATACATCAACCTAGGGCTCATAAAAATGACAAATCACAAGGGTTTGAGCACTTCTTACCTCAGCCCATATGAAGTAGGAATAGAACCCACTTAGAATCCATGTTGGAGTATCCCTAAACACCCAAAATCACAAGATTTCAACACTAACTACCCAAAAACGTGTAACAGTGGGGAATTTCGAAAACTGGGCAGAGATGAATGAAATACTCACCACCAAACTTAGATAGAATTGTAGAGGATGAGAAGAGCAACGCGTGGCCGCAAACGGCTCGTCAATCGGAGCTCCGTAGCTCAAGTTATGGTGGTTTGAAGATCAAAGAGAGTTAGGTTTTCTCTCTTCTCTTCTCTCTTCTCAAATCAGCGCCCCAACCCTTCTTTTTAGGGTAAAATGAGCTGAAATGCTCACAACTAATGTTTATATATGTTGGGTCTTGGGCCCACTTAGGCCCGGTTCACTTATTTTTGCCCATTGGCCCAATTTTGGGCCAAAACCTTTAAGATTAGCGCTCTAAATCGTACTTTAAATATTTCTACCTTCCCTAATTATAATTCCTCATTTCTTAATCTTATTTACCCATAATCAATTTCCTCAGTTGTAGTACCAGACAGATCTCAGCCGGTACTGCCGGTCAAAATTCCACTACGCACTTTTACGCAGAAAACTATATTTTCCGACTCGGAAAAATTCACTGAATCCAAATATCATATTTAAATTATCAAATTCCAATTGCCAAATCTTCCAACCATATTCGCTCCTATTTAACTTATTATTTACTAAATTTCGGTTAGACCGGGTATTACAAAGCTCTAACGAAATTTTAGGAAGACTCCAGGTAACAATTTTTTATTATATCGAAACTCTTTCATCTTTAATATAATGTTCTTGATATATTTGGAAATAATTATTTATCATAGATATAGATGTTGAAATTCATCTTGATTCAATGGATCTTGAAGATACCATTGAGGCTAAAAATAATACATCCCAGAAGGATAAAAGTCAAGGCCATGACTTTCCTTCATCGTTATCTTGACGAATGATTGAAAAATGAATATCCCACATTAAAAGATCTTGAAGATCTGTGGAAAGACTTTGAAGAAAGGTACAATCATGTGATACTTCCTCAAACCCGATATGTTAGGAAAAACTTTCTTGACCTTCCATATCTCGAATGTGCTCCTGCAGCAGCAATATCGAGAAAAAGAATTTAAAAATATTCTGAGTTAATTTCTTGTTTTCTTGTTGCTGAACGCAACAATGAGTTATTCTTAAGAAATCATAAAGCGCGCCCAGTTGGCGCCGTCCCATTTCTTGAAACAAATGCGGCAAATCATAACCCCAAAAGAGGTAAATGGCAAGGCTTTGGTAGCAAGGAAAATTATGGAAGGAAAATGAATTATATTCAAAAGAGAGGATCTCACCAGAAGTGGGATAAAGAAAGAAATATCGGGTAGAGTAAATCAACAGAGGATAAGTGTTTCCGTTGTGGTGGAAAGGGCCATTGGTCACGTACATGTCGTACCCCAAGGCACCTAGTTGATCTTTATCAAGTATCCTTGAAAAATGATGACAAAGGAAAGGAAACAAATTTTGTTTCAAATTATAAAAATTCCACCATTCATTATGATGTATCTAATTTCTTTGAGGATCCTGAAGGAAATATTGGCTATTTGATCAATGATGGAATAGTTTGATATATGTATGTGTTTGTTAAGTATTTATGTGAATAATTTTACTGTGCATGTACTTCTACTCATTTTATTATTATTATCATTTGTCTTTGAAGAAAAAATGGCAAGGACATATTCTGAAGATATTTGCCTTGCAGATAGTGCGAGTTCACACACTATTCTTAAAAGTAATATATATTTTACCCATCTTGTGCCAAAAGATGAATATGTTAATACTATTATTGGCTCGGACAATGTGATAGAAGGCTCCGGAAGAGCTATAATTTTATTTTCTGGAGGAACAAAATTCATAATAAATAATGCACTATTGTCTACCAAGTCTCGAAGAAACTTGTTGAGCTTTAAAGATATTCGCCGAAATGGATATCATATTGAGACTATAAATGAGGAAAATCATGAGTACTTATGTATCACAACTCATGATTTAATTAAAAAGATTATATTAGAAAAGTTACCCTCACTTTCATCTGAATTGTATTATACCAAGATTAGTGCAATTGAATCACATGCCATTATAAACCAGAAGTTTACTAGCCCAAATGAATTCATATCTTGGCATGATAGATTGGGTCATCCGGGAACAACCATGATGAGGAGAATTATTGAAAACTCTCATGGACATTCACTAAAGAACCAGAAGATTCTTAAAATTAGTGAATTTTGTTGTGCTGCATGTTCTCAGGGAAAGTTGATTTTAAGGCCATCACTAGTAAAGATTGGATTTGAGTCTCCTGAATTCCTAGAAAGGATTCAAGGTGATATATGTAGACCTATTCATCCACCATGTGGATCTTTTAGATATTTTATGGTCCTGATAGACGCATCTTCGAGATGGTCACATGTGTGCTTATTATCTTCTCGCAACCTGGCGTTTGCGAGATTACTGACTCAAATTATTCGATTAAAAGCACAATTTCCAAAAAATCCAATCAAAGCAATTCGTCTTGATAATGCTGGTGAATTTACTTCCCAAGCTTTTGATGTTTATTGTATGGCTAATGGAATAAGTGTTGAACATCCAGTAGCTTATGTTCACACACAAAATGGGTTAGCAGAATTACTTATTAAGCGCCTCCAATTAATTTCTAGACCCTTAATTATGAGAAACAATCTCCCAACCTCGGTTTGGAGGCATGCTATTTTACATGCCGCAACACTTATTCGTTTGAGGCCAACAAGTTACCATTAGTTCTCTCCTATGCAATTAGCTTTTGGCCAACAGCCAAATGTCTTCCATTTAAGAATATTTGGGTGTGCGATATATGTTCCCATTGCACCACCTAATCGTACCAAAATGGGACCCCAAAGAAAATTGGGCATATATGTTGGATATGATTCTCCATCTATAGTGAGATATCTTGAGATACAAACGGGAGATGTATTTAAAGCCCGGTTTGCGGATTATCATTTCGATGAATCAAAATTTCCAACATTAGGGGGAGAGAATAAGATTCCTGAAAAGGAACTTAATTGGAATGCATCATCGTTGATGCATTTAGATCCTCGATCAGGGCAATGTGAACTAGAAGTTCAAAAGATTATACATTTGCAGAGAATAGCAAATGAATTGCCTGATGCATTTTCCGATACAAAGAGGATAACCAAATCTTATATACCAGCGAAAAATGCCTCAATTCGAATTGATGTCCCAGTAGGACAAGTAGCCACTGAAGCAAATTCACGCCAGAAGCGTGGCAGGGCGGAAAATGCCCCAATTCGAATTGATGTCCCAGTAGGACAAATAGTCACTGAAGCAAATACACGCCAGAAGCGTGACAGGCCTGTCGGTTCCAAATATAAAAATTCTCGAAAGAGAAAAGAGGTAAATACGATTCCTGTTGAAAAAGACATAGTAAAGACACCTGCAGTTGTCCAAAATTCTGATATAGTGTTAACGCCAGAAGACGTTCAGGTACCTGAAAATTGTGAAAATGATGAGATCTCGATAAATTATGTCTTTACAGGAGAGAAATAGGACCGAAATAAGACAATTGTCAATGAAATATTTGCATATAATGTGGCATTAAATATCATGCATGAAAGTAAGGATCTTGAGCCAAGATCAGTTGAAGAATGTCGACAAAGGGATGATTGGCCAAAATGAGAAAAATGAAGTTGTGCGCTATAAAGCCCGACTTGTGGCATAAGGTTTCTCACAAAGGCCTGGTATAGATTATGAAGAAACGTATTCTCCTGTAGTGGATGCGATAATATTGCATTATTTGGTCAGTTTATCCGCATATCATAAATTGCATATGCACTTAATGGATGTGGTAACAGCCTATTTATACGGCTCATTAGATCGGGATATCTATATGAAAGTCCCTGAAGGACTAAAGATATCTAAACCATCCAATGAATATTCGCAGGGGTTATACTCAGTCAAATTGCAAAGATCTTTATATGGTCTAAAGCAATCTGGACGAATGTGGTATAATCGTCTTACTGAGTATCTGGCCAAAAATGGATTCAAGAATGATGATATCTGCCCATGTGTTTTCATAAAGAAAACTGCATCTGGATTCATTATTATTGCTGTGTACGTTGATGATTTAAATGTCATTGGAACTCCTGAAGAGATTCCAACAATTATAAAAACTCTAAAAGAAGAGTTTGAGATGAAAGATCTTGGAAGGACTAAATTTTGTCTCGGCCTGCAGATCGAGCATATACAAAATGGGATCTTTATTCATCAAACAACATACACAGAGAAGATCTTGAAAAGATTTTATATGGATAAGTCACATCCCTTGAGTACCCCAATGATCGTAAGATCTTTGGATGTGGAGAAGGATCAATTTCGTCCTAAAGAAGGAAATGAAGATATCATTGGTCCTGAAGTACCATATCTTAGTACCATTGGAGCGCTAATGTATCTTGCTAATAATACAAGACCTGATATATCATTTGCTGTGAATTTACTAGTAAGGTATAGTTCCTCTCCAACCAGAAGACATTGGAGTGGAATCAAGCAAATCTTTCGATATCTTCATGGAACGGTTGATATGGGATTGTTTTATCCCTATGGATCCAAGTCACAACTAGTTGGCTATGCAAATGCTGGCTACTTGTCTGATCCACATAAAGGGAGATCTCAATCAGGATACCTGTTCACATATGGTGGTACAGCTATATCATGGAGGTCCACGAAACAGATGATAGCAATAACCTCCTCTAATCATGCTGAAATATTGGCGATTCATGAAGCTAGTCGCGAGTGTTTTTGGCTGAGGAGTCTGATTCAATATATTCTGTCATTATGTAGACTGATTGATCATAAGATAGCTCCAACTGTGCTGTTTGAAGATAATACAGCATGCATTGCTCAGCTTAAAGGCGGATATATCAAAGGTGATAGAACAAAGCATATTTCTCCCAAATTCTTCTTCACTCATGATCTTCAAAATCAAGGGACAATTGATATTCAACAGATCCGCTCAAGTGATAATCTGACAGATTTATTCACAAAGTCACTCCCAAAATCTTTCTTTGAAAGATTGATACATGAGATTGGGATGCGCCAATTTTGAGACATTAAATGATGTCGGCAAGAGGGGGAGACTGTACTCTTTTTCCCTTTGTCAAGTTTTTTTCCCATTGGGTTTTTCTTGACAAGGTTTTTAATGAGGCAGTCTCTATCACAAAGGATTTTGTACTCTTTTTCCTTCACTAATGTTTTTCCCACTGGGTTTTTCTTTAGTAAGGTTTTAACGAGGCATAATCCTGAATGGCCATCCAAGGGAGAGTGTTGTGATAAGATTATTACGTGGATGGCCATTCATTGTGGGCGGTTCACATTCTCTAAAGTGAATGGCATTAAAGAGGCTTTTGAAAAAGCATACATAAAACCTCTATAAATAGTGAAATGTAGTTTCACTTTCGTACACAGCAACAATTACAAATATTTCCCTCTCTCTCTTTACAGTGATAAAACAAATGCAATTTTCTCTCTCTTTATTTTTAATACTTCTTTCTATTTTTACATATATATACATATTACAACATATAATATTAATGTATATATATAAATTATTATTGAGCTAATTATATTAATGCTAGAGTCTTCTATTTACATATTTTATTTTATATCTTCCTTATTTATTTAGTTGTTTTACAACATAAATAAAGGTTTAATTACTCTATTGATCCTATAGTTTTGCAAAATTTTTAATTAGGTCTTTATACTTTTTTTTTCCTTTCAATTGAGTCCTTACACTAATTTTTTTTTAATTGGGTTCTTACACTTTTTTTTTTTATTTGGCTCCTTGCACTAATTTTTTTTTAGTTAGCAGGTTCCTATAAAATTAAGCCAATTACTGCTAAGAGGGACCTAATTGAAAAAAAAATTAGTGTAGAGACCTAATTAAAAGAAAAAAAAAGTGTACAGACCAAATTGAAAATTTTGCGAAACTATAGGAACCAACAGAATAATTAAACCTTAAATAAATCATCTTCTTGGTCAATACAATTTTTACTAAGTTGTCAAATTTATGATACATAACTTAACTAGTATTTCTACCCATAATACTATAACAGAAATATAAATCTTTTAAAATTACGTTAAACTTGATAATATAGATTATGACACAAAAAAATTATAACATTAAACTATATTTACAAAATGGTCGTAAGAGACAAAACGGCTAAGAAAACCAGAGTCTCTATAAATAAAAACAAAATTAAATAATAAGCTTTTATTTTTTTTTCATAGGAAAGAATTTAATTTTTTACTAATTATTTATTTTAACATTTGTTATCTAAAATTTGAAAGAATTTAATCTATATACTTTTATATTTGATTAGGTGTTAAGTTTATTGCAGAAATAGAAATAATTAATTTTATGCTTGTTATTTAAAAATAATATTTTGATATATATAAAAATATAATTAGATATTAGTATAAAAATTATATTGATAGTCATAAAATTAACTTAATTTTTTTTAAATAATTGAATTTTAATTCTAATTTTATTCACAATTTTAGTATTTTCTCTAAATTATATATAATAAATATTTGAAGAAAAGAAGTGAAAATATAGATTAGAAAGATAAGAAGTAAAAATTTAAAATTATATAAAAAAATATGCATATAATAACATTTTTTATTTAAATTATATTATATTGTTAATTTTATTTTTTTTTCTAAAATAGAAAGGTAGAAAAAAAATAGAGAATAAGAGAAAAGAGAGAAAAAGATAAAGAAGAAGAATGAGAGAGGGAGTTTGTTAATTTTAAAAGTTAAAAAAATATTTTAATTATAATAAAAAATATTTGGTGACACATTATGTTTTATCAAATTAGTAATATAAAATATAAATTATAAATTATATATAGAGTGGGAAGGAGAGAGAGAAATAGAAAAAAAAGAAAGAGGTAGATAAGAGAATATAAAAAGGATGTTTACTAATTTTGAAAAAAAATATTTTCTCTAAATTTTAATAAGAATGTGTTATGTGACACATTTTAGTTATTAAATTAGTTAGTAATATATAAATATAATATATAATATAGCTATATTTCAATTTTAATTTTAATTTAATTTGAATGCAATTAGAGAATGTCATGCTGTATATTTTGATTATCAAATTTATAACTAGTCATTGATAATAATATATAAGAGAGATAGAGTGAGTGGAGGAATAAGAGAGATAGAGAAAAAAAAAGAGAGAAGAAGGGAGAATTCTTTAATTTTGGAGGAAAAAATTTGATTTTATTTGCAAAGAGAGAGTGATAGGTGACATATTTTGGTTGTAAAATTAGTAATATAATATAAATATAATAGATAATAGATATAATAAATATACTAAGAAACAAGTCTCAAGAATATTAGTTTGTAAAATTGTATAATTTTAATTTTAATTATTTAGTTAAAAAATTATAAATTATCGTTTATTTACGGTATAGTTTCTTAAGATATAATATAAGTATAAAAGAATAATTTTTTTAAGAGTAAAGTATTGTTTTTGTCCCCAACGTTTGGGGTAAGTCCTATTTGTGTCCCTAACGTTTAAATCGTCCTATTTGTATCCTTAACGTTTATAAAAGTGATTCAATGTTATCCTACTATCAATTATACTAACAAATCAGATTATATTTTTCAATTATTCTCACTTGGATGTATTCATTCTCAATTAGGTCTCACTTGGATGTGGTCAATTTTAATATTATACCCACTATTTATCTTTAGATTCAATTATGTCCATAGAAAAGTGAATTATGTAAATGTTGTAGGAATTAGTTTCAACATTTGATGAGCTATTTTTCAGAGTAGATCATCGATTCTATCCCAGACATTTGTATTCTAACTTTAAGAAGAGATTTTTAAAACTCAAACTAAAGCGCTCATGATGTGTAATTGACGACAAGATAACATTGAATCACTTTTACAAACGTTAGGGATACAAATAGGACGATTTAAACGTTAAGGACACAAATAGAATTTACTCCAAACGTTGGGGATAAAAACGATACTTTACTCTTTTTTTAAGTACTACGGTTTATAATTTAATATTCTGAAAAACAAATATAAAAATATTTTTTATTATGTAGTTGTATAAAATTATCATGAATTTCAAGAAAATACTAAACCATAAAACTTGCAGCTTTTTTAATTAGTTTATCATTATGGAATTTTATTTTGAATTAAAATAATTTATTAAATTAATATAAAAATACTAAAAATATAACAAATTATCTATAAATTGTTTTTTATATCACATATAAATCTAAGTAAATATAATTTAAAATTATTTTTAATTATTATTATTATTGTTGTTATTATTATTACTATCATTATCGTTATTATTAGAATATATAATTATTTAATATCAATTTTCTCATTCATGTTCGAGAATGTTCACTAGTATATATGAAGGGGAAAAAAAAAAAGGAAAAAGTGGAAGAATCACGTCGCTTTTAAATATTTAGTAATAATTAGTAATAGCATCCTAAAAAATGCGGAGCATGTATAGCAGCTTCTTTAATTACATTCCGAAATGCCTTCACATCTCGCTCAAGATAAAGGTGCGGTGATGGATGTAGTCAAGGGTATCCGTTGTCTTGCATTGTGTTTTTTTAAATGATGATTGATGAGCACGTTCAGCGGTGCAAGTAATTGTACATGGAAGTTTATGAAGATTTGTTCTTATTTGACCGGTCATCATGAATAAGGGAAGATGATGGAATGGCAATAATTATGCATAAGAAATCTGTAACGCCAAACGTTTATTTTCTCTATTTAATAATAAGTACTAAAACTTGTTTTTTATTAAAAATTTCGTCTAATAACACGTTTTTTGATTGATTAAAAATAATATATATATATATATATATATATATATATATATATATATATATATTACTTTTCTTATTTATAAATTAAAATAATAAAAAATCAATCCACTTAGAATTTAGTCAAATTTAAATTTTAATAAATTTAAATTAACTAGATATTTATAAACACAGAAGAAGTACTATTTGAAGTATATTAGGTAAAGAGACGTTATAATAAATAAAATAAAAAATAAATCTATATATATACAAATTGTAATTCGTTATCTTAATTCTTAAACTTTCCATTAGAATCTTCAAAATGGTTTGTCTTTTCTTCAAATTATAATTAATTTTGATTTTACAATTCGATATTTCAATTGGGTTTGAGATATTTTTTTGATCCTAACATATTATCCAAAAAATATAATTGGAATATGAAATAATTAATTCAGATCATATTTTATCAACTTTAGAAAGAATTCTGAACAAATTTTTTTCGTATACAAAAAGATAAAATATAAATTTTTTTTTGAACTAAACGAGTTCAACACAAATGGAGCAAAGAACAAAGAAACAAAAAGAAAACAAAAATAAAAGTAGCCACTTAAGAACTTGTCGAGCAGAAATAATCTCTTTGTCATTTTTGGCATTGTCCTCAACAACAAAAGGGATCTTCCTTCCTCCACTCCTGATAACAAATACTAGACAAGTTAACAAGTTCTTCTACCTCTTTGTCTTTATTCTGAAATATCCTCATATTTCTTTCGATCTAGACGTTCTAAACTATCGCAAAAAGAGATATATACCATTTGTTGCGCTCTTCCTTTCTACAAGTCGCGCCTGTCCAGCTTTGAAAATGGTCCTTCAAAGTACCCAGGACAAACCAATGCCTGTCAAAAAGAGATAACCAAGTGCACCACACCTGCTAAGTAAATTCACATGCAAGAAATAAATTATGGACATATTTTACATCCTTATTACATAGGAGACACATATTATCCTCATTATTAACTATCCCAAACCGACACAATCTTTTCTTTGTATTCACCCTGGCTACTAAGGCAAACCAAATAAGCAGCTCCACTCTTGGAGGAACTAAGCCTTTCCAGACGGTTTTGGTTAAGCTATAGCTTGTTACGTCCTCCAAAAGCGTTTCCTCCTGCAATACCTGCACAAATGAGTTAGTAGAAAATACACCTTGCTTATCAAACTTCCACACCACCCTATCCTCTCTGTCAGCTGCTAATTTAACCAGTCTCAAGGTGTCATGTAATTGATTCACAATTTCCAATTCCCAGTTACACAGCTCACACTTCCATTGGAAGTTCTATATCCACTCTAACCCATCCCAGAACCCACAATCCCATATGATAGATCCTTTTTGGATTGAAACCGAGAAGAGCCTTGGAAACCTATCCTTTAGAGCACCACAATATAGCCAGACATCCTCCCAAAATCTAGTTCTTCGACCATCACCAACCTCCATGGTCAACCCTGTTATCATCTTGTCTCTTATATGCTGCTCCTTTATCTGTAGCTGACAGATATCCTTCCATGGATCCCCTCTAGTTGGTAATGTTTGAGTGTAGAGTAGCTCGTTGGGATTGAGCTTATTACAAGAACATACCACTTTTTTCCACAATGGACAGTCCTCCTTTGAAAATCTCTATCACCACTTGAATAAAAATACTGTATTACGAACCATCGCATCTCCAACTCCTAGACCCCCTAGCTTTTTCGAGGCCTGAACCGATTCCCATTTAACCAAAGCCATATTGTTCCTACCATCCTCTTTACTCCATAAGAATCTCCTCTGTAATGATATCAACTTCTCAACAACAGCCTTCGGCATCTTATATAAGTTTAAATAATATACCGGTAGGCTATTTAAAACAGCTTTGATGAGCACCAATTTTCCTGCTTTGTTGAGCACCTTTGACTTTCATAAGCTGAGCTTCTCCTCCACTTTGTCTATAATAGGCTTCTAAGTCTTGACCAACCTCGGGTTAGCTCCTAGAGGAATTCCAAGGTATTTGACCGGAAGAGTAGCTTCCTTACATCCTAACAAGCTACACATATTTTGCACCCACTGTGGGTCACAATTGATTAGGATGAAACTAGATTTTTCAAAATTGATGCTTAGCCCCTGACATCAACTCAAAGGAGCGTAAGAGCCTCTTATAGTTCTTGATAGTCTCAGCCTCTGGCGAGCAAAATAACATAGAGTCGTCTGCAAACTGAAGATGCGACATTTCTATATTATCTCTCCCAACCAACAATAGGGATATACGTCCATTTCTAACGGCCTCACCTACCATTATATGTAGGACATCAACGACAAGGACAAATAAGAAGAGGAAAAGTGGATCACCTTGTCTCAAACCTCTTTCCATCTTGGACGATTTTGTGGGTGAACCGTTTATCAAAACCGACTGATGAATCCATATTTCATGATATTTATTTGCTCTATTTGGGTGGATTTCATCAACTTTTCCTACACTTATTCCTTTAAATAGCATAGTTTTGTAATTCTCCCTAGATTTGTGCTTAATTGTGAAAACATGCTTTTTAGGCCTTAAAATAGCTAATCTTATTTCACTTTTATTCCAATCGATGCCTTGATGTGGTTGATATGGATGGAAGAAGTGATGGAAAAGCATGCACAAAGGGAGAAAACATGAAGAAAACAAAGGAGAAGCATACATTGGAGTGTGCGTGCGGACAACCACTTGTGCGTACGCACAAAAGCCGAAAAACCATGTGTGTGTACGCATGACAACCTGTGCGTACGCATAAGTATGTGTGCAGACGCACACACTTGTGTGTCCGCACACGTCCCAGCGCGTGACCTCATTAATGCAAATTGTTGGGGGCGATTTCTGGGCCTCCAGAGCCCAATTTTTGGACCTTCTGAAGCTGATTCTTCCTATATTAGACAGGCCTCACTCCATGTGAAGGGGGGGGGGAGAAAATAGGGTTTAGTTTAGCATAATATAGTTCATTTTCTAGAGAGAGAAGCTCCCCTTTCTCTCTAGAACCTAGGGTTTTTAGTTTAATTTCTTTGTAATTTCTATGTCTAATTCTTGTTTTGATCTAGTTTCTTCTACCTTTCTTTACTTTAATGTCTTAATCTCTTTAGTTTGTCATGCTAATTTCTCAATTTTTTGCCTTTTATGCTTATGAACACTCTTGTCATTTTAATTTACATTTAATACAATTTTATGTTTCATGTCATTTATTGCTTTATTGAGTTGTTATCTTTATTTTCCTTGCTTAGTAGTTGTAGTATTTTTTATTTCTTGTCATTTTACCATGCTTTCTTTACATGCCCACCAAGTGTTTGACAAAATGCTTGGTTGGATTTTTGCTTAGTTTTTCACACTCTTGGTTGAAAAATTGGATAATTGGGTGAACTTGAGTGGTGGATGTCCATTCCACATTGTGTGAGGGTTGTTAATTAATTTGGTTTCCCTTGACTCTAAGTTACCCACTAGTGTTGACTTAGGGATTGAGATTAATTATCCCTAGTTGACTTATTCTCGATGTAGGGTTGACTAATTGGGATTAATTCACACACAATTATCATGTTTGTGGTACACAACTAGGATAGGAATCCTTAATTACCCACTTCTTGCCAAGAGTCCTTTTTAGCTTTCAATTTCCATTTTCATTGTTTTTACTTGCCTTCATTTAATTTCTTGCATGTTAAGCTACCTTCTTGCATTTTAATTTCTTGCCAATTGCTATCATCCAACCCCATTTCTCTCATAGCCAATAATTGAGCACTTTAATTGCAATTCCTAGGGAAGACGACCCGGGATTTAAAACTCCCTGTTTATTATTGTGTTGATTGTGACTATTCTTTTGATTGATGGTCAATTGTTAGGTTAGGACGATACTTACAACGCCAATTCTATTTTGATGGAAAATTTCTAACCTATGCAATTTGGCTATCATCAAATTGGCGCCGTTGCCAGGGAGTTGCAATGGTGTATTTTATTGGCTATTGTGCATATGTGAATATTGTAAATAGCTTTCTTTTTGGTTGATTGTACATATGTTGCTTGCTTGATTTTTGGCTTTTGTAAATATGCTAGTATATGAATATATTGCTTCTTATTTGCTGTTGTAAATATGCATCTCTTGTTGCTTTTTGTTTTTCTTGTTGGGAGCTCCGTGATGGATACAAGCACAAGATTAAAGCTCTCCATAAGTCTAACTTAAAGACAATAAATGAAAGTACTAGGTGGGAGATACCCCACCATGGTAACACCTTTCTAACCCTCTCTTTGTACATAGTTTCAATTTATTGCATTTTGTCTCTTGTAGATAGCTTAGTTTAGTTTAATTTCAAGCTTAATTTGATTAGATTTTAGTTTAGATTATGTGTTTTTGATGAATAATATGTTTTGGGGTTGAAAAGCTATTTTGGATGTCAAGTTTGGTGCCTTAGAGCACTAAAATTTTTTGAGAAAAACAGAGCATGTGCGTGTGCACACACCTGTGCGTACGCACACAATCCGAATTTTCGCGTTCTGTGCGTGTGCACCCACCTGTGCGTGCGCACACCAGCTTATGCACCTTCTGTTGGGAGCGTTAGCACACCTTGTGCGTCCGCACCCTCCTCATTTTGGCTCTGTGTGTTGACAAACCCCAATTTGAGGGTTTATCTTGTGCTGATTTCAGGGGTTTTATCAATGATTCCACACACTTTCTATATGAAAATACAAGATTTTGCATTCCTTTCCTAGTTTTGCCTCATGAATGAAAACATGCTTATTTCGCACTAAAATAGATACATTTCTAATCTTCTCTTGATGCCATTCGATGTCGTGACTTGTGTGTTAAGTGGTTTTAGGATATAGAGTAGGAATGGACCGAAAGAGAGAAGGAAGACGGGTACAAAGGAAGGAAGCATGAGGATTAAGCTTTGGAAATTTCCGCGTGGGCGCGTGCGCGCACTTGGCGCGCCCGCGCGGATAGGGCAACGTGAAGCCAAAGCCAAGAGCCAGCTTGAGAAGCGGCTAAGCCAGGATCTTCATGGGTGCGCACGCGTACATCACGCCTCCGCGCACATTACAAGACGTCTCGACGGCGCGTGCGCGTACCTTGCGCGTGCGCGCCGATTTGCGAATATGATTTTTTAAGAAGTCACGTGACTTAGGCGTGGAGGTAGTTAAGGATCCCACTTTTGGGGAAACACCTTGGCGGGAAAAGCTTAAGAAGGCCAAAGGAGCAGGGGTTAAGGACAATTGTTAGTTCATTTTCTAGATCAAGATATTTTTGGGGAGAGGAGAGTTAGTTACACTTTGGGGAGAAGAAGAGGGAGATTCCAAGCTTTTCACTAGGGTTCATCCTCATCTAATTTCTGAATTTTCAATGACTTTTTGGTGAGATCCATTATAATTCTCACTCCACATTGTTCATGTCATAGATTTTCTTCTCCAATTTCAAGTAGTAGATGCAATTGATCAATTCTCATAGATCTAGAATTCAACTTTGTAATTTTGGATTTCGTCTCTATTTTGAGAATTCGATTTTCATTGCTACTCTTTGAGACTTGTTGTTAGATCTTTGTGTTGCAATACTTTCAATTCGACTTTTCTTCTCATTTTACTATGACTTTCCTTCTTACTCATCACATGTTTGATAAAATGACAACACTAGCTTTGGAGTAGAATTTTCACACTTGGCATAGGGTTTAGTCCTTGGAAGAAGTTGAATAGTTGTATCAATAGTTGATTTGGAATTAGGGATTGCTAGTTGGCTTGGAGTGCACTAAAGCTAGATTCCCATAAGGTGAAGCTAGGACTTGTGACTCAAGTTGATTGCTTTCATTTGACCTCCCTCTATACCTAGGGGATAACTAAATGAAGCAAGGCCTAATTGTTGTCAACATTGAATGGACTATAAGGATAGAATTTCTAATGCCAACCCTAAGCCAAGTCTTTTGATAATTGATTGTTTGTTTCTCATTACTTTGCTAAAACCTTCAAAGAATCCCAACAAGGCTTACTAAATCAATAAGATGCACACTTTGGCAATTCCAAGGGAGAACGACTCGGGAGACTAGTACTCTCGGATATAGATTGTAGATTTGTTTGATGAAGGATTTTGCGCCGGTTTAGACTATACTACGATTGATCATTTGATAATTTCTATACCGGCAAAAATTCATTTGTCAAAATGGCGCCGTTGCCGGGGAATTTTGCTTAGTGTGCCATGTTATTGTTTTGGATTAAGCATGTATATATGTACATAGTTGCACTTCATTGTAAACTGCTCAATTGACTAACTCCTCATCGTTACAATGAATTCCATTTCCCCTTCATTGCATGACGCGTTCACAACCGAATCCGAGCTTAGCCCCTTTTGATCCGGAAATAGAACGAACTTTGTTTCATATTAGACAAGCTCGGAGGCGGCTAAGATTTGGAAAAGGTGAAGAGGTTTTCACCACCTCAACCACCTTACTAGAAGTGAACATTGAACCGTCACTCAAAGAAGGCATTAATCATACTCCCATCAATCTCACTAACAATTCTTCTTTTGTTTTAGGTACTAATACCATGGACGCCCCGAGGAGAGTTACCATCAAGGAAGCGGGTGCACCGGATTATGTCCTTCAACCCCTTCATGTAACTCACCCCAATTTGAATGCGAACTTTGAATTAAAGACCGCTTTGATCAACCTCCTACCCAAGTTTCACGGGCTTCCCGCACAAGACCCTATTCGACATCTCAAGGACTTCCATCGCATATGCTCGACTACTAGACGGGAAGGGTCCGATGAAGTTGCTATATGGTTGTTTGCTTTCCCTTTCTCTCTTGAGGACAAGGCCAAAGAATGGTTCTACACTCTCTCTAGTGAAGTTACCTCCGATTGGGACCTACTTAGAAGGGGGTTCTTGGATAAATTCTTGCCCCCGGAAAAAATGGATAGGCTAAGGAAGGAAATGTATTGTATTGTGCAAGGTGAGACGGAACCACTCTATGAGTATTGGGAACGGTTTCGCAAACTACTAGATGCATGCCCTAATCACATGATCGACACTCAAGTATTGCTTGGATACATATGTCAAGGGATGCGAGAGCAAGATAGAACCCTCTTGGACACTTCTAGCAATGGTTCTTTGTCCAAATATAAAACCGCGGAGGAGGCATGGCAACTTATTATTGACTTAGCCGAATCCAATCAACATATGAGGCGAAGAGTCAACCGTCCAAGGACCGTGAACGAGGTATCAACTAGTAGTGAAGCCACCGCTCTAACTCAATCCTTGAATGAGATGACATCCGTCTTGAGGCAACTCCAATTGAACCAACAACAACCACAACAACCTCAATCATATCAACAACACCCTCCACCACCTCAACAACACAACCAACAATTAGTCCCTCAAAGAGTGTGTGGCATTTGCTCTTGCTACTCTCACCACACGGATGAGTGCCCAAGCTTTCAAGAAGACAACACTTTGGCGGCTACCCATAATTTCTATGACCGCCCTAATCAAGGGTACTACCAAGGAGGTAATCCTAACCAAGGGCACCCTTATCAAGGAGGAGGCTACAACCAAGGAAGTGGACACAATAATCAAAATTGGAAAGACAATCATCAACAAGGGAATAGGGACAACAACAACAATGGAGGAGGTCAAAGATGGAATAACAACTCGCAAAATTTCTCACAAAACCGACCATACAACTTACAAAATCAACCATACAATCAACAAAACCCACAAAGAAACTACCAAACATATCAACCACCACATCAAAGACCACCACCCAACCAATCACAAACTCCTCAACTCACGTATGCAACCACCCCCTCCAACCAAGACGAAACACTCCGGACCATTATCCAAGGCCAAAAGGAATTACAAAACACACTTGCTTCCGGCCTCACCGGCCTCACCTCTACACTACAAGCTCTTCTCGCACGCATGGACACACCATCGACCCCCACTCCTCAACCCCCAATCCAAAGTGTCATTCCCTCTCAACCTCAACCAAACCCAAAAGGGGGCATCAATGCCATCACCCTTAGATCCGGTACACAACTAAAAGAAAAGGAAGTAAAGGACCCAAGTCCTATCACAACCGCCCAAGAGGAAGAGAGAATAAATATAGAAGAGGTAGTGGAAGAGGAGACACCACAAGCCATAGTTGAGGATGAAGCCCAACCAACAAGGGAGACAACCAAGGCCAAAAGAACCTTGGAAGAAGAAATTGCTCAACCACTTCCATTTCCAACACTTGCAAAGAAAGCTAAAAAGCGCATAGAACTCGACCCCAAAATGGTAGAAATGTTCAAGAAAGTTGAGGTAACCATCCCCCTCTTTGATGCCATCCATCAAGTTCCTAGATATGCCAAATTCCTCAAAGATTTATGCATAAACAAGGATAGAATTCTTGAATTGGAAACCATCCCATTAGGGAGTTCTATTTCCGCTTTAATGGGAACATTGCCGGAGAAGTGTGATGACCCGGGCCCTTGTATGGTCACTTGCACCGTCAATAGAGTTCAATTTAGAGATTGTATGTGTGACCTCGGAGCATGTGTTAGCATCATGCCGCTCTCCGTTTACCGGGTATTGAAGTTGCCACCACTAAAAAGGTCGACGGCAAGATTTGTCCTAGCGGATAAAAGCATAATAACCGTAGCAGGTGTTGCGGAAGATGTATTGGTGAATATAAAGGGGTTGGTGTTTCCGATTGACTTCTATGTCCTTGAAATGCCGGCAAGCGAAACCGAGAGAGCATCATCTATCCTACTTGGAAGGCCATTCTTGAGAACTTCTAGATTTAAGCTTGATGCTTACTCGGGGAACTACTCATTTGAAATAGATGGGAGAATTGTAAGCTTTAGCCTAGAGGAAGCAATGAAGCATCCACCGGAGAACCACTCTCTATTTCGGTGTGACCCAATCGATAACATAGTAGCCGAAGTGCATCTTGCAAGATTAGATGAGAAGTGCATGGTCGAAGAAGCAAATGAAAAGTCAAGCGAACTAAATACCACACATCATACAAACCATCCGGAAACTCAAACTTCAAGGAATGACAAGAAGATGGAATTGAAGCCACTACCACCTCACTTAAGGTATTCATACCTTGATGAAGCCCAAAAGCTACCCGTGATAATTGCACAAGAGTTAACTCCTCAACAAGAAGAAAAATTGCTGAATGTATTGAGAAAAAATAAAAGGGCAATTGGGTGGAGTTTGGCGGATCTAGTGGGAATAAGCCCCCAAGTATGCGAGCACCGCATATTTCTTGAAGAAGGAGCAAGACCGGTCCGACAACCTCAAAGGAGACTTAACCCAACCATTCTTGAGTGGTAAAGAAAGAAGTCACTAAGCTACTTGAAGCGGACATCATCTATCCTATCTCAGATAGCAAATGGGTAAGCCCGGTCCAAGTAGTGCCAAAGAAGTCCGGAGTGACAACAATCAAAAATGAAAGTGGTGAACTTATAGCAACAAGAGTGCAGAATTCTTGGAGAGTATGCATAGACTACCGAAGATTGAATGCGGCCACAAGAAAAGATCACTTTCCACTACCATTTATCGATCAAATGCTTGATCGGTTAGCCGGTAAATCATACTATTGTTTTCTTGATGGCTACTCCGGATACTTCCAAATTCATATTGCTCTAGAAGACCAAGAAAAAACCACATTTACTTGCCCCTTTAGAACGTATGCTTACAAGCGTATGCCATTTGGCCTATGCAATGCACCGGCAACGTTTCAAAGATGCATGATGAGCCTATTTGCGGACTTTCTAGAGCAATCGATGGAAGTTTTCATGGATGATTTTAGCGTGTATGGTGAGTCATTTGAGCATTGGTTAGGTAACCTTGAAAAAGTCTTAGAAAGATGCACCAAAACAAACCTTGTCTTAAATTTTGAAAAATGTCATTTCATGGTCAAACAAGGCATTGTTTTGGGACACATAGTATCAAAGGAAGGCATCTCCGTAGATCCGGCAAAGATAAATGTCATATCCAGTTTACCTTACCCCTCCTCCGAGAGGAAAGTCCGTTCTTTTCTTGGACATGCAGGATTCTACCGGAGATTCATCAAGGACTTTAGCAAGGTGGCCTTACCTCTCTCTCGATTACTACAAAAAGACACCGAATTTGAGATGAGCAAGGAATGTATGGAAGCATATGACAAACTCAAGGTAGCATTGACACAAGCCCCTATTGTACGAGGACCCAATTGGATTCAACCCTTTGAAATCATGTGTGATGCTTCGAATTATGCGATAGGAGCCGCGTTAGCACAACGCGAGGGTAAGATTCCCTATGTCATAGCTTATGCTTCCAAAACATTAGACGGAGCCCAATCCAACTACACTACTACCGAAAAGGAACTCCTAGCTATTGTTTTTGCTTTGGACAAGTTCCGAGCCTATCTTCTTGGTTCCAAGGTAGTAGTGTACTCGGATCACGCGACACTAAAGTACTTGTTAGCAAAAAAGGAATCAAAACCAAGATTAATTCGTTGGGTGCTCTTATTACAAGAATTTGACTTGGAAATCAAAGATAGGAGCGGTTCCCAAAACCTAGTGGCGGACCATTTAAGTCGCCTCGAACACACAAAAGGCGACACCACTCCTATCAATGATTCCTTTCCTTTAGATGCTTTGCATGCAATCTCGGAAGTGGTTCCTTGGTATGCCCCAATAGCAAACTATTTGGTTTCACGCACTTTCCCTCCCAATCTCGACAAAAACAAAAAGGATAAGCTGAAAAGCGAATCCAAATACTATATTTGGGATGATCCCTATTTATGGAGGTGTGGAGCGGACCAAATAATGCGACGGTGCATACCTCAAACCGAATTCCAAGCAATCTTGGACGCTTGCCATGCTTCCGAAGGAGGTGGTCACTACGGGCCCCAAAGAACGGCAAGAAAAATCCTTGATTGCGGATTTTGGTGGCCAACTCTTCTTAAAGATGCTTCTCTCTATTGCAAATCTTGTCCCCAATGTATTAGGTTTGGAGATATTTCCAAGAAGGACGAAATTCCCCAACAAAATATGCTTTTTTGCGAAATCTTTGACGTATGGGGAATCGACTTCATGGACCATTTCCAAATTCCAATGGCTTTCTTTACATCTTGTTAGCCGTCGATTATGTGTCAAAATGGGTGGAGGCAATCCCCACCCGAACGGATGACGCTAATGTTGTGTATTCTTTTGTGAGGAACAATATCATTTGTCGCTTTGGCGCCCCAAGAGCAATCATAAGTGACCAAGGATCCCACTTTTGCAACAAAAGAATAGACGGCCTCATGAGAAAATATGGCATCATCCACAAAGTCGCCACGGCTTACCACCCTCAGACAAACGGCCAAGCCGAAGTCTCTAACCGGGAAATCAAGCATGTGTTAGAAAGGATTGTAAAGCCGAATAGGAAAGATTGGAGCATTAAACTCTCCGATGCACTGTGGGCCTATCGAACGGCTTACAAGACACCCATTGGCATGAGCCCCTTCCGGCTTGTATATGGTAAAGCATGTCACTTACCGGTGGAGATTGAACACAAAGCTTATTGGGCCGTAAAGGAGTGTAATATGAGCTTGGGTGGGGCCGGAGTAGAGAGAAAGCTTCAATTGGCAGAATTAGAATGTTTGAGATTGGAAGCTTACGACAACTCTAGACTTTATAAGGAAAAGTTGAAAGCCATCCATGACAAGAACATTAGGAGAAGAGAATTCCGACCCGGTGACCTAGTCCTTCTCTACAATTCAAGGTTGAGATTACTACCCGGAAAGCTTAGATCAAGGTGGGATGGACCCTACCAAGTGGAGAAAGTAGAACCTTATGGAGTCTACCACTTGGCCACCCATCAAGCCCGAACATCTTCAAGGTAAACGGGCACCGTCTCAAATTGTATCATGGTGAGCAAAGAAAGAACGCCAAGAAATTTGAAGTGTTCCTCTTGAGGATGCAACTCTTGAACAAACACTATAAGCTACTGAAAGTCCAACTTAAGGACGTTAAACAAAAGTGCTAGGTGGGAGACACCCCACCATGGTAAGATCTTCCTTTGAGATTTGTACATAGACACTTGACTTCATGTTTGTTAGCTAGATTTTAATGACAACTCCCCTTGATTTGTTGACTTCATTGATAGTTTACCAAGTAAAATGCCCTGCTATAGTGCTTAAGTGGCTGTATGGGGGGTTTTGAAATGTCAAAAGTGTGTAAACACTTGCAAATTTAGAAAAAAACCACCCTCTGCGCATGCGCGCACATGGCGCGTCCGTGCACATGGGCGAAATCTGCCAATCGACGCGCAAGCGCACTGTGCGCATCCGCGCCGATTGCCTTGCTGCCCTCCTAGTACATCCTACAGAGAGTTAAGCCACTCTCAAGCCTACACTAAGCCACCGGCCCAGCACCTTTGCCGCGTGCGCGCACCTGGCGCGCACGCGTCCATACCAAGCAAGCACGAAATGCGCGCGCGCGCCGCAGCCGCGCACGCGCCCTTTTATTCTGCACTCCTCTCTGAGCCACTTCACAGAGAGTTGAGCCCCCTCCAGGCCCTTCTGATGCCTGGGGCACAACCACGAGGACGCCTGTGCGCACTGTGCGCGCGCGCGCCAAAAAGCGCTGAAGCAATCTCTGGTACTTCGTCCAGAGAGTTATGCCACCCCTGTGCCTCTCCTGTGCCGCCAGCCCAAGCGCATGGACGCGCACGCGAAATGTGCGCGTGCGCGCCCCTAGTCCACCTCACTCCCTGCGCGAGCGCGCACCGCGCGCGCACGCGCCGGTGATCGACGCCTTCTTTAAAAAAAAAGGGCACACTCATCCCTTCATTCTCATTCCACTTCTCTTCTTCTTCCATATCCTTCTCCATCTCACAAGGTATTATACTAGGCTCCCTCTTAGTCCATTGATCTCTTGTAGTTCTTATTCATTTAGTTGCACCATCTTTTAGGTAGCTTCTTTCTTCTTTTTCTTCTCTCTTCCTTCTTTCTCTAGTTACTTCCTTGGGATGTCTTTGCTCTCTCCTCTCTTTCAATCCAATTCTTCATGGCATTTAGGTCTCAAACTCACTTACATGAATAGATGAATGGTGTTGCTTAATTTTCTTGCAATCAATATGCACTATAATCTTAATAATGGATTGTGGAATGTTACATTGCTCTCATTTTCACATAATCACATACTACTTCAAGGATGCACACCAAGTGTTCGATGAAAGGCACACTTGAATTTGGACTCATTGTACTACCTTGCTCTCAACCAATCCTTTTGAGTGCATCCCCACTTTCACAAACCATTCATTCCCATTTTCTTGCTTGCCTTCCATTTATGTCCCTAAGGGTGTTTGCTTCTCATGCCTTTCCTTGCATGCTTAAACTACCCTTGCACCACATGAAAATAATTTGCCTTGCTCTTCACAGATTATCCTAGTTACATGTTGCAGCTGTCATGTAACAAAGATACCCATATTCTATGGCATAACTTTTCATTACATAGAGCTCATGTACCTCTACTTCTTTGGGTTTGATATTTTCCCTTTCTTGCTTCCACAGGATGGTCATCAAAAAGAACAAAGGGAAAGGCCCCAAGAAGCCAGCTTCCAATAAAGTGCGCCAAGAACTAACGGCCAGGCCCCTCCTGAAGAAGACCAAGGGCCCCGTTGACGTTCTAGAGAAGGACAACCCTCCTAAGGATTCAAACAAGTTTCCCAACCGTTACTGCGAACTTGTTTACTCCATAATGATTGAAAGGAATTACCATCCGGAACCCCTCCTAGTCTTACCGGCTCACCTCAGTCCGATTGTGATGCCACACATTGACCGGAGGCAATGGAGGTTCCTCTTGAGGCAACCAACGGAGGCCAATCTCTCATGGGTAGTGGAATTCTACTCCAACTTCCACTCACCTCATCTCACATCAATATTTGTGCGCCGAAAACAAGTGTCGGTCACAGTGGAAACCATCCGAGAAGTCCTTGGATTGCACCGTCAACGGATGCATATGACGCCTACCAAGAAGTCTTGGCTACATGCGTTGACCGCGCATTCGATTGGAGCGCGATCCTCCGCGTCATTGCTTTACCCGACGCATATTGGATTCGGGGGACCATAAAGCGAAGACCCAAGGGTTTAGATGTCTGCCACCTCACTCAAGAAGCTACGGCATGGGCCCAAATTCTAGCTCACTACGTGCTCCCAAGCACACATGGGTCTTCCATCACCGCCGAGCTTGCCTTATTGATATGGTGCATCTTGACCGAGAAACCGGTCGACGTTCCGCATGCCATCCGCCAATCCATGGGGCGCATTCATGCCAAGGGAAATCTACCATTCCCCGCTTTAGTGACGGTATTAGTTGCGAAAGCCGGCGTCAACCGGGAGGCTAAGGATAGGCGAACCTCAATACCGGTCGATGGTGATATCATTCCGACCAAGAGATGCCTCAAGCCTCCGGAAGTCACCAAGGACATTGAACTGCCCACACCAACTGGCCACGCTACCACTTCATCTACATCACAAAAATCGGCCGCCCAACGCCTTGAGGACCTTCACAACAAATTAGACCGCTATGAGAGGCGTAACCAACGCCGCTATGCTCATGTGAAGAGGCTTCTAAGCATAATCACCCCACCTATGGAGGAACCCGATATCTCCACCTCCACCGCAACTTCAAGCAGAGATAGCAATGGCATTGGAGATGTGGCACACTCGGAGCTCAATCACCCAGTGCACCTAACCTCTAGCACGGAGGACCGTGCTAAGTTTTAAGTGTGGGGAGGTCGGCCGACCGATCTCCGTAGGTAACATCTGAATAAATATGAATAAATTAGGATAGGTTGCATGATTAGGTTTTAGTTGGCACCATTCGCATGATAAGTCTGCTTGGTTGGAACAATGAAATTCTCTCTTAGGAAACCAACACTTTGGGGCAACCATGGCATTGCAAATTTTAAATGCTTTGATGCCAAAGTTGCATGAAGAATTATATTTTGGAACATGGGTTTAAAGTTAAGAACACAAGCTTGTGAGATTTGAGCCTAATGGTGTGGTTATATCTTATAACCACTTATTTTTCCTTCTTGTGTGCATTATTCTCTTTCTATGATTGTGATCTTTGATTTGTTTGATTCTTTATGTCCATTATTTGTGTATTCATGCATTTATATGATTGAGGCCATCATTTCATTAGCTCACTCACCCAAATGCCTTACCTTCTATCTTCCTTTGTTAGCCAAATTTGAGCCTACGATTAACCCACTTGTTCTTAATTTAGCACATTACAAGCCTTAAAGCGGAAAACAATAAAAGTCCTTATTTGGATCTTTGATTAGCTTAGGCTAGGTGTGTGAGTATCATTCAAGTGTGGGAACCTTGGGACATTGGGTGAATAAAAGGTATTTTGTATTATTATTGAAAATATTGGGAATTGGGTACATACTCATGTATTGATCAAATGTAAAACCTTATGCATTGACGCTCTTGTATATAGAAAAAAAAATGAGAAAAACAAAAGAACAAAAGAAAAAGAAAACAATATGGAAAAGAAAAGAAAAAAAATAGAAAAAGAAAGAAAAGAAAAAAAAAAAGAAGGAAAAATAATAAAAAGGGGACAAAATGCCCCAAAGTGAAGCTCAAGAGGAATCAATGCATAAGTATTGTGAAACGAAAAGAAAATGCATAAGTATGTGGAAAAGTGAGGAATGGGTAGTCAGGTTAGTACTTAATTGTATAGGTCATTATATAGGTTAGGTGGGAAAAGTTTAAGTTAATCAAAGATTCAAATCCTAAGTCCACTAGCCATATATGACCCTAACCTTGACCCTAACCCCATTACGAACCTAGGAAAAAGACCTCATGATAATTGTATGCATGCATTGAATAATTGTTGATTGTTAGATGAAAAACAAATCTTGGAAAGCATGATTAGGGGAGAATTGAGAGAATAAACCCCAAACACCGAGTGATTAGAGTGCAAACACTTCCGACGAGGGTTCGATGCTCAATCCTTTGATTCCCGGCTCTCGCGAGCATTCCTCATGCAAGGTGCCATATTGCATTGATGCTTAGAAAGTGGCAAGTCCTATGCTTTGACCACCATCGTATCCCATGTGCTCGCATACGTCCTAAGAAGGCTAATTTGCTCCCAACCAAGTGGATAGTGCACTAGTCATAGTTGCATGCATATAAGTAGGTTGCACTTCATGAGTCTTATACTTTTGCAATCCTCGGTCTTCTGTGTTCTTTGCATTTCTCTAAGCATGAGGACATGCTAGAATCTAAGTGTGGGAGGTTGACAAACCCAATTTGAGGTTTATCTTGTGCTGATTTAGGGTTTATCAATGATTCCACACACTTCTATATGAAAATACAAGATTTTGCATTCCTTTCCTAGTTTTGCTCATGAATGAAAACATGCTTATTTCGCACTAAAATAGATACATTTCTAATCTTCTCTTGATGCCATTCGATGCCGTGACTTGTGTGTTAAGTGGTTTCAGGATATAGAGTAGGAATGGACCGAAAGAGAGAAGGAAGACGGGTACAAAGGAAGGAAGCATGAGGATTAAGCTTTGGAAATTTCCGCATGGGCGCGTGCGCGCACTTGCGCGCCCGCGCGGATAGGGCAACGTGAAGCCAAAGCCAAGAGCCGGCTTGAGAAGCGGCTAAGCCAGGATCTTCATGGGTGCGCACGCGTACATCACGCCTCCGCGCACATTACAAGACGTCTCGACGGCGAGTGCGGCCGATTTGCGAATATGATTTTTAAGAAGTCACGTGACTTAGGCGTGGAGATAGTTAAGGATCCACTTTGGGGAAACACCTTGGCGGGAAAAGCTTAAGAAGGCCAAAGGAGCAGGGGTTAAGGACAATTGTTAGTTCATTTTCTAGATCAAGATATTTTTGGGGAGAGGAGAGTTAGTTACACTTTGGGGAGAAGAAGAGGGAGATTCCAAGCTTTTCACTAGGGTTCATCCTCATCTAATTTCTGAATTTTCAATGACTTTTTGGTGAGATCCATTATAATTCTCACTCCACATTGTTCATGTCATAGATTTTCTTCTCCAATTTCAAGTAGTAGATGCAATTGATCAATTCTCATAGATCTAGAATTCAACTTTGTAATTTTGGATTTCGTCTCTATTTTGAGAATTCGATTTTCATTGCTACTCTTTGAGACTTGTTGTTAGATCTTTGTGTTGCAATACTTTCAATTCGACTTTTCTTCTCATTTTACTATGACTTTCCTTCTTGCTCATCACATGTTTGATAAAATGACAACACTAGCTATGGAGTAGAATTTTCACACTTGGCATAGGGTTTGGTCCTTGGAAGAAGTTGAATAGTTGTATCAATAGTTGATTTGGAATTAGGGATTGCTAGTTGGCTTGGAGTGCACTAAAGCTAGATTCCCATAAGGTGAAGCTAGGACTTGTGACTCAAGTTGATTGCTTTCATTTGACCTCCCTCTATACCTAGGGGATAACTAAATGAAGCAAGGCCTAATTGTTGTCAACATTGAATGGACTATAAGGATAGAATTTCTAATGCCAACCCTAAGCCAAGTCTTTTGATAATTGATTGTTTGTTTCTCATTACTTTGCTAAAACCTTCAAAGAATCCCAACAAGGCTTACTAAATCAATAAGATGCACACTTTGGCAATTCCAAGGGAGAACGACTCGGGAGACTAGTACTCTCGGATATAGATTGTATATTTGTTTGATGAAGGATTTTGCGCCGGTTTAGACTATACTACGATTGATCATTGATAATTTCTATACGGCAAAAATT